>NC_142504.1:11001079-11321079 GCF_057876585.1 Rhinolophus sinicus
GAGTTTGGTACCACTGGAATTTGTACTGATATATTTTGCAGGAAGAAGAGCTGGTTCTAGAGATAATGGACTTGACTCTAATGTGGAGATTGCTGGTGAGCAGGTCTTCTCCGTGGCTCAGCTTCTCAAAATCAGTGGGTTTTCCATCCCCCCTACAGAAGGCACCTCCCAGCTGCCATCTTTGCTTGCCCACCATCATTGCCTTTTAGTGTTATACTCAATGCATTTAGAGTACCATTTTGGACCTAATTTCCAAAGATTCAGGATAGCCAGAGTTCAGATCACCTTTGCTCCACTGTGGAATATTCTGGTAATCTTGGGCCTTGGGAGGCTGCTCTGTGCTTGGGTGGACAGCTTAGGTAGGTGGCTGCTTAGTGTCTTGAAATATTTGTTTTCCAACTAGAAGATTGACACTTTGCTTATTATCTGTCATATGCAGAAATGAGGCTTTAGCTGGAGTTAATTTCCTATTTGAGATCAACCCTGAATTTGTGTGTGGATGTGTGAGGTGGTATTCATGGTATGTGAGGAGTGAGATAACCATGGCAAAGGGACCTGGAGAGAGGGGGAGTGTGGAAGTGAGTTGGTGGGTCTTTGTGGCTGTAGGAAGAAGACCCAGTTAGGGTGTTCATGGTGGAACTGTGGACTCACCTGCCCACAAGGTGTGACTGGGTTTCATTCACCTTGTCATCCCCACTCCTTACCAGCGTTAGTGCTCAATGTATGAGGACCAGCGAGGGAGTAAATGTGCACACACAGCGGGTTCCTGCTGAGGTTGCTAGGCACAGGTCTTGTTGCCCTTCAGCAACCTGTGAGTCACGACCCCTCTTCTGAGGGTCTCAGGGCACCCATCTCCAGGGGTTCTGTGGGGTGCCCACCCTCCTTTGTCCCTGCTGTTTCTCTCGCCCCAGCCATCCCCCGCCCTCTCCTCAGGCTCTCTAGGTTGGCAACACGGGACTGTTGGCATGTCTTCTAGGGCGCCATCCTTTGTCTGGACTTCAAGCTTTTGCACATATTTTCTCCTCGTCCTGAAGAGGATGAATCCACAAATCTCCTGTGCACAGAAGAACTGGGAGATCAGTCAGGGGAAAACCGGATGCAGGTCTTTCCCATCTGCTCTCCAATTACTGCTTCTGTTTTCATCTCAGGCTACAAGTCTGCATTCACCTGAGAGAATGTCAGGGGAGAAAATACAGCACAGGCCACTCCACCTCTCCTGGGCAGTGTGGATGGATGGTCAGGGCTAGAAGGAGGCAGCTTGGCGCAGTGGAAAGGTCATGGGGTTTGAAGGAAGATAGATGTGAGACCAAATCCTGTCTCTGCTACTCACTAGCAGGATCTCTGGGGAAAGAACCCCACCCCTCCGACCCCCATTTTGTTCCCTGTGAAGTGGGTGTAATAATATTCCCCTCAGAAGGTGGTTATGACCGAGAAAATGTAGATGTAAAATCCCTGACACAGAGGACTTGATAAGCAAATGACACCTATGATGATCATGATTAATAGTAACTGCTCGACTCCCTATAAGCCTAATTTCTTTCAGGGCTCTTGGAGCTATTTGGTCCTATTCATGGTTTGAAATGGAGACGCAGAACCACATCTCAGCTCTCAGGTCAGATATAAAAGGGTCCTGGAGACCTCAGGCCAAGCCGCCCAGAATGCTCATGGATCCACCATGGAGCATGGTTCTGTGGGACTTAACACAAACAATGCGGAACTCAAATACTTGCTTTTGGGGGCGTAGGAATGCAGATTCGGACTGGACCAAGGAGATATCCCAGAGATTATTGGACATGAGGCTGAAAATCTGCACTGAAATCGGAAGAACCCCAGTTCTTGGGGCTAGCCCCCTTCCAAGGAGCCCCTCATGGGCTGGGATCTCATTTCAGTCCTCTGTGCTTCTCTAGGGCCAAGCAGAGCGAGGTGAGCTGAGCCTGAACTCCATGAATGTTTGTTGGCCCTGGAACTGCCAGTGAGCAGCCCTGAGAGGACACCTAATTGCCATCCTTAACAGTCCTTTCATTAGAGTGTTGGTTCACAAAGCACACGTTGGAAGAGGGTACAGATCAGTTCTTGGAGCAAAGGGAGGCATACTTTTCACTACTTGACAAATGAGGAGCTCAAGGACCAGAGAAGACAGATGCAGACCTGGAAGAGGGACAGTGGTTTGCTGACTCTTATTTCTAAGTTCTCCTCTAGCGCCCAGTATCCAGTGTCCCAGACAAACGTACTCCTGGGAGCCCCTCTATCCTGCCCAGGCACAGTGGGTCTGCCTGGTGCATTCTGGAATAAGCATTTCCTCAGAGCAAAGACAGTGCTTTAAAGAGCTGGGCCTCCCACCCACAGGGCCACAGCCACACTTGAGGCGTGCACCCTTCATCCCTACCGGGGGGAACTGGTGCCCTTCTCCAGAGGTTTTCCTTTCTCTGCTCTGCTGTTTGTGTTCCATACCTTTTCTCCCCCTCTTTCTACTTGAATTCTAGTCTGATAGGGTATCAATTCAAAATAATGTTCTGTCTGTACTCACGGGAATAGTCCTTTTTCTCCTTGAACCAGTGTTGCCAATGAGAAATTTGATGTCAGTCTGTACCTTTGTAGGAAATCGGTTGCTTCTCTTTTGAAGCTTGTGTTATTTTATTCCTCGCTAATTTTGATATGCTGAAATTTCACCACAACATACAAAATATGATTCTTTAATTCATCCTGCTTGACTCTTGGTGGGCCTTTGCAATATGAGACTTGTATCTTTAGCTCTGGGATGTTTCTCCCTAAAATTCCTTCATGTACTTCCTCCTCTCTGGTTTTTTTTTTTTTTCCCCTTTCCTTCTGGAACACCTATTAAACATACATTGAAATATCTTGGTTTATCCTCCTTGTCTCTTAACTCTATATATTTTTGTTCCGTATTCTGAGAGTTCCTTGACTTGTTCTTTCAGTTTCCTAAATTCCTATTCAATTGGATACAGTAGACTTTTTAGTTCCCCATTCAGTTTTTCATCCAATGATCAAAATTTTAACTTAAAAATATCTCTAGTTGAGCTATTTATGGGTATAATATTAAATCCAATATCTCAAAAATTGTAAATATGGTCATTCTAAGTTTATCCTCTCTTTGATTTATTTCCTCAGGTGTTAGTTCTATTGAGTTTGGTGTTGGGTTTTCTATAATATTTGGTGATTCTTGTTTATGTCTTCATGTCTGTATTTGGAAATCCCTGCTTCCCTCTCCACTTTGCCTACCACACGGCAGCTTCGCTTAACGTGGACAGGATTGTTCTCAGAGACGTTTGCTGGTAACTTCTCTTCTGGGTATCAGGACATGGCTGTCCTCTTTCGTGTTTGGTAGCCCCTCTGCCTCTGCCCCCGCCCCACACTCACGGCTGTAGCCAGTGGGCAATGTCCCTGCTTCTGTAGCTTAGCACATGAAAGACACGGGTGAAGAGTCAAGTGGCAAGAACTCCAAATCTAGCTGCCTCGTGAATCACCCTGATGGATAATACTCCCGGGCTTCTCCTGTATCCTGCCTCAGTTGACTTTGAGTTTGACTTTCCTCAAATATTTCTACTTTATAAGCAGTTTTGGCCTCTACATGTTTTGGAATATGGTTTCTTTCTGGTTTTACTTCTGAATCTAGTTGATCTTGTCTGTTTATGATCTTTCCACAGACTTTGTTTCACCATGGAACGTTTTCTTGTTCTGCCAGGATGTTTTACGTATTTAGAAATACATATTTAGTTATTTCATGGGATTTTAGGTGGAAAGTAGGAAATATTTGTGTGCCCAGTCAGTTATCATCCACCCCCACCACATTTTTTCTGTTTCTTAAAGGCTAACGCATAGAAGGAACAGACTTTGAAATATTTCTTTTTGACTGGTTATATCACATGTTACAACCCCAGTGAGAAATCTTATTAGAGCCAGAGGCTTACCAGAGGGTCGAGAGCAAACTGTTTTGTGTGGGATGGAGGTAGAGGGACTGCTGACGTGGCAGGGTCCCCGATGGCAACATTCCCCAGCCTCATCTCCAGTGCAGGGGTCAGCAAAGATTTCCTATAAAGGGCCAGATAGCACATATTTTAGGCTTTATGAGCCATATAGTTTCTGTTACAGTAACTCATCGCTGCTCTTGTAATGTGAAAGCAGCCATAAACAGTATACAAATGAGTCAGTGTGGCTGTTAAGCTAAAACTTAATTTTCAAAAACAGTCTAGTGGGCTAGATTTGACTTGAGCCATAGTTTGCTGACTCATGCTCTCGGGTAACCTTGCTGATGCAATTTGGGATCTAGAGATTATTTAGAATGTAAGATATTTCTACAGATCAGAATTTTATGAGAAAGCTGGTCCATCAGGGTAGATCCCAGGGGTAGAATTTCAATATCAACATAATATTAAAAACGTCATTTATATTTTTGTTCATGCCATGACTTATTTTCAAAGTCAAACATTATTGGAGAGCTCAGAGAGGATGGTAGCCTGGGTCATACCTGAGAATATGAGGAGGAATTGATAGATGTTAGAGGAAGACCTGTCACGAATAGTCGGTTGTTTCTGAAATAAAGAAGGAAGAGCCTCCCTTATTTCCCATGAATAAACTTGGTGCAGAGGAAAGAGTGGCTGTCGGCTGATGGTTTGGCAGTAGTGACAGTGATGGGAACCTGCTGATACATGAAAAGACTTTGATAACAACAGTGAAGAAGATGAGAAGGACTTTGAAAGGAGCTACCTTAGCAAGACAATGACCTCTCTACTCCACGGAGGGGTTGACGTGACTGCCTGGCTCTTCACTTTACCTTTAGAGAATGGAGGCATTGTCTGAGGGACTCTAGACGGATCAGGACTCGAAATAAGGCCTCTCTGGCTTCCCATTGTGTTGCCTCTTCCATGACATAGAATATCAGTAGGCGCCAAAAGATATCCTAAAAGACAAAAGTCAGAAAATTGTTGGAGAAGATGAATGCCAACCCCGCTTTGGCTGTGGTTTCTTCACTATCCAACAGTTGGAATGAAAATCGTGGTTCTGAGCCCTAAGTATTCAAATCAACAGGACAACTTTAAAATAATTTCTACACACAGAGCCAACCTGAATCAAATAAATCAGTCTCTTCAGGTGGGACTTGAGTATTGGTGTTGTTTAGTGTTGCCCAGGTAATTCTAATGAGCAGCCTGAGCTGGACACCACTGGTCTGACGTTTCTTCCGTTTATAACCCCCAGTTTGGGGAAAAGCTCCTGTGTTCACAGTTTCTACATGGCACATCTGTTTGTGATGATGGGTGACTCATCCTTTCACCAGGCTGTGGACAATCCAACATGGTTCCTGTCTTGACTGGTCCTGTGTGGACTGTTCTTTGGGAGTTGCCAATACTTTTTATTTTTCTAGATGACTTGTTTTCATTCTGCATTTACCTATGTCATGTAACTCCCTTGTGTTTCACCTCTTCCTTCCTTTCTATTATTTTGATCAGTGTCTGTCACATTTCATTAGTCCTGTTAGTAAAGGAGAGCTAATGACCATTTTCTGGCCTGAAGAGTCAAGCAGAGTGAGAACGGTTCTTACACGTCCCGAAGCTGCTCTTTGGAATTTTTATTTATACCCTTCATCCCCACCCACCGATTCTTTCCCCTTAAAAAGCTTTTGTTTTTCTCAGCTCTCAGATTTACCTCTCATATGTCTCATATAAGATTCCTGTCAATGTTTCTTCTGTTTTTTTTTTTTTTTTTTTTTTTCTGGCATTATGGCAATATAGGGACTGTATTATTGAATATTAAAGAAGATTATATCACTAGCTGTTAAGAACAAAGCAAGGCTTGACATTTAACACGTGTTTTCCTTTTAACTCTTGTCAAACTGTCAACTTTACGGATAGCAATCTTGACAACTCAGTGAAGTTGTTTAGTCATTGCCCACCCAAGTCACCTACGCGTAACTTAACCATACAGCCACGTGCTGCCTAATGACGTTTTTGGCAATGATGAACCCCATATATGACGATGGGTACACCATACAGCCTAGGTGTGTCGTAGGCTGTACCATCTAGGTCTGTGTAAATATATTCCATGATGTTCGCACGACGACAGAATCACCTAACGGACACGTTTCTCAGAATGCATCCCCATCATTAAGCGGCTGTTTAATATATAAATGATTTAGCTGCTTTTCTCTGTGTGTGTCTGTGTGTCTGTGTGAGTTGAGAAAATAAAAAGTTGTCAAGCCATGTAAATAGCTTCGCTCCCATACTGCTAGAGTAATAATTTTAAATTACAAGTTTTCCCGGTACCTGGGTTTGTTTATTTTGGACTCTCCTAAAGGACTTAGATTACGCCTCCCAATTGCTCCATACAATACTTGGAATATGCCGCTTGGAACTAAAACTGCGTTGGTGCCGCTGGTGGTGGTGGTGCTGTTGCTGAGGCCTAGAGGCTGCTGCACCCACAAGGCACTGCAACCATAATTAAGGTTGAAATGGCCCATTTGCCATTGTGTCTCTGAGACCTGTGAAGTATGCCACTCATTCCATTATTCATTCAACAAAAAATGTAAGTGATTGAACACTTTTATGTGCTAGGAGCTAATTATGATGTATGAGGAGGACCCAAAGTAGATTTTTCGAAAGCCTCCCAGTAAACTTTTGTCAATGTTTTGGCATTAGCGAGGTGGAGACAGATAATTATAGCACTGAACACATGATTGAAAAGAAAGTATTCCAAGAGTAAATATTATGTTAGGTATAAAAGGCTTTCGACCAGTAAAATTGATCCCAGCTTTAAGCTTTTTGGCTTGTTGACCCTCACTTTTTTATCCAGATAGTCTGGTCTTTTTAAAGACATTTTGAAAAACAAAAGCCACAAGGAAACGATGTGGGATTACCAAAATTTGTGAGCAGTTTTGGAAACTGCACATTCTAGACCTCTACACATCAATTTTAAATGTGTTAGGTGCCTACTGATTTTGTTCCAGGATACTAGATTAATAACCATTTTGTTGAATCAAAAATGGATCCATCTTCCAAAACACAAATTTCACCATCTTAACCATTATTAAGTGTATCGTTCAGTAATGTTTACATTGTTGTGCAACAAATCTCTAAACTTTTTAACCTTGCACAACTGAAACTATATCCCCATTAAACAGTAACTCTTCATTTCCTCCTTTCCTGAGCCCCTGGCAACCACCATTCTACTTTCTGTCTCTTTGAATTTGACTACTTTCTGTCCTTTGTGACTGATTTATTTCACTTAGTATGTTGTTCTCAATGTTCATCCATGTTGTAACATGTGCCAGGATTTCCCTCTTCTTCCCCTCTAGTTTTATGAAAAATAATTGACATATATCATTGTATAAAATTAAGGCATGCAGCATGATGGTTTTTCTTTCTTTCTATCAGCTATCAAAAGCAAGAGCCAGATGATAATGAACTTATGCCCTGAAATCAGTAAGAGGAAAGTTCTCTAACAGAGTGACATACCAACCTGGGTCAAAGGGCAAAGCTGAGATAACTTACTTGATTTGTTAAGGAAATGGAGAGTGCCCAGGGCCTAGGGTTGACACCCAACCATGTTTTTAAAGTATTGATTTCCTTTAAACAAAGGAGTTTCGTGTTAATACGCGTACCTTTTTATTCCTTTCCATCTTCGCAGGTTGCCTTCTCTTCACTATTTCAATGGCTTGACATTTTAGAATTTATAGACCCACGTATAGATGATAGCTTTATCCACTGGCTCTTATTAAAGAAGGCATTTGAGCTTTTGTTACTTTTGTCACAAAGGCAGGTTATTTGATAAGACAAATCTATGAATTTGACATTTGTATCCTTATATGTATATTCCAGAAATGAAATTTTTGGTTTTAAAAATGCTGTATTATCATTACATTTTAAAAATGAAATGGGACGTAATCGCTCACTTTTTTCCATTTTGCCCACAAATCAAGTGTTTGTTTTATTGGACAGGGAATCCAGTATTTGAGGGCTTTGTTTCCTGTAGAACTAGATCTTCCTGGTTTTCTGGCCCCCGTTGATCCTACAGAGAATGAAAGGCAAACCTGGCCATCTGTCACCCCGAGAACAACAAGTGCTACAAGTGACTTTTAGCAAAAGTTCTGGTCCCCAACGGACTCTTAAGGGAATGGTGGCATAAGGAAAAATTACTTGTCTTCATCTGTACTACAAATTAGATAACTTTTGAGTATTTTTGCTGTTAACTTTTAGATTACGAGGCAACGGTCAGTTTCACCATATAAACCTGACTGGCGTCAACTCACGTAAGCTAGCGTGATTTTTCAGCAGTTGTGCTACTGCTATTTCCTGGAGATTTTTACGTCACAAATTATTTACTTCAAAGAGATTGTGCTGTGAACATAAAATAGTGTCAAAGCAAACCATTTTATACAGAGAAAGGTGCAACTGGAATAAATGACAGGGATTGCATTAATTATTATGTTATTTTTGGAATTATACTTATCAATAAAAATATTGCTAAGGAACCAAGGCTAACACTCCTGGAGATTTATGCCACAAATATTTGATTCTAGTAGGTGCATTTTTAAAAAAATTGAATCATTCTTGAAATCGGTGTAATTTTCACAGCAGGGATGTGCGTCAAATACAGCATCGTTTTTCATGCTCTGAAAAGCTATCCTTAAATCAGAGGAGTCCTACATTTGATCGCGTCTTAGCGTTGTGGCAACTGGAAGGTATAAGTAAGGACAGAGGGTCTCCTGGTAGAGACCTGGGAGGGAGCACTTACCCTTCTTGAGACAACTGTTTCTTTTCACACTGTGGAAAAGCATAAAATGGAACAGGGCATATTCAAGTGCCTTGAAAAAGTAAAATTCATTCTTTGGGTGTTAGTCGTGTAAGTGTCATCCTAAAACTATTATATACTATTTTTTTTAAAAAAACATAATGGACTCTATCGGCTGTGCTTGGCATAAAAACCTATTATTTAAATAGAAAGTTTTTTTTTAATATGATAATTGGTGTTGAAAAGCAAAAGGCCTCTCCATTCTGGAAAATTAATTAAGAAACTGCTTCAATGTCAGCATTTACTGTAGCGTTCCTTCCAAACATAAATATGTGGGTGTGTACCCCATCCATGTTTTAATGTATTGAAAATTATGCATTGACATATTGATGTGCTTACTGTCTAATCTGATGAAAAGGCAAAACATCTAGTAAACTATTCAAATTTTTAGTGTTCTAGCATGACTCTACTTTTTGGAGGTTATTTTCTAAAACGTTTATAGGTTTGCATTCACATTCGACATACGTAGTCAATACAGTTGTGTTCCACAAACGAGTGACTGCTTTGTGCTGGGATTGGAGGTAGGGGCTCTCACATGCTTCAGTTTCTCTAATTCTCAAGACAATACCATGTGTAGCCTTGGACATTAGCACTGTCAGTCTCCTAGTAGCAAAACAGTTTATATCATAGGCTAGTGAATGACTCACTGAAAAAGAAAAATTATTTGAGGACACACAATTGAAAAATGCATGTCAGGCTGTATATGTGTGTGTAATTCTGTGCGTGTGTGTGCTTGTGTACATACATGTACAGGCATGTATGAAGGGTAAATATGTATTCTATTCATCCACTGTGAATATAAAATATAAACTTGTGTTTGCAAATTGCCATGTGTAATAAATGACAGGTATACTAGTGTCTTACAGTGTGGCCAGTTGGAGAGGAATGGCCACCTTGTACGGGGTGAGGCCGGGTGGGCAGGTGGAGAGAGATTTAAGACAGAAGGCACGGAGTGTGCACAAATGCACACATGGAAATCACGGCTTGGGGTGCTGTCAGATATGATTTGCATGCTTGCCAAACCTCTGGTCATGTTATGAATACTAATTTTACTTGAAAATGTATAGTCCTAAGGTTTAAAATATTTGAACACCAGGTAAAATTGTGAAAGTTGGTGGTTCTTTGAAATCACTTTTTTTCATTTTCAGTGAAAACGGCCTTTCTACTCTAGAAAATGGTGCTTGTGACTTACACATTTTCTTTGTAGTTATGAAATATGAAGTACAGATGTACACAGTAAAACAAATTGCAAACACTGTGATGGACATTGAGTTTCCCTTCCACGCAAAAGGCACCCCTCTCCCCAGAGATATGTCAGAGGTTCTTTGTACCAGAAGTTGTCCATGTAATTGTGTGCACACACAAATATAAATGGAAATAATTTTTAATAACGCACATGAAAGATACTATACACATGACTATCTTTTCTTCTTTTTCTCTCTTTTTCAAGAGTTTTCCCGAAGCCTACTGTATAGATTTTTCTCATTTTCAGCTTGCATAGAGTTTTATTGTATGAATGAGCCAGTGTCTTAAGTAGGAACTCACACATAATAGACACTTAATAAATATTTGTTGACTTAATAAATTAAATAATTTATTTAACCATTCCTCCCACTGATGGAAAGGGCCATCTGACTGTAAGACATATTCAAGGGGAAATTAAAAAAACAAACACAAAAAACGAATAATGAGGCTCAAGTCTGCACTATAAACCTTTGTACCTTGCAGTCCACTCAGTGGTGGGGCTTTGTTTAAAGACATCCTTCAGTTCTGATCTCGGTAGTAATGAAACACACACACACACACACACACACACACACACACACACACACACACAGAAATGTCTGTTGTTAGAGAGCTGCTTAAAGCATATGGAATACATTTTCTACCAAGTAATTTCTGCAAATATGGCTGACTGAGCCATACATTGGGGAATTTTGCATTGATGTCTGAATTAGTGCCGCTTTTTTTCTGCTCTGCTGTGAGAGCTCTTTGATTCGTAGTTTGGCTGGGGTTGATTAAACACTGAGGTTTCATCTTTTTTTTTGCATTTCACCAAGGTATGGTTTTTTTACTTAGATCCAAGATATATCACCTATTCACTCATTCGTTTGCTTCCTCTGTTTGATATATTCCGGCATTAGGTGGAGTGTATATCAGCTGACTGGGAAAATGTAATCTGAATACATTTTACTTTAAAAAGTATTCCGTTGGGATAGGAAGTAGTTATAGGACTCTAAGACTCTTCTCACTCTTCGCTGATGGTCCTGTGTTTGAACCTCATTCTTTTGGATTCTACAATTATTTTAATAACAGGGGCATGTTGTCTCCAGAGGTGCCAACGTTTCTCTCCTGGGAAAGTGCACTGCTGTGGACTTTCTAGTGGGTTCCAACAGGAGAACAGAGTGTGGGCCACTGCCCATTTCCTGAATGGGAGAGGCATCAGAGTAAACACTGCTGCTATGTCCTCCTTCTGACCCCCGCCTGGACACAAACGTGGGGTCCCCAAAGGAAGGAGCAGGTGCTGGGTCAGTGGAGGGAACAAACAGACTCCTGACACAGGTCAGGTGTTTGTGCTCTCGCTGATCTGTTGATCAAAGCTTCCGAAATGTGAGGCAAGGATTTATCAGTGCCACTCACATGCCTGCAGGTGACAGGAGAGTCCCTTCTGTTCCTTAGGTTGGAATCCAAAGTTGATCGCATGGGAAGAGAGGGAAATGCTTGTCAGCTCAGAGGAATCTCCTACTCAGCTTTGCTGCAAATTAAGATGGGTCCCTTTACTGGTTTGGGGGAGACCCTACATTATCCACCTCTGCTGAAAGTACCCAGAACAAACAGTGCTGGCCACGATGAGAGGAATTCTCACACTTGGGTTTTAAACTCAGGTTTCTAGTGGCTTAAAAGCAGAGCTAGGTGGTAATGGGATCCTGTGTAATAGAAAAAAGGTCACCTTAGGAAGTCAGGACTCTCTTGCTACTAGAGATACCCCTAGTGTAAACACTGGACTTGGGTGGACCTCACCTTTGCCAAATCCCACTTCTGATCTGCAGGTTTCTAACTTTTCAGTGTCTAAGCTTCCTGCAAGTATACTATGGGACAGAGACACATATAGTTGATGTAAAATATTTTCAATTATTTATAGACAAAGTGTCATTTTAATTTTATATAGCACTAGCTGACCTCTTCCATATTACTCAGGAGAGATTCAGTAACCATCATGAAATAAATTCTGGCTGCTTCTCCTCCTGAACCAGTGGCTCTCAATTCTGGCTCCCCCTAGACTCGCCTGGGGAGCTTTAAACATGCTGGTGCCTTGGGACCACTTGTCTACTTCCCTCACCACCCCCATATATTCCAATATAATGTGTCTGGCTGGGATCTGGGCACCCACCCATAGTCTTTTAAAGTCCTCCAAATGATGCTGATGGGCAGCTACTGTGCCTGAGTCATGCTGTGTGGCTCAGGTGAGAAGCAGCTCAGTCCAAAATCAGAAGGGCTGTTCAGAGCATCTGCCACTGGAATTATTGATTTGGGGTTCGCATTGAAAAATCTATAGGCTTTCTCTGTTTAGAGACTCCTAATGCATGTCGCAGGGCGCTCCCTGTTGTGTTTTGGTGTCAGCTGTTCTGCGTACCTCAGTCCAAGTGAATTCAGCGTAAGTCATTGGTCTATGTTTAGTCACGGCTTCCCAAATGTGCACTCCAAATGTGATGAAAATGCACCCAAGCTGCTAGAAATATCTTTATAGGGAGAGACACAGAAAGGAAGAAGGACTGAAGCTTCCAAATCAGGAACTGAGGACCCCTTTTCCCAACAGTCATTATAAAATGTATTGTCTTTTACATTCTTTCAACGACTTTTCTAATTAAAATTTTCAAAAATACAACTCATTCTTGACTCCTCATTTTTATCTTGAAGATTAACATCCTCCCCCCCTTTTGCTTATAAACCACTAAGTGGATGGTTTTATTTGCTTCTTCAACTATTTTTCTAAGCATAGCTGTCAGCCTGTACGATTGTGAAAATGTCCCATAAACAGGATGCATGCAGTTCATACATTTCCTCCACCCAAACCACGTTGTTAAATCCTCATTTGCTTCAAATACCCAAATGTAATTTGGTGAACTGTAAGAGAAAGCTATGCCAGGCGAGTTTTATGACAGCCGATGCTTAGATGAAAGCCGCCAGAATCCATTTTACCTCTAAAATATGCTGCTTAAAGAAAATAAACATTTATATGTATTCAGAAAAATAGGCATACAGAAAAGTTAGTAGAATTACAACCTCCAGATTGACATTTCTAGAATATAAACTCAGAATTAAAGCTGTATAAAAGCTGTATCGCTATGCAAATGATGGGGGGGGGGGAAGGCTATTACGTTATAAGCAAAATCTGGCTCTAATTTCAGAGATAATTCTCACTCCGGGCAATGAGATTTCATATTTTAAAAGCTCAATTCCAATGGTGTTTCCAGAGCATTTCCCTAAGATTGTTAAATAGAGTTTACCCAAATAATCTGAATTATTTGTAAGAGGAGCCAAAGAAGGTATTTAAAGAAGGTTAAATATTATCAATACAGACTTCTTTTTCATTATTCATGCCATGGAATTTCATAGGTACATTAGGATCTTATGATAAAGAGGTTAACAGGTGAACTTTGGAGGCTGACAGGATTCAGACTCTGGCTCTACCACTTACGGTGTAACTTGGGCCCATTCCTTCTTAATTTCTCTCAATTCCAATTTTCTCTTCTGTACAATGGCTGTTAGTATTAATAATATGTATCCCATATGACTGTGAGGATTGAATGAGTAAATATTAATATATACCAAACATTTGGCATAGCGCCTGATACAAAATAACTTTTCAACAAATATTTAAATAGTTAAATATTATAATTATTAACAACAGAAACAGTATTAATTTTGTTGATTCCATTGAGGAATGAAGAATAACTTTTCACCAAGAAAAAACAAACAAACTCAGACTCCAGACCAAGATGGCGACATAGGAGTCTTTTTAAGTTCCCTCTTTCCAAGATGCACCGAATACACAGCTACACACGCAGCAGTTTCCCCTAAGAGAAACCGAGAGACTAGCTGAGTCACGCCTCCAGGTCAGATGACTGAGAAAATACCCACACTGAATCGAGTAGTAAAGGCTGCGACACACTCTCACCACAAACCCCACCACCAGCACTGTGCCATATAATCAAGAGGGAACCCCCTACTGCCAGCTTCTCCCTGAAGAAAAAAGGGTTCGGACCACACACCTGGCACCTCCACTTTCAAGGCTACTACAGGAGGCATGGGCCCCCAAATCACACAGCTCTGAATGACAAGGGGCTGGCACTCATGAGTCCCACAAGACTATAGCAAACGAAGAAGCAGTTGGTCACTGGATGGACTCAGGCAGAGGGAGCACACAAAAATGCCCATCTCCCAGTCTTTCTCTGGAAGGGGTTCAACTGCATACTTTGCAAGCTGTTGCCTTAGGGTCCAGCTTCTGATCAGCCTCCATCTAGGTGCTGACTGTCACCCTCCCCTTTGGGATACTGGTGTGTCTTGGCACACCCTCAACTACCAGGAGCCACCAAGAACGAAGAGGATGGCTTGAACAATCACAACAATTTGAGAGGCACCTAGGCGCTCAAGCCGGGCTGATGGGTAAAGGTCATCTCCTACACGTTACTGGTCTGCCAAGCCTGGGAGAGGGGGCTGTTGGATTTAATACACAGAAACCAGCACAGGGTCAAGGAAAATGAAGAAACAAGGGAATGTGTCCCGAACAAAAGAACAAGACAAATCTCCAGAAACCTAGCACAATGAAACGGAGATAAAAGATTTACAGAATAGAGTTGAAAATCACAGCAAGGAAGGGGCTTACTGAGGTCAGGAAAGCAATTCACAAACCAGGTGAGAAATGCAACACAGAAATAGAAAATATAAAAAAGTACTAAGCAGAAATCAAAGAGATGAAGAATACAATAAGTAAACTGAACAATGGAACAGAGGGTTCAGCCACAGACGAGGTCAAATGGAAGAAAAGAAGTGGTATTCTTTTACCACGTAATCTTGACTCCACCAGTTTCACTCCTTTTATCCACAAACAGCCATGCTGTCTATTCAGGGTTCTATGGGTTATGCCCTGACACCATGACTCAACTATTTCTGTCATCCTGAGTGTTATTCCCTATTTGTCATATCTTACTAAGGTAACAAATAATTGGCCAGATGTTCGAATTTGAACTTTGGGATTTCTCTGTAGCCCCACCCTAATATGATTTATTCATAGGAATGCTGCTGCTGCTGATTATTTGCATATAGCCTGATCCCTGGAAACAGACGAGCAGGAAAGAAGAAAGAGAATGCCATTCACTTTATTTTATGTTTGTCTGTTCCACCTTAGACATTAGCCATCTTGGGTCAAATAGATTTAGATTGGAGTGGTATACTATAGTACAGTGGGGACGTCCAGGTAAATATGGTAGATTGAACACATGGGTTTCCCTCTGCTGCTTCTTAAAACTTTTCCATATGAGTATGATAGTAGAGCATGAAGAAGGCATACATGTACAAGAACCAAAGGGGAGAGGCAGTGACAGATGACAAGAGATGTCAACAAAAATTTGAAAGCTGGAAATTGCATGAAGTAGTGCTGTCTTAAACTGGAGATAGCAAAAAAGCTTTCAGGGAGGAAAGGTGACAGGAGACAAGCTCACTTGTGCTGCAAAACAAAAGAAAGACTCAGGGAGTGGGGGGCATGACAAAGCTCTGAATGAACGGTTCACAATCTTCATAGGAACAGTTACACCCCAAGGTCCCCTCTACAGTGTGCACAGCTAAGCGTCTCTCTCTCTCTCTGTGTCTCTCTCTCTCTTTCTTTCCTCTCTCTCCTCTCTCTGTCTCTCTCTCTCTGTCTCTCTCTCTCTCTCTCTGTCTCTCTCTCTCTCTCTGTCTCTCTCTCTCTCTCTCTCTTTCCCACCCCGGTCTCTTTTCTTCCTCCTCTGGGATAAAGGAGAAATCACTTGGCTTTTCATGGCTCTACAGAGCTGGCCTGGACATACATGCATGATATATACTTATACACAAATAAGCAGTATTTTGCCTCAGAGTTGGCAGTTTGGTGCAAATTTTGTTTCTTTAGTGTGGGGTATTCTATTTCCAAACTCTGAATCCAGAGTGAGATAAAATTGTGCCACAAAATGTCCTTGTCTTGATGAACTTGAGTGCAGGACATTCTGATTAATATTTAATTGAAATCAGTCATTGAAATAGAAAATGAACACGTTAAAAAAATCAGTAGCTACTCTTGGATTTGTTTGATACGATAAATCAATATATGAATTTATAGTCTAATTAAGGAGGTAAAATCACCTTGACCTTTTGTAAATCTCCTGGGGCTTAGTATTGGAAAGGCTGTCAATATTAAATATCTGTCGTGGTCTTTGATGTACAGATGAGGCTGTGGATAGCACTCGATATTATTTACTATAATATTATTTCCACAAGGTTTAAATAAGGGCAGTGATTTGAATCTAAACTAGTCAATCTATCATTTCTAGACGCTTTCCCAGAGTGGAGGTATAGATATTTTTAACAGGTCATTTGGCAAGGCAAGTTGATTATCAAACATCATGATTGAAGAATAGATCTTACCGAAGAGTATTGTTAGAAAAGAAACACGGTGAATTATGAAGAGTGAATCAATAGCTTGTCAGGTCCTTAATGCAGATTTAATATAGTTACTTTGGGGAAAGAACATTATTGATTGATGTCTATGGTTTTTTTATGTGCGTCTTGTTAGGTTTGTTTGTTTTTTTCATTCAGTTGCTATATGAAAAAGCAACTTATCCAAATTCAATATCAAGACAATTAATGTCATTCAGTAAAATATTTCTTCAGCAGACTTATTCACAGAGCCAGAGAATTAAAACTACTCCACACAGGCTTTTGCGGGTAATGAGTCTTAATGCTCGGAGACTCATAGGTCTGACTCACTTATACTTAGGTTGACATGAATTTGCTTTAAAGAGCAACACCCATCTGTGATTGTTACATTGATAAAAGGGCATAAAACCTTGAAGGTGTCTCCAAAACCTTAAAATGGAATTGATGACTATACAAAAAAATCTCCTTTATTTTAAAATAATCCCTGGGCTCTTTGAGTACCTCATGTAACACACCATATCTTCTATTTGTAAAAAGAGAACTATCCCTACAAAAACAAACTCTCTGTTTATTTTGTGGTTGTATCTGAGATGGACCCCGGGTCAGGATTGGGGCTGTTGACGTCTCTGTCTGTGGCTGCATGGAAGTGATGCCTTTCCCACGCAGGAGAGCGCCCTGACCTTGAGCTTGAGCCTTCCTAGGGCCACTTCACTTTCTGTCCATACCCTAAGTAGGCTGTGAAGTATTATATTTTTCATGGGGACTGGCAGCCAAACAACAATGTCACACTCCGCTCAGCATCAAATCAATACATTTCCCTTCACTGACCAAGTTTTGGAGAAAACTGGTCCAGTGGCTTCTAGAAAGGGATATGAATAAATGGAGCAGGAGTTGATATTGTCATTCTATGTGACAGGATGGAGCAGCCTGTCCATATTGTGCTTCACACTAATCACGATTTAACAATGTTTATTGTCTAGAACGCCCCCCCCCTCGTCCCCCAAAATGTAAGCTCCATGAGGCAATGCTTTGCATCTGTTTGGTTTACTGTAGTCTCCTCTTAACATCTAAAACAGAGTCTGGCACAGCACTGCTCAATAAATACATGAATGAATAAACAATGTCTGAGCTACCCTATGCCCTGCCCTTGTCCAGGGAGAAGTACATTTACATGAAACATAAGGTCGGAGTAACTGCATTGGTTCTCGTAGCAGGAAACCAGTGTGGTATGAGATGGTGGTGGGAAGCAGCAGTTGGGCTTATGACTGCCATGTCGTCCTGGTTCTTTTAGTGACTTGATGTCCTTAAGTAGCCAATTTCATTCTTATGGTCTCACTTTCTACAGTTATGTAACAGACATATTTTCAGGTATCTCTGTAAAGTACTCAGCAATTTAATTTTGGCAGCTACTTATTGCCTGAGATAGGCAAATTCCCCTTTAGGTCCGAGGGATTTTAAGAAGGAAAGAGACATTGTTTTCCTTTTCAGCGATCCTGCAGCTTCCTGGAGGAAGTCAAAGTAACTGTCGTCAGTTTCTAAGTTTTATATACTTACAAAACATGTATATATCTGTTTTATATAGATATAGATATAGATATAATTTATTCTTCATTGCATCCTCTGTGGTGGATACTAACATTATTCCCCTTTTGCAGATGAGGAAACCAAGACAGAGAAGTCAATATAGACACTAAGGCCAAGCAAGCCCAGAGAAAAATTCTTTGGATTCAGTGAAATGTGAAGGACATGTGGGTGTGATTAATCCTGAAAAGGTGTAAATGGCATCAGTCTAGGCCAGTGTTGTCAATATCAGAACTGGAGGTTGGAAGGGTTTTCATGGGGAGATAACTTAGCAGCAGGTAGCAGACCTAGCCACAGGCAGGGAGTTTTAGGAAACTGTAGCAACATCCAGCCAAGGTGGAAGGGCTACAACTCAGCCCCTGAGCCTTGAATATGGGAACCCTGGAGAGCAAGGTCAAACCTGGGTCTGGGCTGCTGGGGAGCATGTAGGCTGGGCTATTATGACAGAGGTTGGGACATGAAAGCACAACTCTTATTGGTAAGGCAGGAGCTTATCAAAGGGCACTGGCGCAGGGCCCACTCATCAGAGTCTGCACAGCATAAAGGCTGAGTTGTGATTAGATTCTTGGGGGACCTTAAATCCTACCCTGGGTAGCAAATGGATTGGTTCTAGAGAGATAATGGAATGAGTGAATATTTGAATGAATGAATGAATGAATGAATGAATGAACACCATCTTAGTGAGGCTAAGTAAGGACGGCTAAGTGAATTGGAGATATGTAGGGGCAGACACCCACATCATTGTCACATAAGTAGTTTTTCTCTCATAATGGATTTATTCTTGAGTCAACCCTCTCACAGCTTCAGAGGAATGGTGACTGTCTTTCATACTTAAACTGGAGTCTTGTCTTTCAAACTCTTTTCAATTTGTCAGCAATTTTTTTTTTTTTTTGCTGTTATTGATGCTAAAAGGCAGAATTTCAAATAGATGAAAAACACTTGAGATAACCACACATTATATTTGCTGAGCCCCTAGATGCTCACAGGTGGCATGAGCATCTTTGACCCAAGTTGTTGAGGCAGTGTCTTTTGATGTATTTGGTGGCTTAGTATTCAACCTTTGTGACAATTGAGGAAGACAGCTGATAATGGAGGGAAAGAGAATCAGTTTGCTTAATCCGCACGTCCTTGCCTTGAAAACATGTATTTAGAGTGAGCTGACTACAGTGAGAGATGTTATGCGAGGTCTGCTATTTGCTTTTACTAGAGTCCTCTCGTTTTCATAGCCAGTGTAAGCATCACTATTTTATACACAAATAGGAGAAAGCAAGATGTGTGTTGACATTCGGATGTAGATGGATCAAGCTGGATATAGAAGTGCTCAATTCTTCCCTGAACTCTTTGTTATAAAGCTTTCCTTTCCAGCCTGTGCTCATTTTCACACGTCTAATCCAAACGATTACATTTGTCTTGATGTGATAGGGTTTCCCAATGATAATCTCTACATTCTCTAGAGTAAACTGTATTGTAATGAAGATCTTGGCCTTCAGCTTCTTTTCTCGTTGTTTTGGAAATGTTTGTGTAATTGATTCCCACTGGGTGTAGAACCCACTTTGAATCTGACCTGTACATCAGATTAGAGCTGCTTGAAAATCATCGGAGTGAATTTGAGCCAATCTGAGTTATGTTTATGTGAATTTATTTTAGCTTGTATATGTTTTCCTTTCTTTCTTTCTTTTTTTTTTTTTTTATTTACCTTGGACCTAAACCAAACTAACTGTAAGGCGTGTCAGTGAGAAGGAATGAGGATAATTGCTGGTTTAAAAATATAACTGCTGTGGATTTAACTGGCATACAACCCTGAGATGTAGGCGGAAGGTAGCAAGCTGAAGGGAGATTGAGGAAATGGACTGTGCAGGTTCTTTTTAAAAAAACTGTGCCCTTCGTGCTCCTGAACAGAGGTGGCAAATCATTGCACAGATTGACTGACAGCCACAGCTGAACCAGCTTTGTGTGGCTACGACTGGAGAACCCTTCTAAGGATGAATACCAGTTTGCTCTGGGTCCTTCAACACAGTGTCAGGGCCATTTCTTGAAAGTACTCTAGAGTATTCTTTTCTTGGTCCCAAACCTCAAATCCCAACTTGATTCTATCACCTGGGCTGCCTTTAAACCCCAAATCACCCCCATTGCTTGCCCTATTCAAATTCTGGTGTCTTTTGTCTGCTATCCCCGTGTTTATCCATAGTCACGTCTCTAATTTGACACTTGCTGCATTATTCCTGCCCTTCTGCCTCCAGGGTTCAGCTTTGTATTTTTGGCCCAGTATTGATTAGCTTCCCTCCTCCTAGATGACACAAATTGGCCTCAACTTACTATTTGTGGTATCCCACCCCGGAGTCCACTCCCTTTTCCTTTAAGTAGTATCAAAGTTTCATTGACAAATTTTCATTGAAAATTCCTGTGATTAGCTGTGTCCCACATAGAGAACTGAAGTGCAAGTTGAAAATAGGGCTTATGAAAGGTAAATAGTGTGGGACAAAGTGTAGCCCCAAACGTATGCATCTTGTGATGGTGATAACGAACCCTTACCACCATACCTTTTTAGGGGAGAAACCTGAAGTCTGGGACGTTTGTGTCCTCGGATTGATGTGGTAAATCAGCAGAGCTGGGAAGATATCTCAGTTCCTGAACCCTAGGGTCTTTTGATCACTAAAACTACAGGTTGAAATATAAAACACTTGGTCTAGCCAACCACTTGGGGTCCAGATAGCAAAAATCGAGTACAACTACCCGGGAAAACATGTACATGCTAATATGTGAAACAGTCTTCCTTAGTGATTACTTATTAAGCGTATTTCTCTGTGCAAAAAATAAAACCTATTTTCCATATGATTTCTAGCCAGTGAACTCCAGGGTCTTTCTTAAAAACAGCCCTACTGGCTGCACCCTGCTGTTTTACAGGGCGCTGACTCCAAAACAATTTTTTTTATTACCTATGTTTTAATGCACCATGATATGAACACAGTACTTCCTTTCCCAAAGTAAATTTCATGTTGGAAATACATATTTGCCTAAATGGAAAGACATCGGTATGTGAAGTCAAGATATTCTGAATATTTATGGTAATGACTGGGTAGCTCTAAGACCATAAGATGAACTAGATTTGAGATATAGTTCTTTTGCCTCATTTGTTGTTTCAGAATTAATGGGTTTTATTGATTTTTTAATCCTTCTTATTATGGTGACTTGCATATATAGCTTTTGGTCTGTTAACATGACTTCTACCTTTGTAGAGTAACCCTTTGCTCCCTGGAAACCAATGGATTTAACTATTGATTAAAAGAAAAATAATACATTGAATTCAGCACCACCTGCATAAAACAACAGAAAAGATAAACAGCCCCTGTGACACTTTGGATAGAAGGACATGTCAGAGATTTTAATTTATTTTACTTAATTATTATTTTTTACAATGTAATTATTTCATTTTGTGCTTTTAAAATTCACTTTGGACTTCGCACGTCCTGGAGTTTTATGTACTGACCAAACTGTTGTGCTCCAGATAGTCAAGGGCAGTAGCAGCTTCCATTCACATTTATCCATTTTGTTTAAGAAACACAAGGAGCCTGTTTCATTTTCTACAACACAATTACTTTTTATTATACATTTATTTCAATCACTTTGGACCCAGCATGTCCTTAGGTTTCATCTGCTCATCAAATTCCTCTGCTGTGACAAAGCCAAGTTCAATAGCAGTTGCCTTTAAAGTTGATCCATTTTTGTGTGCTGCCTTAGCAAGCTTTGCTGCCTACATTAGAATTAAGAGTTGTCAGCAACATTAGAGACTTGGTCATTAGCTTGTTGATGTTTTCTGTGTTTGCCTGGTGGAAATAAATGTGTTTTAGAATTGATAATATATGCGTTGACCTGTTTAATAGGGTTTTGGAAAGATTAAATGGATATGCGTTTTTAGACAGTTCTTGGCACGTCCATGGTATTATATGAGCTTTAGGGGTAACGGGAAACGAAGAAGGGAGGTTTCCTTTTCCTTCTTCCTCGTCAATTCCCTCTTTGCTGTTAATGTACTATAAACATTGCGGTGAAGAATCTGAGAAATAAAGTACATGAGAACCACCAGCCAAATCAACTCATTCATCGGTTCTATCCATCATTTATTCACTTATAAGACATATGTTGAGGCCTTACTATGCGATAGTCACTAGAGTTATAGAGATGAAGAAGAGTTCATCGTTAAAAATTCACGTATCTATGTCTTGTGCTTTTTTATAATTAATTTTTCATTAACGGTGACAGGAACTTGTAGCTGTTGCTTAGTTTTATGTTGCTTCCACACCTGGTGTGTTTCTTGATTAGAAGCTGATAAACCAACTTGAATCACTATACCTGTTTGCCATGGAAGGGTGTAAGAATAATTGTATCAGTCGGGGTTCAACCAGAAAAGTGGAGCCAGTAGGAGATATGTATGAAGAGAGTGATTGTAAGGAACAGGCTTACTCAATTCAAGTGCAAAATCTGCCGGGAAGCCATCAGAGGGGGAAGCCTGGAACTCTCAGGCAAGACTGAAGCTACTGTCCATTGGCAGAATTTATTCTTCTTCTGGGAAGCCTCAGTTCTGCCCTTAAGGCTTTTCCACTGGTTCATTCAAATTGTCTAACATGATCTCCTTTATTTAAAGTCAACTGTGTATAGACTTTAATCACATCTACCAAATACCTTCCCACTAGCATCTAGGTTCGTGTTTGAATAACTGGGGACCAGCCCAGCCAAGCTGACACATTAAAAAGACTGTCACAGTAATGTTTAGAAACATTGTTTTAAACTGTACATTTTAATGGATAAGTAATGGCCAGAGTATCTCAGCCCACTATTAATTTTCTAATAGTGCTTCAGTGTTACATTATTTGGGCTCTGTTTATAAAACATTATAATGTTAGTTGATAGAATTAATGAAATGAAAAAAAAATCGATGCATTTTTGCATCCATTTGGTTAATTTATAAACTAAAATTTAAAATGTGTGTAACTGGTTGTATCAGCATTTTGAGGGCAGTCGCTGGCCATTCACACTTCTCTCCATCACTTCAGTTCATTCATTGGATGGTAGTCTCCAGAATCCTGGACATGGTCTTTGGGATCTAATTTTAACTTGGGAGATTTACAAACTGAAATTTGTGAATATTCAATCTCAAAGAAACTTGAGAGGCTGAATGGGGATATGATTATGGTGTTTAATTCATTGTAGTATGTTTTATTCATTTGTCCTGTCATTTGTTAAGTCACCCAATCTATATGACTTGTTGAATAGCATCATGGTTAGAAACACAGGCTCTGGAGTCAAAGGCCATCACTTTCCAGGTGTGCGACACTGGAAAAGTTACAGGAATACAATTCTTGTTGTACCATAGGAATAACAATATTAACTACTTCATAGATTTGTTTTGAGGACTGAATGAGGTTATCCCGTGAAGTCACAGTATTTGCTTCTTACAGTCACGGACCTGACTTTCGGTCTTTGTACGTCTTGGCATGGCCCAGGGGCTGAGGAAGGCAGGCAACCTGATCACACCAGCACTCTGTGATGTGCCCACTCGTGGTGGGTGGCCGGAACACTGCAACGACAACATCTGCACACTCTTACCGTGGGGGGCGTTCGGGCCCTTCCCTCTCTGCCCACACGGGTGTGAGCCTTCGCACCGCTGTCAAAACTTGGCATTGAGATTAATGACACAGTAAAGGAGGAATTGTTCCATCAAGAAGCAACAACAAGAGAAAATTATACTGAATCTTTTCATGAAAAGTCAAGTCCATGACCTCAAGAAGTAAATTTAAATATCCTAAAGAAATTTCTAGGTTATAGGGCAATATTACTAAATGACTGAATATCACTTTCTCAGAGATTTACCGACTGAGAGTTGTCAAATGAAATCAAGATTATGGGTTTACTGTGATTGAATCATTGTGTCGTTACTGGGTCTCTTTTTAACTTTGGCTTTAAACTAGTGTTTTACATTTTTCTCTCTTCCCTGTCTCCTTTATTTTCAGCGCAATCATCTATTTCTCCTGTGAGGTTTTATTTTGCTCTGGTTATTTGGCTGCATATAAATACTTCTTGACTTGTAGGAGTAATTTTCACCTGTTCCCAGGTGATTTCTGACATTGAAAGTAAATGAATGTCAAGTATATTCCCGAAGAACTTGTGCACAGAGAACGTAACTCACTTTATGAATGCCTCCATATAAGAGACGTATTTTCCAGCTATGTGTAATAAATCTGCTTCTATCTTTGGGTCATTTTTTTCACATTCACAGATTTTTTTGTTTTTTATTAGATTACTTTTCACCCTAAAATAAATTGCCTGTCAGTGAGTTGCAATACATTAACTTTCAATGAAGAATAAAATGAAAGGGAGGAATATAAAATTATAAATAGCTATATAAATGGCATTATCCTAATAACAGGAGATCTATCATAGTCTGGTTTGTGGGGCACGTGATTACATTGCCATCATTGTTCACAGGCAGACAACCTCCCACCAGTTCATATAACCCTTCTTGTTAGGCTTACGTCCCATAAAATGGGACTCACACACCTGCTCCCATAAAGTTTTACAGGGTCTAATTGATTAAGTACCTTTTATGCTTGCTTTATTTTTCTCAGTGATAGACTCTGTATAGAGTGAGTTATGAGTCACAGTTGACCCTATCTACGGAGGTCTGTGTATTTTGGGAAGGAAGGAATCGTGCCCAGGAATGCAAATAATGCCGCTTCCTTGCTCTTTGTTTCTTTGGACAAGGATATTTATCTTGCTTCTACCTGTAGGCTCAGAACTTCCCGCCTTCTGAGATTAGTTCTGACTACACACACACACACACACACACACACACACACACACACACACACTGTGTGTATGCACCACATATCAGGAGGTAATTGGCGCATTCCCAAAGTCTATTCTTGCTCTTCAGTTGAACACTTTTTTTTAATGCCTTGTATTATAGTTATTTATACACCTAGGAGAGTACCTGGAACACACATACACACACACTTATGCACACATAGCAACTACTAGGGTTTAAAAGCACTGTGCCAACCTCTCTACATGCATTATTTTACATAATCACCACCAAACCTGTGAAGTAGATACTCTTATCACCCCTTTTTTTGCCAAATAAGAAATGGATATATTGGGAGTTTGAAAAACTTGTTTAAAGTTATGCAGCTAGTAAGTGAAGAAACCCGGCTTTGCGACAGAACTTCACACTCCGAAGGCCATGTGCCAGCTTGCTGGGCTTTCCATTCTCTTATTCACTCATTGTATCATGAATGAATGTCTCCCACACTCACCTGGAAGCTTCTTGAATCTTTTCTCTTTATGGCCCATGCAGCATGGAGTTGGCAGCAACAAATGCTGTTGATTCAACAGTGCATTTGGGCAGCAGCATGGACATTTCTGATCTACACATCTTCCTATATCAAGACCACCCCAGGGCAGTGGACAGAGTATTTCACTATCCAGCTAACTTATTTAAAGCAGAGGCAAAGATGGGATTCACAGATTGTCCGTCCTCTGAGTATAAGCTTCTACTGGAATACGAAAAGTTAACATGCTCTTGGGAATTATTAAGAACAGTTGACATTTGAAAGATAAGAACTAATTAGAATCTCATGATACTAACACTTTAAAAAGAGCCTGGAGATATTTGAAAAGTTGTGTAAGAATGAGAGCTGATTCGAGGTGTTAAATGTGGGTGTTTGTGAGGAAATGACTTGGGAATATTTCACATAAAGAGGAGAAGGTTGTAGTTGATAATAACTTCAAACATATGACGATTTGGGGAGAAACTGATTGTGACCCATTTTGCATTCAATTTATGTACAAAAGAAAATGTACTTAAAGCAAAAAGTTTGGTTTGGCATTTACTGTTCATCCAACAGATTTACTTAACGTCCACTAGGATCATAGCACTGTAAAGGAAATTTCAACCACAAAGATTTTAAAAGAAGACAAACCTTTGTTATATTAAGTTATATAGTTCTCACTGTCCAATTGAAGTGGCAAATTGTGTTCTGCTTTAAAGTGTATCAGGAATTTATTACAGATTCTTGCATAGTATAATTTTGCAAGAAAAGGCATAAGTTTTTCAAATAGACATTTTCATCTCTAACAATTTTCTAAAGGTAATGGCATAACATCTTAATTCAGTTTTTTTTTTTCAGGAAGTCAAGATAGATATCAAAGTCCAGATCTATTGACTGCTGATGATATAATAGAGTGACAATACTCAGCTAATCTAAGAATAGAGATGTTCTCTCTTATTTGTATGTCTGAAACCGAATAGAATATTGTCAATTTGTGACCTCTTTGCTTTTGTTTCCTTGGGTCTAGAATAATGTGTAGCAGGTTGGCAGCCTTTAAATGTTTATTAAATTAAATGGAAGGAATCATTTGGCATCTGTAGTGAGCTGGTTCTATTAGGTTGTGAGCAATATGAGACCAAGGTCCATGTCAGATTCCTCTGTTGTTCTAACATAGTATCTCGCCTACAGTAAGTATGTTCACCCAGTATATAAAAAAGAATGAAATAAAAAAGTCTCAGCACAGTTTTTTGTTTTTTGTTTTACCAAATTTTCAATTGAATAGCAATTAGGTAATACATTCAACTACTGTTTAAGATGCTCCTACTTTATGATGATAAAATCATCTCATCAATAAATGTGGGGAGTTGACAGAGCATCCAAATCATTTCCATAAGTCATTTAAAGTTAATTAGTTACAGGTATGAACCATAAAAGATGGGATGCATAATTTACTGTTAAAATATTAATTTTGCTCAGTTGGGAGTTTTAATGAGGTCTTTATTAAGTTGGTTCTTTTTCAGAGGAATGATGGAAAGTCAGTGAATGTTGGAAAAAATTCTTATTCTTAACCATTTCTATAGTTTGTTGAAGCAGTATTTAGCAGTGACCAGTAGGAGAATAATTATACATAGAGCCTGCCTGCTTCACATTTTTATATTTATATGTCTGGACACAAATTGAGATTTTTTTAAACAGTGAGTAGAGATGTGACATCTCCATTCAGGAGAACCTGAAGAATCTGCAAAATTAATAATTGTCATAGGATCCTAAATTTAAGAGCGATTTATTTAATCATACATAGATTTTTTTTCACTGTCAGTGATTTTGCTTGCAGATCTCATGCTGTAAGAGTAATATCTTCAAATCCAGATTCATTGTTACCCATAATGTGAAGTGTTAAAGTCTCCCACTGAGATCTATTTTAATCCATTTTCACTTCAAACATTGTCTTTGAAACAATTTGAACTAAAAGCAATCTATGCATGATTTCATCAGGGTTTCCTTAGAATTATAGTTCATAAAGTTTAAACTTGTTTCTCTTTGCTTTTTCCAATTATTCTGTGCTTCTCTTTGGTGCTTATCAAACCAAGAGATGAAATGGTTTATTTCCTATTGCCTCATCGTGGGTCAATCCAGGCTGAATTCAGCTTCGGTCCTGGGTGGGTGTGGAGTAGGAAGGACAAGTATTTCCCAAAAGAATCCACGCGGCCCTCAGTTGTTCTTGTATACTCTGAAGTTTGCTCATAAAACTGAGAAAATTCTGTCTGAATTTTCTTATGAGCTTAAGTTCATATGTGTGTGCAAGTATAACTTGGAAAACCAAGGTTGGTTTTAGGAGCCGAATAAGTTTAAGAGGGAAATGACTACTTCCCACGTTTTCTCAATCTTATTTATCTCAATGATAGAGATAACCAAAGAATGGATTATTAAATAAACATTAATGTCCACCCTTGGATTAAAATTGTAAATGTAATTTTCTAGATGTCCCATGGGCAGCTGTAAAACGTGATTAGATTGTCATAATGCATGAGTTTGACCAATTGTTTTCCTGTTTGACTCAGGCTGCTATCTAGGGAGAAACTGCCCTATGGCAACAGTCTTCTCATTCCATACTCTCATTTTGAAGCTTTGACAAAAGAATGGATCATCCTGACATTTAAATTCTTAACAATTATTACGTTATCTACAAGCTGACTAGAGTATCTAGTGCTCAAAGAATGACAAGTTTTACAATGAATATTAATGTAGCACTTGATCTAAGAATCTGACCTGGTAGTATCTGAGTGCCATTTACAATTCACTGGGGTACTGAAGGATGAAATCTTTGATCGTTAGAATTCCTTAATTTATTTTATCTGCAGCATCTGTCAGATGTTTTCCTTTGTATTTTATGGCACATTTGTAAAAATAGGGTATCTCTTAACTCTGCCTAGAAGGAAATAAAATATAATTTATTAAAAGTTTTAATCATTGCGTCTATCTATCTATCTTCAGATATTTTTCTATGTTTTATGGAAGATTTATGTTAGTATTTTCAAACAATTTCTTTGTAGCATCCCATGACCCCAGTATTTGCAAAAGCTTTCAAAAAGTTCTTTCAAAAGGTTCTTTTTTCTTGCAAAATTTTTAACTATTTTCATTAGCAATGGAATGGTTTCATAAAAATCATTATTCATGATTAGTGCCGTAAATGCTTATTAATGATTATTTCCTTCTAGTATAGCTTTGGCCTTATTACATGTTAGTTCATGAAGTTTATTTGTTCAAATAAAATATGAAGTTATAAAATATTCCAATATGTGATAGAAAACAAAACATACCACTCTGATTTCAAAATCAACATAGTTGTTTGGTATTTTCAGCATTTGGTTTGGGAAGGCTAAGAAAAATCTGATTATCTGGACTCTAAAGTAACTAATAAGTATACATATATACAGTGATGAAATATATTTATCATATATGCTGTCACTACATGACTTAGTATTTTTTATTGGAAAAATCTATTTTACTCTCTCAAACTGTTTGTGCTATATTGACAGTGCCATGTTATTTTGATTTTCAAACGTTACGTTTTAATGTCTGGTAGGACAAAAAGTAAAATTACTTTTCTTTTGAATTTCTTTTTATTTGAAGATTTGCTATTTAAAAAAAAATTAACCTTCTAGATAATTTTAGAATAAACTCTCAATTGTAAAGCAAACCAATAGTTTATAATATAATTTGAGAAGAAACTTATATCTTTAAAATAGTAAGCTTTCCCACCCAGAAATATGATATAGATTTTAATTTACACACTATTCATTTTACAAATATATCCCTTGGTAGAATCTTTGTAGTTTTCTTCACATAGAACCCGGGTATTTCTTTTTGTATTTATTCCTAGATAGTATATATTTTTAGGTGCTATATTAAATGGATTATTTTTCTTTATATTTTCTAATATGTTATTCAATTTTAATGAGAAGTTATTCTTTTTGTATATTTGTTTTGTAGCCAGTTGCCATATCAAATCTATTTCTAGGTTCTAATGGTTTTAAATGAATTTTATTGGGTTTCCCATAATCTAAAAATAATAAAATTTTTGCATGATATTCTATTCCTTATAATTCTGGTTTTTCTTCTCTTATTTAATTGACTACAATTTCTAACCATTTTTAACAATAATAGCATTACTAGATGGCACCCTTGTCTTATTCCAGTTTTTAATGGGATCCTTTTAGTGTTTATTCACTAAATACAATCCTGATTATTGTTTTCAAATATATATTCTTTATCAATTTAAAAATGTCATTATATTCCTGGTTTACTATGACATTTTTTTAAATGAGGAGAAACATTGAACTCTAGCAAGTTTCTTTTTAGCATTTATCAAAAAGATCATATAGATTTTCTCTTCCAACTTATTAATGTGGTACATTACATTGATAGGTTTGAAAATATTGAACTTTCCTTGGTAATTTGAATATTAAGAACTTGTTAAACAATGGAGCCACTGAAAAATTTACGTTTTAGATTTTTTAAAGCTGAAAATCAGATTCTGAAACAGCAAATTCTAAGGTACTCGATGTCAATAAAGCTCCATAGACAATATTTATATTTTGTTGTGATGTATCTGCAATACATGAATATATATGATACACATAAGTATGATATAATTGATGTATATTGGGGTGGCCGGTTAGCTCAGTTGGTTAGAGAGCGGTGCTCTTAACAACAAGGTTGCTGGTTCGATCCCCACATGGGTCACTGTGAGCTGCACCCTCCACAACTAGATTGAAACAACTACTTGACTTGTAACTGATGGGTCTTGGAAAAACACACTTACATAATTAAAAGTAAAAAAAATAATTGATATATATTGATGCATATATATTATGGTGTTTTTATCTCTTTCACATAAATATTACAATATTGTTGGACACAGTACATTCTTGACAGATGTTTTATTTACACATTTATTAATTGATAGATGTCATGTTTGTATAGTAAATTTTAGCTTCCCATGAATATAAATAATGAACTATCTATAAATTAATCTTTTGGTAGTACTTTCACAACTTCCGGTAAAAGATTGTATATTAAAATAAGGAAATAATCAGAAAGAGAAAGCTAATGAATGTTACCTAATCCTTTTTCTTGTTTTCCAGAAGATATAATGTTAAGAATAGCATATTGTAGATAAGAAAGAATAAGCATTTGATAAGAGAATTTGCTAGATATGTATGATTAATAAAACAGATGTTTAATATAAATGGGTTGATAAATAGTGTGATGAGAAAATGAAATCAAATTTGAAATACAGAGTGCCTATAATTAATATAGTATTATACACTTGTAAATCTGTTAAAAGGGTAGATCTTATAGTCTTACCAGAAAACAACAAAGCAAAGCAAAAACAAAAACAAAGGGACACCAGAAAACTCTGGGAGATTTGGGATATATGTATTACCTTGGTTGTGATGATGATATCACAGGTGTTTGCATATGTCCAAACTCATTAAATTACACACATTAAATATGTGCAGTTTTCTGTATATCAATTATACATCAACAAAGCTGTTAAAAATAAAATCAACAAAAATCCCTATTAATTATGTAAGTAAAGAGTATCTGTGATCTGCTAGAGATTTTTCTTTTTCTTCTTTTTTAACTTATTTCTTATTGTGGGTTGTTTTTTTTTTTTAAATTGAGGTGATAGCCAATGACATTGCTTTTCTCCAATAAAAATAGATAACTTTTGTTTTCCTTGGAACAAGGCTTTTTGACATGATCGCATTATTGACATTTTAAGCCAGATAATCCTTTATGATGAGGGGCTGCCCTGTGCATCACTGGGTGTTTAGCAGCATCCCTGGCCCCATGTACTAGATTCCAGTAACACCCTCCTATTACAACTCGAATGTCTTCAGACATTGCTGAATTTTCCATAGGAAACAAAATCGCTCCCTCTTGTCAACCACTGTATGAGGATGAGACAGCAATGCTGAGATCATTCAAGAGCCATCTGAGTCTCGTAGAAGCCTTTGGGCAAAATGAAATAGGTAATAGATACTTCCTTTCACTCAGTGAGGGAAACACAGACATGCTCATTCTAAAGGTTTACCTATTTTTTCCATCACTCCCTTCTTCCCTGCCTCCGTCTTTCCCGCACTCCCTTCTTTCCTTACTTCCGTCTTTTATCCTGTTGCTTTATCTCCTCTTGGTCCCAACACCTTTCTCTACACGATGTAAAATCTTTGATGCTTTTTTAACACCTCTGTTAATAAGTGGACATTACAGGATCTTCTGGGGTTTACAGTATCAGCTGCTACGTCTTGATCTATGGTTAAGGCTGACTGGTTTAAATGGGACGTCTGGGCTCTTGGTTAGGACTAGAACAAGAAGCCATGCTAAGCCGGGCACTCTGCCAGTAGACTGCACTGAATGAATGATAGAAAGCTTTAGAGTTGCCAGGCAGAGAAGCAGGAATTCTAGAAGATGACTTTTTTGTACTGTTTTATATTAGAAACATAAATAACTTCCTTCGGTTAAAATGTAGTTGAGATGGAGGTAGCCATTCCAGTTAAAAGTAATTATCTTATCTCAAGCCATTTACTTCCCTCCTTTCTAAAATTTTCATTGGAAATCTGAGGAATAAAAAAATAAGACAAAATATATATCCATGCAACTATGTTTCCATTGCCTTTCAAATAGTCTTAACAGGTTTTTGTGCAAATCTGGAGAAGTGGGCATGTTCAGGTTCTCCTGGTGAAAAAACAGAAATTGCTATAAATTTTTTAGTGGGGAATTGAGCAATAAGTGTCAAAAAGTTTAGAAATATTTTTTCCTTTAATCCTGATATTGGACTTCTAAACTTTGGCCCAGTAAAAACCATGCCCAAAAATACAGTTAAAAATTTTCATTTAAATGCAGGTCCTAATATCAAAATTTAGAAACAACCTAAATGTCCTACATTAATGGGCTGATTGTATAAATTATAACAAACTATGTTGTTATTAAAATTATGTTGGAGAAAAACACTTAATGACATTGGAAGATATTTGTAATGGTGTATTAAGTATGAAAGCATTCTACTAAATAATTCCTGTAGGGAAGGGTAAAATAATCATTTAAACAAATCTATCCATGGATATATGGGAAATGTTAATAATTGTTATCTCTAGGTGGTATAACTTGATGTAATTTTTATATTCTTTTATTTTCTAGTAGGTATTTTATAAATTTTCTACAATGACCATGTATTCTTTCGGGAATACAGATAAAACAAAGGGTTTAGAAATTTAAGAAACTCAAGTGGGAGACTAAAAAGGGAAATGCCAATGACAAGTGTGTTTATCATTTGTGAAATACTTATTTCATTTGGAACCTTCACTGATTTTTAAAAGAACACAAACTAAAGAAAACTTAATTTTCATCTCACGTTTTTACATGTATTACAGTAAAAAAGAAATCCTCTGTTAGTTTGAAGAAGGTTAGGAAAGGTGTTAAATAAAACCAGAGAAAAATGACACACCAGCATTGCAGTTGAGAGTGTTCTATGTTGGGTAACAACTTATTATTGGTTTTCTGACTACTGGAAAAGAAAGAAGTAAAAAATTAACACCTGTCAGGTTAGTTGTAGTTTTGCCCAGAAATAACCAAAAGCATGTGAGTATGGAAGAATAAATAGGTTGTAATGGTCCTTTGCTTCATTTAGGGACAATATTCCATAAACATGCATTGAAAATGAGCAATCCTAACGATATGCCCATTTATCCTTGTAAAGTATGTTACCTGGTCATCAGAGAGTGTCCAGAGAGAGACAGAAAAAATATTAGAGAAAAGTTGTATTCAGAGACCAAGGGAAACAATTTTTTAAAATATTCTTTCATCATTGCAGAGGTAAAAATGAAGCACCTCAATGTATCTGAGACAACCTCTCATTTGACTTACGAGATCATTGGTTCACCATGAAATAATGCCACACGATTGGAAAAGAAAGAAAACCAAAGAGTGGATGAAATGTTGATAAACTAGAAAACTGGTTTCAGGGATAGTTGCATGGTGGTTTACTGTTTTGTTTCCACGTGTGTATAGTTTTGAATGATTTCTCCTCCTTACCTTTTTATCTCAATATGGAATGGAACACTTCCAGTGCATAAAACTGTCATGTCTCAAATTTATGTTCATCATTACATCTCAAGTTTTCCGGATCCCTTGACTTTAATGAACCGCACATCTAGGGTTGTAGGGCTCAGTGGCAACGTTCCAGAGCAGCGCTCCCCAAACCCCATGTAGAATATTCGAGTTCTGGGGGATTTACAAAGAAAAACACCAGTCTCTTTTGTCAACTCAGGCAGGAAATTCTGTAAATAACAGCCTTATCTCAGAGGCTCTGAATGAGCAGTTAGCATCAATGGAAAAAGCTCTGAGAAACAAAGACCAAAGTTTGCTTAACTTTGTGTAATCTGGATTTCCACAACATTCCCACCCAGAAAACATTTCGTTAGCAATGCCTTTTAACACCCCATGGACCAAATGTTCTATGGAAGACAGTTTAGAAAACACTGGTCCAGGTTAGTCAAACCATAACAAGGCAATTTAATTATTCTTGTTGCTTGTCTGGAAGTGTCACCCTCACCCTCCAAGGTCAGGATCATTCAGCATGATTGTGTCACTTCACACTCTGATCTGAAGTCTGGCCTGGTTTCTGTATTGTTAGAAAGCTTCCAGGAAGTTGGAATGCATTGTTGGCTTGGGGAATCATTGCACTAGAGTCAATTTAGAATAATGCCAATACTATTACAAATATTATTATTACTATTACTATTACTATACTAGTACTGTTACGTCTTCAAAACCCTTTTTCCCCTTCTTATCTCATTATTAATGCTGGTGACTAGCTGCCATGGAGGCAAATATACCACAAACATGTGAAGGAAAGCATTCTGGAGAGTATATGCCACAAGGTCCAGTTAGTGGCTCCCATTCTTAAATGACAGTGGTGGCATGTGACCGTCACCAAGTGATCAAAAGGGCTTAGTAAAATTGTAACAGCTATATAGGCTGTCAGAGAGGTAGTAGATTGGGGGGCGGGGGGTTATCACTTTGTCAGGGGTATAAATGTCTAACTAGTACATTGTTTTGTACACCTGAAACTCATTTAAAAAAAGTACATTAATATAAACATAATAGATGATCAATTACAAAAAATGCGATAGTAAGAGCATCCAGAAATGGAGAGAAGCCCCTAAGAATAAGGACACTTTATTTCTGGTAATAAAACCAAGTAGTTTGGTGATCTAGCAGCCCCTGCCTTCCCCGCATGTGTCCATTCTCTGTGCAGGACCCACTTCCCCCCACCGTCCCCTCCCCACTGGGGCCCAGGAGCAGACATCCTCCGCCAACCTGCAGAGGCCTCAGTAAAACAGCGCTGCCCAGACCTCCCGCTCTTCTAGCATCTGGACATTTCGGCTGGTCGTGGGCATCCAAACTGTTAGAAATGACAAATAGAGAGAGTCATTCTCTGAAGCTGGGAGGGTGTTTCTGTCTCACATTTGCTCTCTACGCTTGAGTTTCAGGTAGGATAGAAAACCAAAAATCACTACAAGGGCTGCCATGTTTACTTACATTTCTGTCCTTTTGGAATTCCTCTCCTTTCTCACAGACCACATTTCGGAGTAGAGGAAACTTAATTTTTTTTTAAATCCTAACTTTTCCTTTCCTCTCCTTTTGGTCTTCCCTAAGGCAGTGACTCCTGCTGCCCACAGGAAGCCATCTTAAGTGGGTGATTCCTCCTTCCTGCTTATGTTTATTGTTCTCTCAGCCTCTCTGGAAGGTGAGCAGGGCTGTTGGCTGACACAGGCACTGGTTATGCCCTGGGGAGACACAGGCAGTGGACTGGACTCATTTACCTTCCTGTTCAGTGGGATCAAGGGTATTATATTCCCGAATCTGAAGGGAAGAAGTTCAGGAAATCACTTGGAAATAATATCATATCTCCCCCTGACATGCACTTCTTCTCAAAATATCTCTTTTAAAGGACTCTTCACTCCTTAAGCAGGAAGTAGAGTCCAATGAACTTTGGCACAGATTGCTTTCAACATTGGGTTTCTTTCGACTTTGTGTTCCTTAGAAATTGAAGTCAACAAGTTCACTTTGTGAATTCTTTGATAAATTCCATAATGTTCAATGCACAGTCTATTTTAAGACTTAATATATTATATGGAATTTATCTGTTTGTGTCTGCGTCCCTTACCAGAATGTACCCTCAAGATGCGTGGAGGGGTGGCCGCATGGCTCAGTTGGTTAGAGCGTAAGCTCTGAACAACAGGGTTGCTGGTTCGATCACCGTATGTGCCAGCATGAGCTGCACCCTCCACAACTAGATTGAAGGACAACAACTTGGAGCTGATGGGTCCTGGAGAAACACACTGTTCCCCAATATTCCCCAATAAAATATATATATATATATATATATATATATATATATATATATATATATATATATATATATATATATAAAAATAAAAGCTGCATGGACCCAGCACAGTGAGTACTCATGAAATATATGTTAAACTGTTGAATCCCACTAGCATGGCACAGTCTTGTCCTACCATGACCAGGAGTAATTTCTGTCTTCTCTGTGCTTGAATAATATTTGGTTATAGCTCTGTCACTGGGTATACCATAGAAGTTTATAGTTTTTGCATTTGTCACCCACACCAGTTGTGAGTGCCTTGGGAGCAGACATGACATCGTATCCATCTCTGTGTCTTGTGCGCCTTGCCTCCCACTGAGGTGTTTCTTGATCCTGTGAATGTAGCAGGGCCATTTGTTTACTCACAGCACACTCAAATGAGCAAAGAAAAGGTGGCTTCTGTATGTCCTGTGTATGATCTGATCTTCTTTCTGAGTCCCACCCTGCTGATTCTGGGTCTGCAAGGGGCATTGTGTGCAGGTGTGTGTGTGTGTGTGTGTGTGTGTGAGAGAGAGAGAGAGAGAGAGAGAGAGAGAGAGAGAGAGAGAGAGAGAGAGAGAGAGAGGAAGGTAGAAAGAAAAGAAGTATAATCCAATTCATAAAACTCCATCTAATTTGATAATTGAAACAGTCTTTTTAGGTAACTCACTTTTTGAAAAATCTAAATACTTAGACTTTCAGATTTCCTTATTCCTCTTTCAGTTGCTCTCCAAGACAGCACAGGTCCATGTGTTCTTGTATTGTCCTCTGGCGTCTCTTGTCTCCATGGTGATGTCTCGTGTTCACTTGTCATTGCAAGTCTTAGTGACATCTCTAGCCAAGTTCTGTGACTGTGTGCCTCCCTACCAACTTGGCCCTGCTCAGTTCCTGTGGTTCTGTGACCCTGCTGAGGTCTGGCTGGAACACTCACTTGGTCCCGGGCTTGGGAGGACATCCCTGTGGCCCACAGCCATGGTGGCACCCTTGGTAATCCCACCAGTCAGCACTATCAGCTGCTTCCCACGTCTTTCTGCAGGACACAGGGGACCTCTGACACTTCCATGCTCCCTGCCCAGGAGCCAAGTGAGACTTGAGGGATCTACACTGTAGCCTCCCTCCTCTGTCTGACTATCATATAGTAGCTACTTGCATTCTGAGGTCACCATGCTGACTTAGTGTGAGGATGTCCCAGGGGTCACCTCGGAGGTCATCTCTTTGCTGAGTACAGAAAAGGAAGTGGGGGCCAAATGCCTCAGCTGTTAGCTTTCCGCTTTCCCCTGACCTATCCAACAACCTCCCACCTCAGGGCTTTGGACACTAACCACTTCACAGACTTCTCTTTACCAAGACTCTTCTTTCCACCACTTCCCAGAAACTCGTCATGGTGGAAATGGCTATTGGCAGCTGGCAGATGGGGTGGTGGTGATGGTGGTGGTGGTGATGGTGGTGGCGGCGGTGGCGGTGGTGGAATGCAAACACAAAATACTCTTTTCTGTTACATGTCAATGAACTCAGGTGGTGGAAATGTCTGCACTAGGGGGAACTGGGGCTTTAGGTGAAGGAAGACTAATGCAGTAGGTTCTTTAAGCCACAGGTTTTAGCTTTTCACTTCAGATTCCAATGGCAGGCATCTTTGTCCAGGGAAATGTGAGAGTACAGGGGCTGAGAGAAAAAGAGGAAAGGAATCCACACCTAGTCCACAGCAAGCAATAGTAAACAGCCCAATCCAAAAGCACACATGAAAGTGGCTTGGGCTATTTGTGGAGCCACATGTCTGTAAATTTTACAGACCAGTCCCAGCCCTAATAAAGATGCTTATGTTCTTATTTCACACCAGTGCTGGACCAAGCCCAGCCATTCTCGCCTGCAGGGAGACCCATCATCAGGTGTCACACCTGCTCTGGCTGGCCTTTGGCTCTGCCAGGTTGTGGACAGAGCAGGTCCCCCCTCTGTGGCCATGCCAGACGAGGGACATCACCGAGCCCCATTTGTTTGTGTTTGTAGCCTGGGAGGGAGAAAGGAAAACTCCCTCTCTAGAAACACTCACTAGCGTAAGTGTGAAAGCACCACCCCTTCCTCGGGATTTTACAAATCTCATATACACTTCCAGAGTCAATATCAAGTGCTGAACATTTTGTGATTCCCTCGGTGTCTCTTTTTCCTTTAATAGAGAATCATTGAATGCAATTGTTTTTTCCTTCTTTCCAGTCCCTGAGCTAGAAACTAAAGCTCAACAAAGCTCTTCAGAAAAAAATTCTTCTTTTTACATTCAATAATAGAACATATTAAGACCCCACATCGGTTCAAATGTCATTAAAAAACCTGAGAGAGGATGTGCAGAGATTTAGGAGGTTTTAAAAATGCTAAATGAGCAAGTCCTAGTACAGCAGAGACTCACGCTGCTCCTGAGGGGAGAACTCCAAAACACTAGGCAATAATTTTAAACCGCAAAAATTACCATCGTGAACAATGAGGAATAATTGACTCGGGACAAGTGAGCACTTTCTCCGTATTGATCCATCAGTATTTGGTATGATTACTGCTAATCCCTTTGTAAACCAGCTCTCCTTGTAAATTCTGACAGAAAATGGCTAAACAAAAATGAGCTTTGTTCCTAAATAGCTATGGGAATTGGGTCCTGTGTTAGCATTTACCTTGTTTAGCTACCTAAGCTGTATGAAGCTTGTGTTTCTAACCACAGAGAGAGAGCAGGCACTATTTTAATAGAAGGTAAATAAGTCCCAGCCCTCGCCTACAAAGAGAGGGAGGCAATGCTGCTGAGTGAGATGCTAACACTTGAATGAATAAAACATCTTTCAACTCGTCTCTTTTTATTAATATATATCAACAAAATGGAAAAGCTTTTGGCTTTTGACATATTCAGTTATTAGAATGTGCTAGAGCAGACAAAAATGAATGATAATGCACTACAGGGCCAGATCCTTACCCACTCCCCCACCCCAAATGTATTACAAAATGATTGGTGGTGGGAAGGAAATTAAATGGTAATTATGTTGAAAACAAACTTCAAATGTTAATAATATGCAAATTGTTTTCCTATTTGATTGGAAACAACTATACAGTACAACACAATCACCATGATAGGTTCTTTCACACCCCTACTTACTTACCGCACTCCATCAGTTTCATACCTAGCTCTGAATTTCCTTCTTTACAAATCCTCCAGGGCCAGCCTGCCATAGTGAAATTACCCTCAGAATGAAACAAGCTTCTGAGGATGAACTGAAAAGGGAGAGTGAAAATGAAAGGAGGGGAAAGTGCCTCACCTTAGAGGCCACAAGGGGTCATGGCCAGTAGAGGTGGACTTGGGGACCCTTTACCAAAGTCACTGGGTTCTTCTTACCTCATCTTCTTAGTGTGATGACCACTCGCTAGCATCTCAGTTTCTTCAGTTGATCCTGAAAACCTCCAGCATGAAATAACCTTGGGTCTTTCTCAGGTTCTCACCAAACTCCCAACATCACTGGTTGTAAACCCTCGTTCGATCCTCTCCAGACATGGTGAACAGCGTACCTGGGAACATTTCTCCCTTCCTCTCTACTGCCAAGCAGAAGGCCCTGGGAGATAGCTCCTAAAGAGGCCACATGAAAAAAGAGGCCCTTATAAGACCAGCCGGGGTAAGGACAACTTAAGGTCAGCCTATTATCATCAGTAGTCCATTGAACTGGAGGGTGTGTCCATTTTTTAAAAAATTAAACTTTTTATTTTGAGATAATTGTAGATTCACATTATTATAGGAAATAATACAGAGATTGCCATGTAACCCTTTATCCAGTTTTCTCCAACGCAAACATTTTGCGAAACTACAGTACAAGTAGGAAATTGACATCAGCACAATTCACTGATCTTTTTCAGAGTCTCCCATTTTTATTTTACGTGTGTACATGTGTGCATGCATGTATGTTTACTTCTGTGTGATTTTATTATGTGTGTGGGTTTGTGCATTTATTACCACAGTCAAGGTCCAGACTAATGCCATCATCACAGGCTCGCATTTTGACATGTATCCTCGCCCCATTCCCCTCTCCCTCTAACCCCTGGCAAGCAAACCTGTCCTTCGTTTCATAATTCTGTCCTTTCAAAAATGGTTTATAAATGGAATCATAGACATGTAACCTTTGCGGATTGGCTTTTTTTCAGTCAAGGTAATTCCCTTGAGAACTCTCTCATTTTCATCAAATGTCTGGGAGGTTATCGCATAATCAGGATGATTATGTCTCTTGGTTTAACAGGATTATAAAGCTAACAAGCCACTTTAATGTAGCACATTCCATCCGATGCTCTCAACAGGGTAGGAACAAAAGACTTAAAAGAAAAAACAGGAATAGATGACAGGATTCCATTTTTAAGCTGTGGCAGAGATTGGCTGGCTCTTCACCAAACCCTCTGCCGACTTTGTCCCCCAAGGCGTACAACTGGACTACATCTTTCTACTTCTCTCTTGGAAAGGTAGTGATGTGACTGCATTCTGGACAATGGGACGTGACTGGAGGTGAAGTGCTCCTGTTCCAACGTGGTTCATACAGACCTCCCACACTGTTCTTCCACATTCTTTTTCCTTCTGTGGCCATCTTGGAAACCTATGTCAAACTTAGTGGAGCTACAAGGTGGGACAAACAACCCTGATTTAACTCTCCAGGATCTTTTGACCTTTAGAGTTCTGAGTCACCAGAGGAGTGGGGGCCACTGGGAGGTGGCCGAGGGGAGGGAAACAATAGCAGACTGTAACACTTCCTTTCCTATCGTTTCCTCCTGGGGTCTGTGCTAGACCAAGGACACACACAGCACTGTCCTCAACACATTCAAAGCAGTGCCCTCAAGTCACCTTGGGAGTTTCTCACTTTTCTTTGAGTTTTGTTGTTTTATTCTATAATTCTTCTGGAATTAATCTTAAGGGTGGATGCTGTGTTAATTCAGCACCTTGTTAGCTATTCTTTGCAGGTTCTTATCCATGAATTTTATTTATTTACGGTATAAAATAAAATAAAAGTGGGGGGGAGGTAATCTTGGGTTTATCTTGCTAAAACATACTATGTTTCTAGTGTGGTAGAATTCCTGGGATTTTGCTTTGTGAGTGAGCTGTAACTTCTCTGGATAATTCTAGCAACACAATGCAATTCTGACTGAATAAGAAACTGAATTCAGAGAAAGAAATCGAGGGACCCATGGGGTTGGATCAATTCGTAAAATGTAGAGAAACATGTCTGTGCGTGGTTTCAACCTTTCTAAATCTCCCTGCAAGGTTTCTTCTTACTTCTGCTCATCTTCCTTTTCTCATTACCGCCATTCAAAGATGTTTTTAGTTCTCATTTCTTGGGTCTATTGAGACAGATGTTTTTGAAGTGACATGTTTATCAGCATAGAAAAGTGATGGCGATTCTTTCCACATGAATAGCTGCAAATGAAAAGTGGCTTCTGGAATTTACCTTTTGGCAGCCTGGCAGGATTTCATCTCCTTCCCCTGCCACAGTCCCCAGCATGGCCTGTGGTAGATTCTGAATGATGCTCTGGGTTTTCTTTTTCATTCTTTTTACTGAAGAACGATGACCAATAAAGTGGATTCTTTTATTAGCATCCTTTCCCTATAATCTCTGCCTACCCAGAGTCATACTGTCGAGAGACAGTCTTTTCCTTCAGGAATAAAGACTTTCCAGCATAATTGTGAATCTTGCACTTTTTCTTGAGAAAATGTGTGAGCTGAATGACAGTAAAAACAAGGGGTGGAATGGTTTTTCAAAAACATATTTTTTGTATAAGACTAAGCATGATTGGGGGTGGGGGTGGGGGTAAACCCTTTCTAAATCACTGCATGATATTACTACAAGAACTCCAAAGGAACAGAATCAATATTGTAAGTTCAAAATGAGTTGAAACTTTAACGCTGAGTCATAATATCTTCTAGAACACTATAAAAATATAGGGCTTCTTTTGGACCAACCAGTGCTTCCTGCCTAGTGTTCACAGTCAGTGAGCTTGCATGCATGCACACTCTCAGCTCTCACACCCACAAATATGCAGCCTGAAAGGACATTTGTTATGCAGAACAGAAACTAGGAGGAAATTGAATATGCAGGGGGCTGTTCTATGGCATAGCTTCATGAAACCAAAAAGAAACCAAAATTCATCAGAAAACCTACAGCAACCAAGAGAGTATGTAATGATACCCTCGAGTAGACATGCAAGGAATGGGTCCATGCTAATGGAATGGAACAATCCCATGTAGAACAGGATAATTCAAAAACAGCTTGTATTTGGCTGTTTTATTTTTTCTTGTAGCAGATTTTTTTTTTTTTTTTGGCCTACTTATATTGTGCTTATATTAATATGAAAGTATATGTCACATCCTTATACATACCGGCTGGATATTGAGAGGAGAGGGCAGGAATAGCCAGATGGTAAAGAGCTGCAGGCTCAGAATCAAATGCTTTATCCATCTTGATATTTGGGAGTGTAAGTACTTCAACTTTGTTCTTTTTAATCAAAACCATATTAGGCATATTTGGTTGTTTGCATTTCCAAATAAATTTTAGAATCAGCCTCTCAATTTCCACCAAATGACCTGTGGAGAATTTGTTTGTGATTACATTGAATCTGTAGCTAAATTTAGTTACAATTCATATTTCTAACATACCGTTTTTAAATTTATGAACATGGGTTATCCTTCCATTTATTTAGGTCATTTAGACTTCTCTCAATAATATCTTACAGTTTTTCTATATAGAGCACTTTTTTGTCTTTTGTAAGATTTATTCCTAGATGCTTTTTATTTTGATGCTTTTGTAAATAGTACCATTTTCTAATTGTTTATTATTGCTTATCCAGTGACTTTGCTAAATTCACCTTTTAATTATAATAATTTATTTGCAAATTCTTTAGATATCCTGTCTGTTTATTATTTCATCTGTATTGACAGGTTTATATTTTTACTTTCCAGTCCTTATATCTTTTATTTCTTCTTCTTTTCTTATTAAAGTGGTCAAAACTTTTCATACAACCTTGAAAGTAGTAATGGAGTATGCCTTCTCCCGTTATTAGCTAGTTCAACAGAAAAGCTTGCCATATTTCAGTGTTATGTATGATGTTTGCTGTAGCATTTTTGTTTTAAAAACCCAGTATCAAATTTAGGAAATACACTTTTACTCCTTTTTTGCTAAGATATTTATCATGAATAGATGTTTTGTCAAATGCTTTTTAAAAGTCTGTTATGATGGTCATATGATTTTTTTCTTTTTTTCCTGTTAAAATAGTGAATAACATTTATTCCTTGATTTAAAATGTTAAACCAACCTTGCATTCTTGCAAGTTGGCTTGGCGCTTGGTTTCCTTTTTCTTTATTGCTGGATTTAATTTGCTAAATATTTGCTTAGGATTTTTTTTGCATCTATATTCACGAGAGAGATTCCCTTATAATTCTTTTCTTATAATGCCCTTGTTTGGTTTAGGAATCAAGAGTATGCTGGCCTCATACTATGAGTGGGAAGGCGTTTCCTCTTTTGCTTTTCTCTGGATGACTGTGTTATTTCCTCTTTGAATGTTTAGATGAATCCATTGATAATATGATTTAGCATTGTAATTTTCTTTGTGGGAAAATATTAAATTATGGATTCATTTTTTTTCAATAGGTATAGAAGTGCTCATATTTTATCATTTTCCTTATGTCAGTTTTGATAAATTAATTTCTCATGGAATTTTCTATTTCATCTAAATTTTTAAACGTATCTGCAGAAAAATATTTATGATATTCTTCTATGACTTTTTTGGGTGTCTGTAGGAACTGTAGTAATTTTCTCTTTTATATTCTTGATGTGTGTTATTTGCGTCTTCTCTGTTTTCTTGAAGACTAGTGCTTGACTTATCAATTGTATTAAGCTTTTTGAAGACCCGGCTTTTGATTATTTTTGATTATTTGTTGATTATTTCTATTAGAAGTTTGTTTTCTACTTAAGTTTTATTTTTGTGTTTAGTTTTTGCTATCTTTTACTTTCTTTGGATTAACTTGTTCTTTTTCTAATTTCTTGAGATAGTTAATAAAATCACTTATTTTCAGATTTTATCCTTTTTTAACATAGTCATTTAAGGTTATACATTTGTCTCTAAGCACTGCTTTACCTGCATGCCACAAGTTTTTATGTATCACATTTTCATTAACATTTAAAATTATTTTCTGATTTAATTTTCAACCCATGGTTATTTAGAAGTATATGCCTAAATTTTCAAACTTATGGAGTATTTCTAATCATTTTTTGTTGTTAATTTCAACTGAGTTTTATTGTTGTTGGAGAACATTATCTGTGTGATTTCAGTTATTTGAAATTTGTTTGGACTTTCACTATGACCCAGCATATGGCCAATTTTATAACTGCTACACGTGCACTTAAAGAGAATATTGTATATTGCAACTGGGTGTAGTGTTTAGTACATGTTCAATTAGGTCCGTTTTGTTAATGATATTGTTTAAAATCTTCAATAACCTTAATAATTTTTAACTGCTTAATAGCTCATGTGGGAGGTATATAAAAATATAGATATGGACCTAGGCACCAAATATATTTTTCTTAAGTGAAAAATTAATTGCAACCCAATAATTCATTTAAATCTATTTGTACATCTGCCTTAAGCATGTGTCCTTGGGAATCATAGAAGCACATTTCTCTTTTATTTACAGCATTAATAGTAAGTACAAGTCACATAACGAGGCCCTTGCCAATCATTATTTTAGTTGGTGTTTTGCTTCTGTTGTACAGGCCACTAAATCAGGAAACCACATGCCCAAAACAAGTCTTTTCCCAAAACGTATTAAAAGCAATGATCCATACATACTGCCACCCTATCAAAGTGCTGTCGCCTGAGAAAGACTATTCATACTTCACTGCTCAGGGGACCAGAAAAACCTAATTACAACACAAACGTATAGAAATTTTTTACTCATTAAGTGCCTGCACTCCTCTACTCTGCTGCTAGCTTGATCTTTCTAAAATGCAAATCTTATCATGCCACCCCCTCACTCCATTTAAAAAATTTCCAGGCACACCAGCTTGGTACTCGAAGCCCACCATGGTCTGGCTTCTACCTTCTGAAGTTTTATCTCTTCACATCTCCCTGAGTTCCAGCCACCCATGAAATTCCCAAGATGGGGTGTTCCCTTGGTCCAGAGTCCAACATTTCTCTATCCCGTCTTACTTGCTTGGCTGATGCCTCTTTGGCCTCAAGACAGCTCTGTTGTCACCTTCTCTAGAGAAGGCCTGGTTATTTGGAGATTCTTTTCCTCTGTGCTTTCTTAACACCCCTGTTACACCTCTGCCATCACACTTGCTTTACTGTGTGATAGGTACGATTAGCTGTCCGTCTTTCCTAACTGAGAGAAGGTGCTGTGTTTCCCCTCTTTGTATTCTTAGAGCCTATGATGGTGCCTGTACATAGAAAGCACCCAGTAAATGTTGCGGGAGTGTTTCAAGTGCAGCCATCTTAATTAATTATAGAAACAAACAAATCACCACAAAAATACTTAGATGGTGTCATTGGATGACATTAAAGCATAAGGCTGAAAGTCACTTTGGGCATTTCATTTGGGAGATTTGTTTTAATTTACTTGCTATGGCATTTAGGCAAGTGACAGGGGATGGGAGTGACATACAGGAAACAGGTGTATGAAAAGTAAACAGAGACGCCTTTGGCTTACAAATCCACGGATGTGATGAACTGAAACAGTGATTTTTTTAAATTCAAATGAGTTTTTAGGACTCATGATTCATTGGGACATGTAAGGGAAGTGCTGTAAAGGATCCAGTTCCCTTTCACATTCTCTCAAACTAAACAAAGCCTGTCAGAGACAATAGCCATCCTTGGCCACACTGCCATTTTAAGAGCTGCTCATCCATTGTCAGAGGGAATAACCTTGGGCAGAATGGACAGATATAAAAACGTGTGTTTCATGGCTTTTTATTCCGGTTTATTTTTGCTTGTGCTTTTTCTGATGATTTCATTCTAGTAATGTCTAAAGCAAATATATATGCTCCAAAAGCATAGTACTGTAGGGCTTTCAGGACCTCATTTGGGTAGGAATAGTGCCTAGTCCATTGTAGGGAAGTTTTCTAAGTTATGAAGTTGAATCCAAAATTTGCTTCCTAATGAAGTCAACCCCACTGGGCCTAGAATTCATCTTTGTGTGGGGAAAAGAGAAGGCTTTCTTCTACTCCAACAGACTTTTACATTTCAGATTACACTGTTCAGGCCTTTCCTTACTTAGTTCTCTTACGACACTTGTATGCATCCCAAACAATAGCATGGTCTCAAGGGAACTCAGCATCCAGGACTTGTTCTGGACTTAAGGGCACAGGGAACTGAAGTGATGCAACATTCCATTGCATGCCTTGTAGCAAAGAAACATATAGAAAGCAAAGAGGTGATGTGGAAAAATGAAGGACTCATATAAAGATGCAATGGCTCATCCACAAAGAAATCATGCACTAGCTTAACAGAAAGGCATCTTGCCAAAGTTTGAAAGCATAAGCTCTTCCTAAAATGGTGTTGCACTTCTATACTGGAGCTAATATTTGGCAGTCACAGTGACAGAAATGGATGGAGTGCTGGAAACTGTGAACATTCACTCAGAAGAGAAACTTGTTAGGGTTGTATATTTCCCCTTTTCCTCCCTCCCTTTCTCCTCTCCTCCTTTCAATTAGGTGCCCAGACCAAAAATCCTTTCAAGTAGTATTAAAAAAACTAGACATACAGACTCCAGCTTACCATGAGATTTGTCCTTGGGGACATTGCCCTGTTAGGTAAAATGAATTCATGTGAAAAAACATGCAGACAAACTTTACTAGGAAAACAAAGGTAGACGCCTGAGGCTTCTACCTTAGCTAGGCTTCTCCAAGTTTAATAAAAATACTTTATAATATGGGCAGGGAAGGTCTTGGCTGTGTTTAGACAACTCTTTCTAAGATGGATTCACATCTAGGGAAACCTTATTCCTAGAAACTGCAGGACATTTCTCATTGTTTGAGACTAATTGTTGACCAGTGGTGGAAGAGCTAATTTGAAAGTGTTCTGCCCACAAAGCAGTAATTTCACCATGAGGTAGGCGGTAGGTAGGGCAGGGCAGGATAGGTGTTCCAAGGAGGATAAAGGACTGGAGGAGAGTGTGGACTGGGCCAATGGAAAGCATGAACCTGTTGCTATCCTCAAGTTCAACAGTATTTGAAAATTGGGACATCTGGAATTTCGTAGGGTTTGTGTGGCAGCTACCTACAGCAGCAATTTGGCAGCTGGGTGACCAGGGACAGCTATCGCTTGTATCTGACAGGTGCTAGTTCACATAGGGGCTGGGTATAGAGGAAGTTGGTCACCATTTAATTCTTTTTTTAAAATGTCCTTATAGTCATTCTATTGTCATATTTTCTTCTCTTTAATTTCTTCTTCTATCTTAGTACATTCACTTTTGATTACGTTAGGATTTCAGCTGTCACCTTTGTTTCACAGAGCTGTTTTTTTGAATTTTGTTGAATACAAAGCTGGAATATGCTCCCAAAAATTTATTTCTGTTTCAGTTAGTGAATTTTCTTTTCAAAAGTGAATCTTTTCTCTGTATTTTGAGTGCTGTATTCTCTGCTTTATTTATTGCTGAATCTTTTTAGCTCTTTCTCCTTCCTTCCTTCCTTCCTTCCTTCCTTCCTTCCTTCCTTCCTTCCTTCCTTCCTCCCTCCCTCCCTCCCTCCCTCCCTCCCTCCCTCCCTCCCTCCCTCCCTCCCTCCCTTCCTTCCTTCCTTCCTTCCTTCCTTCCTTTCCTGTTTAGTTTTCCTTGAGTAAAGAGAGGTGACTGTTGGTTGGGTGTTTTTCATAAACACAGTGGGAGTGTTGTCCGAGGTTCCCTTCTCTGTCTGCCGGGGTGTTGGCAGAATCTTCTACTCATCTCCTAAGCTAGAAAGATGGGAGTAGGTTTGAATTTCTGGTACCACTTCTTCATCCTAAAGGTACGTTATTCTGTGTCATTTCTTCTCGGGGTTGGTTGAAGCCTCTGGGTGAGGGGTTTGCTTGGGTTTCCAGCTTCCTGTCGGGTCAGACCTTCACACTCGATATGTAAATGTGGCTGTGTCTGGTGTCTGTCCGGCACTACCGGTGACTACTTCAGGGGAAGCCCCACTTTCTGGTAATTGTGGCCCAAAGCCTGGGAGCCTCCAACACTGATGATTTTCAGTTGTTGATCTGAGCTGCTTAGTGGGATTCAAAGTGACACTTTCCCTGGGAGCTCCACTCCCATTCTGGCCTGGGGTCCTGGCCGCCAGGTCGCAGGGCTCTCGAGGACTTGATTCGGCCAGTAGTGTACTTTCCCAGGAGTGAGAATTGTTAACAATAACGGAGATTATATGACAGTCCGTATAATGTTCTTAGCAATTTCAGTTGTGTTTGACTGATTATAATTAGTTTCTGGTTCAAAAAAATGACGCAGGAAGCATTTATACTGGGAATAGGAGCTTGTCTTAGAAAAAGTGTCAGTCATTTCCATGTTTGCTTGTCCTTGTACAATTAATATTATATTTCATCTGCCACTTCTTTTTAATCTTTTCAAAGCTACTTGTCTACTTTGTAAAGTTTGGCTTAATTAAATCTATGCCATAAATCCACAGTCCATTTAGTTGGAGACCCATGAATTTACCCCCTTTGAAAGAGCACTGTTGTAGAGTTTGCCTTGAAGTGTTTGGTTTTTATTTTCTGAAAAGCATATTAATGATGAATTTTGAATTTGTTCCCACCTGAGAATATATTTGTTGGCTTTTTATATACGTGGCAATTCTACTTAAGGTAGATATAGATATAGATATGGGTATGGATATCTTGAAAGAGACCATATTATTTTGAAAAACTGGTGTTTGTTGTTAATTTGTTTTCTGATATTTAGCATGGTGGAAATCTATGGCTAGCTTGAATTTTTTTACTTTGTAAGTAATATATTTTATTTTCTCAAAGATTTTCAAGTTCTTATTCTTTGAAATGAAAAATTACAACAGCATACATTGGATGTTTTCATTTATTTTTTTCTGGTTTTATCTGATCCCTCCCTTTTCATCTGCTTAAAGCGGTTTTTCCTCAGTTTAGGATAACTTACTTGATTAAAGCTGCTTCTGTTTATTTCTTATGGAAACCCTATTACAAGCAGATAGGACCATCTGGTTCTTACCTTCTATTAGTCTTCTATTTTCCCTCGTCATTTTTTTTATGTTTTGTCCTTTCCTTTTAGGTTTTGAGAATTGAGATGAGTCCTATTAGAGATTCATATCAATTCCTGGTAGGAACTTTAAGCCTCAAATGAAGGGAGAAATGTTTAAAAAGTTTAAATTGACCCTCATTTTACTTTGCCAGTTGAGAGTACGTCCAGTCTAGGGGATAGTTGGGTCCCTGGAGGTGATAGTGAAGAGTAGAGGCAGACTTAGCCAGGAATGTGTTTTGCTAAGGAGCTTCCTTCCATTCCTTTTTCGGAACAGCTCTCAGGGCACGTTGCTACAGTTTCCCCTTTCTTTGGCAGGCTGGCTGTCTACTGTGTGTGACTGGTAAGCCCGTCCATGCCAGCTCCGTGTCCTGCACGGCCTCTGAAACCCAGAACACTTCCTAATGCTGCTCCTGGGAGCCATGGGGCTGACCCTCACCTCCAAGCCTTGCAGAGGCCTCTGCTGCCGTCCTTTGTATGTTTCCCTTTGCATGCTGGAGATTTACAAGTGACGCAGTCTCATTTCCTCTGAATTTTACATCATTGAAATTCCTGGGAATTTCTTTTGTTGACCCTCTTGCTTACTTTTTACGGTTGATCCAGACTTTTTCCTTCTTCTTTATTGCTGATCATTTTCATGTAGTTCTGGAGGGGAGTAGTTTCCAACTTGCCAAGACATTGACCTGTTCTCAGTTATGAATGCAAATCTGAGGGTATTTTGAAGTCAGGAAGGTGAGATCAGCTTTGGGAAATGGAGACTTGATAATAATCTTAAGTATCCTGCTAGTGTGTTTCTTATCTTACCTATGATGGTGAAGGTCACTGAATAACAATGATAACAATTGCCTTTATAAAAAACAACTGGGAAATGAGGAGATGTTGGTCCAAGAGTACAAAGCTCCAGTTGTAAAAAGAGTAAGTTCTGGGGATTTAATTAATGTACAGCATAGTGACTAGAGTTAACTGGCATTAGTTTTGATTATTGTACACATGAAAGTTGTTAAGAGAGTAAATCTTAGATGTTCTCACCACACACACAAAAGTAACTATGGGAGGTGATGGATGTGGTAACTAACCTTATTGCGGCATTCATTTGCAATATATACGTGTATCAAATCATCACATTGTACACCTTAAACTTGTATAGTGTGATATGTCAATTATATCTCAATAAAGCTGGGAAAAAAGACAACTGTAGGTCACACGGTTGATGGGACTATACCAATATCAATTCGATTTAATCTTTATAGCAACCTAGGAAATTTGGTGGTTGGATCTCCATTTTATACCTGACACTCGGAGAAGTTAAAAAACTTGCCTGTTATTCATAGGCAATATGTTATCCTCAAAGGGTTTTTTTTTTTTTTTTTAATACTTTATTGGGGAATATTGGGGAACAATATGTTTCTCCAGGGCCCATCAGCTCCAAGTTGTTGTCCTTCAATCTAGTTGTGGAGGGTGCAGCTCAGCTCCAAGTCCAGTTTCCGTTTTCAATCCTTAGTTGCAGGGGCACAGCCCACCATCCTATGGAAGGAATTGAACCGGCAACCTTGTTGTTGAGAGCTCGCGCTCTAACCAACTGAGCCATCCGGCCGCCCCATGTTTTGTGTTTTTCAAGCTTGGGTATTTATCTGTTCCTAGAGGAATTCTTCCTGACCAGTGAAATAGTCTGCCTTCATGTATTCCTTATGTAGCCCTCTAAGATTCTTTCGGTGATTGAGAGCTGTTCACCTGTCCTGGGACACCTGTGGGCCAGCAGGAGGTTGCTCTTCTCCATGGTCACTGGGAGCAAAGTACCATCAAAAGAGCAGAATCTAACCTGGTACCTGATGATATCATTGCTGATCATGGTTTACTACATCTAATTAGAACAAAAAAGTTAAAATCAGAGACGTAGCAAATCGTTGATCATTTAGGGCACTCTTAGAAGGATCAAAGGTAGCTAGAAAGTGTTGGGGGTGGTCAGCGCCTGGTGGATGAGATCATTTTGTTCTTGCTTCACAGTGGCAGAAATGTGTACGTTTATTTTATAATTTGCTCCTTGAGAAATACCAGTCAGTTCCATCATTAGATTTGTATTTTCCTTTCAGATATATTGGGATAAATAAAAACAGTCAATGGCTGTAAAAATGTGTCACTATAATTGTGGGATTATTCTTTGTTTCCTCTGTCTGTTCTAATTGAATTATGTCTCTTTTTCCTTCCTAGGTTACGGTCTTTGGTCAAACAATTGGAGAGAGGGGAGGCTTCGGTGGTTGATCTTAAGAAGAATTTGGAATATGCGGCCACAGTGCTTGAATCTGTATACATTGATGAAACCAGGTAAGCTAAAAATGACAGGAAGTTAGGGCAGTGATGGTGCATTTCCTGTTATATGGCTTTTCTGAAATGTATCCCATGGCATGTATGAGGTAGCATTCGAATGATGGGTCTTGGAACTTTAGTTTCCACAAATAAATGGGGTAGATTTGGATTTCACGTAGCCTGTGTACCACCTCATGTAACAGAAGCCAATAGAACTTCTCTCACATGGCCATTATGACAATGGAGTGAGATCAGGTAAGAGGGGAAAGGGTAAGTCTGGTAAGATTTCTTATCAAATGTAGGGTTCCACTGTAATTATTGCATGTTGTTGGTCTCAGTCTAAAGATTATACTCATGTTGGAAGTCACAGAATCTGTAAGTGAAGGCTCCGGACGTGATGGAGAAACATTTGTTCTCTTAAAGTACTCAGTGCTCCTCCTTCATTCTTAAGTACTCGTTGATTTTCTTAGGAGACTCTTTCCACTTGAATCGTCCAAAAGTATTAAAGGACTTCCGGTTCCTAAGTGCATTTGAAAGTAAGAACATTTCTTTTGAAAAATGTGGAGATGGTGAATATGAAAAAGATGGTTTTTCTTCTTTTTTTAAATGTAGGCAGTGTCCTCTGTCGGCATTTATGATGTCTTACATTTCGATGCCAAATTCCAGTCTGAAAGGATTTCCCAGTAATGTAAGAATTGTGTGGCTTCGTTTTTGGTGACACACTTAGTTCCAATTGAAGGAAATTTGATATCGTAGAAGGAAATTTGATATCATAGTTTTCTTTTTTTCACTTGTAACATTTTCTCCCCTTCTCCCCAATTGATGTGTCTAAAGGAAAAAATCTATTTTCATTGGCACCTGTTTTTACTACCTGTTTTTAGTAGGACTTAATATAAATATAAAATATAATTTTAAGTTTTATTGTAGCTTATTACTGTTTATGTTCCGTTCTAATGGTCTGACCTAGGAACAAGTGTGAAAACTCAGCTAAGCAAACCTGACAGATGACTTAAATCTCTGTGTTCAAATAAAGAAACTGTTATTTTGGAAATTTCGCTTGAATTTAGGCATTTAAGTTTCTGTAATGTCCTCTCAAACTGAAATGAGTATCAGTTGACATCATTTGGGTTGACGTAACTTGGGTAATACTTTAAAAAGTCTATTTTTCTTTTTTAAAAATTTTATTTTTATTGTGATATAATCGACATATAACGTTGTAAGTTTAAGGTGTATAACATGTTGATTTGATACATTTACATATTGCAATATGATCACTCCATAGCATTAGCTAATACCTCCATCACATCTCATAATTGTCATGATTTTTTTGTAGTGAGAACAATTAAGATCTTGTCTCTTAGCAACTTTGAAGTTTATAATGCAGTACTGTTGCCCATAGTGAAAGCCTTTTAAATGCCCATTTTTTAAAGACAAAAATAATGCCACAATGGTTCGTCTAAGAAATAAACTTCCCTCTGAATGCATTTTTAAGTGGAAGGTTTAGATTCCATTCAAATACCACAAAGCTTTTAGGAATAAAGATATTGGGTGCTCCTGAGTGCAATGGATCTGCGACCCACAGAGCCTGAGATGGATGTATTTGGCTTTCTCTGACTCCTTTTGTCCAGTCTGGCAGAGAGAGCCATGCTAAAACCTAAGTTGTAGGAGAGACATTCCTGAAAGCCAGATGGTGAGCTTTCACAAGCCTTACCCAAAAGGCGCTGTATTTTTTGTGGCCATTTGAATTTGGTGTCTTTGCACCTGTGTACACAGGTGGGGTGGAGAAAAGGAGCATCTGTTTTGAACTTTAGGTCTCCTCTCAGTGTCCTGGTTATGTTTCTTGTGTTCAGGCGACTTCTGGATACGGAGGATGAGCTCAGTGACATTCAGTCAGATGCGGTGCCTTCCGAGGTCCGAGACTGGCTGGCCTCCACCTTCACGCGGCAGATGGGAATGATGCTGAGAAGGAGTGAGGAGAAGCCGCGGTTCAAGAGCATCGTGCATGCAGTGCAGGCTGGGATATTTGTGGAGAGGTAACGGCAGTTGTCATTCAATGAGCAAAGCAGCAAAAGGAACCAATGACTGGAAGATCTGCTTTGATGTAGTTTTGGCATCTTTATAAATACTGAAAATTTTGGGGGGAAGAAGATAGTCTTGAATGAGAGATGGCTGAAGCATGTCTATTTGAATCTCTGTAGGATTGTTAGGACAAAATTTTGCCTTTGTTCAGAATTCTTTTTGTTAACTAGAGAAGATTTAGTTTGAGGTCAGTCTCCCACTTTTAAAGGAGGACATCACTAATCCATCATCCTGTGACATACGCGGATGATGTCTGTGTTTGGGACAGATCAGGGACAACTTGTCGACCCCAGAAGGGTAGTTCATTTAAGGGATTTGAGTTCTCCTTGAAACTTTCCAATTTTGTTAGCCATTGTGTTCTTTGAAATTGAATTGCCCCCCTTCCCTGGAAATAGATTCCAGAAATCAATTTATTCTTCCTATAAGCCTTATTATACAAATGGATTTATTCTTCCTATAATCCTCATTGTACAATTACCGATTTTAGAAATGCCACAGTTCACCTGGGATGTTTTTCTTCTTGTTTTTGACAGTTTTAAAGAACAATGTCCTCTAAATGGATAGCCCATAGGAGTTCTTTATCCAGGTTAAAATACTGCATTGCAAACTGTCTATATTGTACTATAATTCACTTGTGGCAAAAGAGGTGACCCATTTTAATAACTTAATTTCCAATTTGGACCACATAGATTAATTTTTGTTTCCATTATTTCATGTATTTGAGATTGCTTTGACTTCTTTTGAATTTAACACTTAGGCCACTTGAATGCTATGAAAAATGTTATAAAAGAAATTTTAGGTTTTTCGGGTCCCCAGTTGGCATGACTTCTCATTATTTGTCAATACTTGTTACACGTCTGTGGCCTGCTGTCTTTGTAAGATAAGCTTGTGCATGTTCTCCCTCTCTGACTTTGCCAGAATGTACCGACGGACATCAAACATGGTTGGACTGAGCTACCCACCAGCTGTTATTGAAGCATTAAAGGTAATACCAAAGAAAAAAACCTTACAACGTACATGGTACCCTGTAAAAAGTACAGTTAAATTTGTCGTTAGGAAAATACGAGGCTTTAATTTGCAGATTTCCCAATCATTCCTGACTTTTTACTTTTATTATCTTTCACTTATGTGTTCTGACAGTGTCAGTATTGTTTTAGCCTTCCTCTTGCTAAGTTTTTATTAAATCAAATGGTGTGGGTTTCCTTTCTTTCTACGTCCCTGGAGTCACTTAGTGGTCTGCGCAGTGCTCTGTCAGTATGGGACTCAGTGTGACTTTGGCCAGAGGAGATCAAATTTGTTGTGGTTATAACGGAGAGTCTTTGGTGATCACTGGTGTACTGTTATCTTATTACCTACTCTAAGTCCATTTCATAGATGAAGAAACTGAGACTCCGTGAGAGTTTTAAAAAGACACAGTTAATCAGAGACAGAACTAAGGCTGATGCCAGAGTTTCAGGCACATAATAAGCTCTCAATAACGTTTTACGGCATGAATGGATGCTCCCAGAGCCCTAGTCCTGTCCGCATAGCCTACTGTTGTCTCAAGGCTCTCACTGCACCAAAAGTTCCATTTGAAGTCATGCAGATGTTTGAGTGTAAATGGGCTTAATCCTGCAGAATTACTTCCAATCAGGCAAGCTCTTGGAATTGTATAGAATATTTCTAAGAGTCCCAAGGTGGATATATTCCTCGAGGCGAGTGTTGATTCAGACCCACTGGTCTGAGGATAGCCCCGCTGTGTTGAAGCTGATTCGGCATCTGGATTTGAGGGTGGGGCTGTGTGTCGGCTCAGGATCACTGGGCTGGTTGAAATCGCGTAATGCCTACACGGGGAAGGATCACAGGGCTGGTTGAAATCGCGTAATGCCTACACGGGGAATCCTGTCCACTTGCTCAGGGGCTGTGGGGAAGTTCAGAGTAGGGAAGCACCATAGGTGGTCCAGTGAATTAAACATTTGAAATTCAGCAGCGGGAGTGGAAGGGCTTAATGGAAAGAGCTGAGCTTAGACTTCAGGGGAACATGTGTTGGTGTTCTTGTGCCTATTGTTGTCTTTCTCTGAAACCTGAAAAAAGTATTACCCAATGGCATTTCCATAAAATGACCTAAATTACCTATTCATGGAATTAGGGGTGAGACTGCTTCTTGATCAATTTAATGTCAAGAAAGAGTCCTTTAGGGACACGTTGATCATATGTTTCATAGTCCCTTTCTCTTGTCTCAAAGACATTCACTAGCTGAATTTGTGAGACTGTAAATATTCAGATTCTTAGTTTTCTGTCTCTTCTTAACTCATCTTAAGAGCAGGAAGGATTCTCAAGAAGGATGCAGCAAGAAGACACGTTTTCTCTCACTCCTCTTCACCCCCACTCCAATGCCCAATACATCTGTATGATTTACAGCGACATTTTCCATTTAATCAGTAAAATCACTTCACACTAGGTTTGATGGTTCCAACACCACTGTAAAGTTGCATTGATTTTCATAATTGAACCTGAAACATTCAATGCAAGTCTTAGGAACATTAAAAGCATCTTTTATCTTGAATTTCTTCCTTTATTGTGACCATGAATGCAGGTGGCTATGCCGGTACTAAGAAATTTATGAAAATATTTCTTCCAAATTCGTACATATTTTCTCTTTAGAAAAACTGAAGAAAATGTGAAACAACCTGTGATGTTCATGCATTATTATGTTATGCTCATAGAAAAGTAATTCTCAAATGTCTTTCTGAGGGGAAAGTTACCTAGATAATGCAGACAAAGGAAAAGCACTAACTCCCTGAATTGCTTTCCTTCTCGACAAGGATTGCTGATATGTACACAAGGCTAAGGCTGCTGTTTCTGTTGGTCCTGACCTCTGTTCCCTAGGGAAATCCAAGACCTTTTTCAATGTAGTATTTTCCCACCTCCCTAGACTCTGGTTTTATTTGCCATGGATTCGGAGGTGAGTTGGAGAGATCACAAAGATACTTTTTTTTTCTTTTTTAATGTAGTGCCTGTTAGAAAAAGTTTATTCCCATTCCACTGCCAGCAGTTCATACGGAATCACTACTGTTGTCTTCTGTTACAGAAAATTTCCCCAAAGATTGAGAGAATACAATTCAGTAAAATAACCATCATGCTACTGTCATCACCTTTGTGATGAATGTAAGAACATAACATACAATAACATTGAAGTAAGAGAATAATTAACTGCCGCCAATCTCTAAATTTGAAATATGGTGCATTTTTCCATTCAATATACACTAGCTTCTAACTTGAGATGTTTTTTTTCTCTAGTCTTCTGAGGTGGGGTTATTGGAAATGTAGGTGTGCTGTTCCTTAGAAAGGCATCTGTTGCGTGACTTACAAAGAGACGCCCTGGATAGACTCCAGGTTTATAGTGGGAGGAAATGAGGACATGCGGGCTGCCTTACATTAGGCTAATAGGAAGTTCATGCAGTTTCTCCACGGGAGTCGTCCTTGGGCCAAGTTTGGTAAGAGAGGAAGAATGGTTTAAGAAAGTTAAAGTAGGTGCTTGTTAAAAGGCAGAGTCTAGGCCCCACACCAGGATTCTGCAGAGGCCGCTCCCTGAAAATCAGCATTTTTTCTGAGCACGCCCCGTGGTTTTGAAGAACAGTAAAATTCGACAATCACCGCTAAGGCCTTCTGAAAGTGAGGGGCCAGAGAGGACATCCATCTCGCGCTCTGTTTGCTCACCCTCTCATTTCTCTAAATCCTAACATTCGGAATAAATATTGACTTCTTACTACGGTAATCACTTTATTTCCAGTGATAGCATTTCTCTTTTTTATTCATTCTGTCCGACATGACACAGTGTTTTCACATCTACTTAGTTGTCCATGGACTTGACTTTAGGGGTAATGGTCAGACAATGGATGTCATGACAATGTCAATTACAGTAATCACAGTGAAAGTTTAGGACTCGGGTTAATCTTAAGTGGCCCCACTGTCTATGGCCTGGGCCCTGTTGAGGTATTTAGGGCATGTGGCCTGGGTCACAGCATATATTCACTGAGTTTACAATGTCATCTGTTGGCGATGATATCACTAGGGGGTGTCAGAGAGTTTATTGACTGGTTCTGCTGCTGAATGGCATTAGACATTTCACGTCATCTCTCTGAGGTTGCTGTCTGTAAAACTGGTGAGAGAAACACCTATTTCTAGAGTTGTGAGGGTTTGCAAATGAATATATACACTTCATTCTGTGCCTGGCACAGAAAACGTGCTCGATACTTGTAGCTATTTTTTTCCAGTTATTATAGTGGAGACTGAGGTGAGGTCAGCACTAAGGGTGAACTGAAACAATCCAGTTTGAACCCCTTTTGGAAAAGCTTGGTTTTCCCTACATACACTTCAGATTTTCTGTGCCCTGGCATCCATGAAAGAGACCCTTGATGGCCTTGGGATGACCTTGACAGTTGGGACGTTTGGAGAAGGACACAATTGGGATGGATGGATGATGTTTGATGCAGTGAGGGCTGAAGTGAGAGCACTCAGGCCAGCATCTTGACAGGAAGGTCCCTCTCAGGACATCATCTGACAGCTTGCCTGGACTCGGTGTGGTCTCACATGGGTCCTTATTGCTGTGCTCATGACAGTACGCTTTCTTTACTAAAAGTGAGACTGTCGTCACAGTGCGAAACCTAATGACTGTTGCTTTAACTCCTGGTTAAACATGCTTTTGTTTACCACATGCATAGATAGCTGGTTATAAGTCAAAAGCACATCAGACAATGGTTACATATATTTTGGAGTAGCTATTTATAGACAAATAAGGCTTTGAACTTGAAAAGATATATAAGGAGTGTGTTCAGCTTAGCTCTTTGTTTTATTTTTTTCAGTAAAGTGACTTACAGATTTGAGAAGTAGATCCCCAGACCAGTAACTCCAGAAGTGGGAACATTTTTTCTGACCCATGAAATGAAGGCTTTCTCTGGGGGTTCAGCTCCACTGTTTGGATTGAAGTGACACGTTATTTTGTTTTCTATGTCTTGCATGTTTCTGAACGCTTTTAAAAGTGGGTTAACATTCTCATTAGAGTAGGGATTCACTGTAGGTTGTCAAGTGAATTAAAAATTTGAAATCCAGCAGGGGGAGTGGAAGGGCTTAATGGAAAGAGCTGAGCTTAGGCATTGGGGGAACATGCGTTTGTGTACAGACCCCACTTGTAACCCTGGCACTTACTCATGATGGGTCTTAGGGAAATTAGGAAACTAACTCCTCAGTTTATTCATCTCTAAAATGTGACTAATAATACCTACCTCTTAGGCTTATTTTCAGGTTAAATCACGTACTTGTCACTGATCACCAAGCCTCCCTAGTATGATAGGCGCTTGGTAAGTTATAGCTGTTGTTATTCGCCATAGGACTGTTTAATATTTTCAGTAAATGCTATGTAGGTCTGCCAGGGTGGAAAAAGTCTGAGAGTGGAAAGGGCTGTGAAATCTCGGGTGAGGGCTGCAGGCCGACTCCCCAGCGGGGAGATCTGTGTAAGCAGCTGTGGACTAATGCATTCTTCTTCCCTGCCTGGTCCTGCAGGATGTGGACAAGTGGTCCTTTGATGTCTTTTCCCTCAATGAAGCCAGCGGGGATCATGCGCTGAAATTCATTTTCTATGAATTACTCACACGTTATGACCTGATCAGCCGTTTCAAGGTCAGTGCCTAATTTTAGAAAATGCACATATTTGTCCATCCTTGCATAACTTTGGGGCTGAGACCAAGAGAATCCATGTACTATAGACCAAAATCTGCACTGAGTGACTTGGATCGCGTCGTCCAGGCAGTCATTACCATGAACTCCTCTGTGAGAGGAGCTTCTCGTTCCAGTCCCCTGCCTGGTGGGGGTCCTTGGCCAGGGAGAGGATGGAGACACACATTTTGATCCCAGTCTTTCTAGAAGTACCACTGGAAGCCCAGACTAGCAGAGCTCCCTGCTGCTCTGCCGGCAGATCTCATTTCAGCCTGATATCGTGTACGATCTCCCACTACCAGCAAGGAGACAGTAATGGAGACAAAGTGTGCGTCTGCCGTCTCTGCAAACTTTTTTCCCCACCACTTGGCTCAAATGCAGACAAATAGTCTCACTTATCATCTGTGACAGATCATTGGTATTGCCCAGCCATTCGTACTTCAAATTAATTCTTCAACTTTAAGTAAAGAGCATGAATTGTTTCCAGTGTTCAATCCCCTCAGCTTGTAATTCTGCAGACTCTGGAGGTCAGGCTGGGTTCTCCAGAGAACCTGGGGATTCATCTGCTGACATCTGTCATATTAGGGTCCTCAGGCTTCTCTCATCGTATGGATGAGCCTCTGAAAAATGCAGGCCTTTTTTTCTACAACACGTTGACTTCTCTGGCTAGCACATTTCCTAATCGCTTCTGTAGGACTGCATGTTTGGGGGTGCATTTCTTACACAGCCAGAAGTATTTTACGGCAGTGATCTTTAATTTCTTTTGCATCAGAAACCTGCTTGGAAATCTGGTGGATACCCGAGACCCTTTCCACAGAACAAAGCTCCGTTCTGTATGTGTGTATGTCATACATACACACAACTTTACCTAGCGGTTCATAGATCTCTCCTGAACAATGCAAAGAAGCAAGGTTTCTTGAATCTTCATTTTTAAAAATGATAATTAAATATCTAAAAGGCAATATTTACATCTTTAAAAGTCGACAAATGGTAGCTATGGAAGAATGTGACAAAGGAAGAACGTGTAAGGGACTCTCACACAGCATTGCAGTAATGTTTTCCTCGTTTTTCTTACTAACATGATTGTTAGTCTCCTAGAAAACACACTCTTTCCTTTTCCCCTGTCTTGTGTTTGATAATTTACCCTAAACCAAGGAATTGACCCAGAAAACTAAAACAATGACTATTTTAATGTTCCCTTATTTTGCACATTTTGCAATTGTTCTTTCTGCCACATGAAAAAGAAGATATATATGTGTGTGTGTGTGTGTGTGTGTGTGTGTGTGTGTGTGTGTGTGTGTGTGTATATATATATATATTTGAGATAGAAAAACGGACTAATTGGAAGTATTATTCTAAATTGCTTGGTACATATAATAAATTGTCAAGTAATAGACATAAACATATAGCCTGTTTCTATCCCATGATAACCAACTATCACATGTTTGTTTTTTTCATGTGTCCAATGCATGCAATCACTTTTTCTAAAGGGCACAGTTTTCAGGATGTGACAGCTTGTATTTATTTTGTAATTATTTAATGACTTAAGGTCTTGGTGTACTTTATGTTTTATCATACATACAGGAAATATGCTGCACAGTGTGTGTTCATTTATTTCTCGAGACATAAAAGACTCGAACCTTTACTTGAGAAAAAAAAATGAGCACATACCCTTCTGCCCTAAATGTCTTTGAGATGATCTTGTACTATAACTTTTCCTTTCACTTGAAGCAACTAAATCACTAGCTAATGAACCGTACTAATCTTTTTCAGATCCCCATTTCTGCACTTGTCTCATTCGTGGAGGCCCTGGAAGTAGGATACAGCAAGCATAAAAATCCTTACCACAATCTAATGCACGCCGCCGATGTTACACAGACCGTGCATTACCTTCTCTATAAGACGGGAGTCGCGGTAAGTACCGCTAGGAACTCCAGGCGTACACAAACAAACAGTTAGGTCTCTATGACTTTTTACTTTGAAATTGTCTTCAGAATTGGCACCAAGGTAGACATTCTTTGGGTATCCTCTAGTTCCTAAACCCAGTACCCATTTGATATCTTTTCGGTGAGGGCACGTTAAAAGATTTGGTCTAATATCTCACTGTATTAAAAATGGAATACAGGGGGAGGAGCATGGGCTTTGGGGCTACTTATAGTTGGATATAAATCCTTGTTTAATTACTTATTAGATTTTGTGACCCATGATAAATTGTTTGACTCTCTGAGTCAGGATTTCCTCATTTCTAAAATGGTGAAAAATATTCTATCTTGGAGAAGCTCTGTGACAGTTAGGCATAACGTATCAAAAATATGAAGTGCTCTATGTGCCTCAGAAAGGCAACTCAGTAGTTAGGAATTGTTGTTATTAAAACTTTTCAGGATTTCCCCCACATCTCTCATCAGTTTTCAGTTCTTTCTTATTGTAAAGCTGATTTTTTAAAAAAATATTGTTTAAAAAGCTATTTTTTTTAAAAAATTATAGAAACACCACAAAGGGAACCTGTTTAATGTGATAAAGGGTTTCTGCCAGAAACTTAGAGCAAATGTCACCGTTAATGATGGTTCCAGGAAAACATGAAGCAAAGCAGAGAGGTCCACATGGATATTGCTCTTGAGGATTTTTCTGGAGGTCTCAGCCAATGCAGTATGGTAGCTGAAAAAGTTGAAGAAGCCTCCTGTGAAAATAATTTGATTGTCTTCTTTAAAATATCAAGAAAACCATCTATAAGTTATTAGATCAAATAAAAGACCTAGATACGACTTGGATAAGAAAGCTGTCTCATACACTCAAAATTAGTAAGGGGAATAGAAAAACACATATTCTAATTGTTTTTAAAAAGATCTATAAATTACCTAGGAAGAACTTCAAAACTGATGAAAAGGAAACTGTAAAACTAAATTAAAGGGCACAAAAATAGTGTTTAAATAAGTGAAGAAATACACCACGTTTTTTAATGCAAACACTCAATATTATATAGACATCAGTTTTCCTCAAACTAATCTGTAAATTCAAAGCAATACCAATAAAACTTCCAATAGGATTTAACATGGAACTGATTCTGAAATTTATGATAAGCTGAATCTGTATGTAAAATATCTATTTTACAGCCTTAAAAAACAGTTTTGAAAAACAATGTGTGTGGTGGGGTAGTTCTTACTCTACTAGATATGAAAATATCTACTAAAGCTATAGTAATAAAAAAACAGTGTGGTATTTGTGCCAAAATAGACAGATATATCAATGAATTGGTTAGAGTTTCAAAAACTAAACCCAAATATTTATTGAGAACTTATTATGTGCTAGTTACTTTCTTACAGAACTTGCATCCTAGCGAGAGGTTACAGATAAAAGACGAATGAAAAAATCGACCAGAAACTATCACTCGTGTTGTGCAGAGAATTAAAATAGGGCACCCACATAGGGAAAACTGGGAGTTCTGTTGGGTAGTCAGGAAAGGCCTCTTTCCAGAAGCAATAGTTAATCTGAGATGGTTATGATTTTAGGCTTGAGCCATGCTAAGAACTGAAGAAGAGTATGACAGCAGCATTAGTGAAGGAGGAGCACAAAGTCCCTTGTGAGAGAACAGCTTTGTTGCATTCAAGGAACAGAAATAAGACAAGTGAGATGGGATCAGACACAGAGGTGCAAGATAAGGTCAAAGAAGAAGGCAGGAAGCAGGCCAAATCTGGCTTTGCAGGTCTGGGTTTTATTCTAAGTGCAGTATGAGTCTGCTAAAGGGTTTCAGCGAGGGGAGTGATGTGACCTGATAAAGATTCGAAAAATACTCTGGTAGAGAATGGATTTTGAGGCAGACTTCATAGAAGAAGACTGTGGAAGTCCATTGGGGAGATGATAGTGGTTTGGACTAGGGAGGACAATGTTGGGATATAAGGAAAACAATTCTGTTATGGAGGTAGAGTTAGAAGAACTGGGTGGTGAGTAGGATTTGGAACCTTGAAGAGAGAAATCAAGAGTATATCTTAGACGTTTGATTTGATAAACAGAGTTGATGAGAGAGCCAGGTGGCAAAGCAGGCTTTAGGGGAAGGGGAATCAAGAGGATTTTTCTTTTTTTAAAATGATTTACTTTTTTCAATTACAGTTGACATTCAATATTATTTTATATGAGTTTCAGGTGTACAGCATAGTTAGACATTTATATAATTTGTGCAGTGACCCCCTGATTAGTCTAATACTCACCTGTTTTTGCAGCATTATGGACTATAGTCTGTATGCATCCCGTGACTATTTTGTAACTACCAATTTGATTTAGACATGTTGAGTTTCAGATCCCTATTAGACATCAATGTGGAGATATCAAGCAGGAAGAAAACCAAAGGAGTCTAGAGTTCTGGAAAGAGGCAGGGATAGGCATGTAGATGACGTAGCGGGCACACCAATATTACATGAAGACATGGAAGCAGATGAGAGTATCGAAAGAGAGCGTGTGAATGGAGAAGGAGAAAGGGCTCTGAAGTGAGTCCTGGAGCAGTCCAAAGTTTAAAATGAACATAAAGAATTAGAGCCAACAGTAGTAAGTAAAAAGGAGTGTCCAGGGATGTTGGGAGAAAAACCAAGAGAGTGTGGGTCATGGGAGCCGAGGAAAGAAAGGGCCCCCAAACAGAATGGTAAATTGTGTGGGACATGACGGAAGGTCAGTAGGATGAGGATAGGGAAGTAACGATTGCCTTCGTGACATGGGAGTTGTTGGTACCCTTGCCAAGCGTCTCAGTGGTTTGGTCAGGGTAGAACACTGACTAGACTACAACAAAGAAAGCACTGGAGGTGAGAAGGTGAGCCCGTGTCTACAGACAGCAACACAATAGGGAAAATTACTCAGTTCAGAAATGTTTGGGGGTAGTTGTTCATTTGGAAAAGACAGAATGTTTTTGTCCTATTTGAATCATTCGTCAAGTATTAGACAAAATGATTAAGATGTGAGCCCAAAAATAAAAATTTGATCATATAAAAAATATGAGAATATGTTCATAACCTTGAAAAAGGAAATTCTTAAGTAAGCCTCAAAACACAAAAGTTATATAACAAAATATTGATGGATTTGAATATGTTGAAGTTAAAACCTTCTGTGGGATAAAACACATCATCAAAATGAAGGAAGTACTTGAGGAAAGTCTATCTATCTATCTATCTATCTATCTATCTATCTATCTATCTATCATCTGTCTGTCTGTCTGTCTGTCTGTCTGTCTGTCTGTCGATCTATCTGTCGATCTGTCTGTCGATCTATCTATCTGTCTGTCTGTCTGTCTGTCTGTCTGTCTATCTGTCTATCTATCTGTCGATCTGTCTGTCGATCTATCTATCTATCTATCTATCTATCTATCTATCTATCTATCTATCTATCTATCTATCATCTATCTATCTAGATTATATAAACAAATCAACCAATGAGAAAGTGACACAAATTCAGTAGAAAAATAGGAGGAAACTCCTTCACAGAATTAAGATTGCCTTGTCATAAAGTCTGTCATGGGCAGAATTTTGTACCCTCCCAAATTCGTATGTTGGTTCTCATCCCCAGTGCCTCAGAATGTGACCGTATTTGGAGACAGGGACTTTAAAGAGGTGATAGGGTAAAATGAGGTCATACAGGTGGGCCTTCATCCAATCTGAATGGTGTCCTTATAAGAGGAGATTAGGACACAGACATGCACATGCACAGAGGAAGACCATGTGAGGACACAGTGAGAAGGTGGCCGTCTGCAAGCTGGGAAGAGAGCTCTCACTACAGACCAACCCTGCCAATACCATGATCTTGTACTTCTACAGAACTGTGCGAAAAGAAATTTCTGTTGTTTAAGCTGCCTGGTCTGCGGCATGTTGTTATCACAGCCCTAGGAAACAAATGTAGTAGCAGAGCCAGAATTTGATTCCAGGTCTGACTTCTGAGGCCATGCATTTAAGTATTTAGCTATGCTTCTGCAATGCCTATGGCAAAAAAAAAAAAAAAAAAAAAAAAAAAAAAAAATATATATATATATATATATATATATATATATATATATATATATAGAGAGAGAGAGAGAGAGAGAGAGAGAGAGAGAGAAAGAGAGAGAGAGAGAGAGCCCCTGATATTCTTACACCTCAGTATCCTCATGTGATACTTCAGAGTATTGTGGTGAGGATCAAACTAGATGTGAAAATGTATTTTGGACTCATCGATTCAACAAATATTTAGTTAGTGCCTACTGTGTATAGTGGAGATATAAAGGTGAATCATGCACAGATTTTTCTGGCCCTCAAGGAAAACTTCCTAGCATTTGTGCTAATGCACATCCTCGTTAACATAAATGTCATGTCAGAGGAGCCAGGCATCGCGTACGGCACACTATTCTTAAGTGAGCTCACTTACCGTTGGATTTTCACGATCAATGCAGACCACATTCAGAATAATTCTTAGATATAGAAACAGCTTCCTGCCCACTCTTCCTTAGAAATGTGGCTGAAAACAAACTTCTTTCATGGCAAGCTTACAAAACCACTGGGGAGCATTCTGATGAATGGAGAACATATTGTGACTCTAACCTTTCAACACAAACCAAGAAAGGGAAGATGCTTGAAATCATTTCAGTTTTACAAACAGTGAGACACACAGGGAATCAAAACATCCCATTGATAAAGTGATGTCTGGGCCTCAAAATCATTGTAATCTGTTTATATTACTCATTGTTGCTTAACTGGGATGGCAGACAATGTCTGAACGCTTTCAGATTTATTTTGCTCACTTCTAAGAGACAACCTTTGAACAGAATTAGATTGAAGAATTGTTGATTGGCTAGATAGGAATCAGACTCCGAGCTCCAGTCTGCGTCTCATTTAGGTCAAAAGATTCCAAACTCCAAAGCTATCCCTTGGCCCCTCTCATTGCTTTTATTGGGCAAGGTGCCATTAATTTTCCTTTTGCTTATTTATTTATTTATTTATTTATTTATTTATTTATTTATTTATTTATTTTAGAAGAGAGAAGCTGTGTGATCCTAGATGATACCATCATATTTGTAAAGGAAGCACTAAGGATATCTAAGTGGCATCTGCTTAAAGAGCACTAAGTAATTTTATTAGGGTTTGTAGTCAGCAGAGTTTTGGCCCCCATGTCCTTTGCCTTCTGGTGTCACACTTGTGAATGTGTTACATTCGATGGCAAAAGGGACTTGGCAGATACAGTAGAGGCTGCTAATCAGAGAACCTTAAAATAGGGAGATTATCCTGGATTCTCCACAGTGGCTTGATATAATCATAGGAGCCCTTAAAAGACAAGAGATGTGACAGGAGTGTGAGAAGGACGCAACCAGCCATTTCTAGCTTGAAGATGGAGGGAGCCAAGTGGAAAACATGTGAAGGCAATGATTTCTGCGAATGCCTTGAAAGCGCCTGGAAACACATTTTTCCACAGAGCTTCCAGAAAGGAGGGCAGCCCTGCCAACGCCTTGATTTCAGCTTTGTGAGGTCCTGAGCAGAACATCCAGCCATACTGTGATGACTTCTGACCTCCAGAACTGTGTGCCAATAAATGGGAGGGCTTCTTTAAGCCTACGTTTGTGGTAATTTGCTAAGGCAGCAATAGGAAACCAGTACCAGGGTGGAAACATATTACTAAAGAAACTGTCATTCACATATCATTCCTTCTTTTCTTCTTTCCTTCCTTCCTTCCTTCCCCTCATTCCCTTCCCCTTCCCATCCACCCTCCCTTTCTTCTTCTGCCAGATACCATCTCTCCTTTCTCTTATTCCAAATAGCAAAACTGATTCTAAGCACCCGCAGGGGCTGTTGAAAAGCCAGGGTGTTACAATGAGTTTTAAAGACAATGGTTTTATTGTTGTTGTTGTTGTTGCACGCTTGTTTATATCTATTTGTTGTTTTTGGTGTGTATTAGAAGTAGGTTACACCCAAGGTAGGATCTTGTTAGTATATTTGGGTAAGGGGGGAAATTACACTGATACCTGTCATGTGAGAGCTGTAATTATGTAGATATTGAGACACTTCTGTTGGAGGGGCTGATGCTCTGTGACTCAGATTTGTTTAGGTGGTACACTGTCTCCCATTCATAATCTTATTATAAAATGTTAAATGAACTTTGCATGAGTTTGAAGAAAGCTATATGGGGGAGTGGGTAGTGGGAGCAGGGCAGATGGGTGGGGATAGGGTGTTGGGGAAGAAAAGAAAGACATTGCTAAAATGAAAAAAATATATATATATGTATATACAGAAAATATCAAGAAAAATGTGTAATATTATATTCTACCTATATCATTTTATGTAAAATTGAGTAAACACATGAACAATGATCCAAAAGAGATAAGACTTAGAGATTATGAGTAGGAACTATGGAGTGGTATTGTGTGGCTTGTCCAATAACTACTCGTGTAACCTTGGGTAAGTCACTAAACCTCTTCAGCCTCAGTTTTCTCATCTATAAAATGGGGATGACAACAGATAACCTACCTGTATGGAGCTGTGTGTATTGCATGAGTTTTTATATGTACACAGGCCTGACACAAAGTGAGGTCCCTAAGTTAACCGTGGAGAAGAGGCCCTTTGGTGCTTTCAGGGTATGATTTGCGCTGCTTCAGTTTTCTTGTAATTTTTACTTATTTTACCCATCTCTTTTTCATTTAATTTTGTTTCTTTGTCATCTTAGTCTGTTTTCCCTTTATGTCTTTCTGTCTCTCGTACATCAGTTTCTATTTTTGAGGCATAGTATCTAGGATGCCAAAAAGTTTCTTGACATTTCATGCTGGATTCTGCTAAAAATCACTTTCAAAAGTATAGTTTTTTTTCCAACTTATTACTATGCTCAGTCTTTCCCTAACTATGAAATTTTTTTTCATAGGTTGCATGTAGTTTGTTCATTTATTTTTTTCCCTTATCTTCAAAGATGGTATTAATTCTCAGTAAGTTTCTTAGATGAAGACCAAAATTAGTAGTTAATTGGAAAAAAACAGTTAAAGTGAGAATTATTAAAAAATGATCTGTTCATTTTTTACTCATTTATTGTTAACCGAACTCAAATAAATATATTTTGTTTGCTGATCTTTAGTTCAGACCCCAGGCTGTTTCCTGAATTCTGCCGATTTGGGAACTCACATTTGTCTTGCATGGACCCTGCCCCATCTAAGATTTCCAGTTTCATTTCTTCAGAGTAAAATGAGAACTTAAAGACACTTATGAAGCAAACTAAGTGCAGAGCCTTTCTAAATTTTTATAATTGTTTTCTACTCTTTCACAGTTTTCACACCTATTTTTGACAGCAGTTCTTTTAGTAATAGTCTAAAGCATTGAACTTAGGTTCTATGGACATAACTCCATTTTTGTGTTCAGATTTTATTGGTTTATGTCATATTTAATTACATAATTCTGATAAATGCAATTTGTCAAAACAGGGTTTAATTTGGAATAAACCACACTAACACTTGTAAGCATCAATTCAACTAGCAAACAAAGTGAGTAGAGGGTACCAAAGGGCGGGCTACTACATAGTCATGAATGTTCTATCATGGGGACCTTGAGCAGAATGGTTTACAGAAGGGAGGGGAAGCAGCAATGAATGCAGAAAGTCTCTGAAATGGAATTCAGTTAAGAGAGCTTCAAACACAGCTGTGGTTCTCACACACTCTCCTGCGCAGCAGAATTATGTGGATGGCTTGCTAAAACACAGATTGGGGGCCACAACCAGGAGTTTCAGATTCAGTGGGGATGGGGCAGGATTTGTATTTCTAACAAGCTTCCAGGTGATGCTAACTCTACTGATCCAGGGAACACACTTTGAGGACCATTGAATTACAGTCAATTTTGGTGGTGTGGATGGTGACAAGTCTCTTCAAACTTTAGCATCCATCAGGCAGCAGGCCAGGTGGTATTTCTCCATCTGTCCTACCTGCCAACCTTCTTTCTAGTAGATAGACATTGGGTTTTCTGTTCCTCTTAGTTCTTGGTATTGTATTGAAATTTTAATATATTTTTTCTGTGCCTACCTAGGAACTTTACTTGGAATTTGAGAGAAGATGCAATGAGGGCTTTTAATATCTGCATGTTCATTGTTTTTTGCTTCCCTGAAAAAAATAAAACTTACTATTTAGCTTTTTCAACCCAGCTGGGCATGCTGTTTTCAAATCATATATCCCCAAGGCTCCTTACAGAAGGAAAAAAACAACAACAACAAAAAACATTTCTGTCTGTCAGAAAACATGTTTTTGGCAACAGCTCGCCAGCTGTGGAGTGGAAATGCAGAAATGTGTGTGTGTTGTCAGCAAGCTGAAGACTGAGAAAGAGACCGATGACCTGATGACTCTCTGACCTCCCTTCCAGAACTGGCTCACGGAGCTGGAGATCTTCGCCATAATCTTCTCAGCTGCCATCCATGACTACGAGCACACCGGGACCACCAACAATTTCCACATTCAGACCCGGTGAGGACGTGAAATGTTTGGAGAAGAGGCAAGAGGGGGCCAGGGATAAAGTTCTATAAGCCAGAAAGGTGTCGTCACCTTTCTTGTGCATGGTGGCTCTAGTTTAAGTTTCTGGAAAAGTCAGCTTTTAAACAACAGATCAGCCTGGTCAGCTTCGATGAAGAAGCCATCTGCTCCTCGTCCTCATATTTTATTCACTTCTAATGTGGGTCTCCTTTCCCTCTCTATGCTAATGCTAGCTATTGGTCATTTATGTATGTACTATGCATACTCTGCCTGTTTCTAATAGGAGGAGGGACAGTTTACATCAAGGCACAGATGTCGTGTAGACTAATCAGTGAGGACAGGCAAGGATTGGAGTGTTTTTGTTGACATGAAGAATAACCGAGCTTTCTTACCCTCTGATCTCTGGGATTCTGGTGATGCTCTCCTCATTCTCCCTGGTTTCAACTCTGCTCTGTTCAGTGCTTGCATCCCTGCCTGGCACCGGGCTTGGGGAGCTAGGCTGTCTCACGTGGGCCCCCTTCACTATGGGTACCCTGTGCACCCTCCCTCGTGAACTGCATAGGTAAACACAGACCTCTGAGTGGGATATTAAATACGCGTCCACGAGCTCCACTCTGAACCTCTTGACTGTTAACAGACATCACCAATCGGTTTTGGTATTTTTCATTACTAGCTGCAGATATATCCTTAGCATTCCTCTCAGCACAGAATTCCAGGCAAGCAATACCAGTCAATTGTCATTTTCATTTAAGATGAAAGCTTATCCACCCTCTTCTGGAATGAGGACTTACCTCCTCTGAAGGCAATGATGTGGAACTGGAGAGAATCTGCCATAGGATTAACTGGGCCTTGACATAGGAGTGAAAAGAAGCTAGAATTTAGGGAGAGTTGACACAGAGAAAGAATATAACGGGAAAGGGCGAGAGTTGAATACCAAAGAAATACTTGCTGATTTCACTTGAAAAAGCAGGTGCACACTCCAGATAGGTTTGTGTTCATAAATCAATCTTCTTGTATTGAATGAACCCAACACTTAATTATGGGGTACACAAAAGAAGACAGTATCGTCTGATCTGTGTTCACAAGGGCAACTTCAGTAGAACGGACGCAGACAAAAGGACTTAAGCCGTTCGCTTCATTTCCTACCCCCTTTCTTCTCACACAGAGTCACCTCAGCTGCTGCAGAACAGCCATTTGTAGTTCTGTTGTGAGGTCTTTAACACAGGGAATTCCACAGAGCAGCTCTGTTTCACGGACGTCTGCGAGTGGAGCCTTAACTCTGTGGATAGAGGTGGTGCTGAATTGCACCTGCTGAGGGAAGAGAGGTGGGTGGAACATGGTACACGGATCCTGGCTGGAGACCAACATCAAAACCCATCACAGCACAGAACAAATGGGCTTAATTATAGGAGATGGAAAATAGCTTAATGTCACGAAATACACATTGGTTGGTGCCTTCCTTACTTAACAGATATGAGATCAGATCTTTCACCTCCAGATTTGCGTGTTTTGTGCTATCCCCATGGGAGTGGGAAAAGTTTGGTTTGGAATGAAATTTAAACATTGGCTTTCTTTAATGGAACTTTATCTGAAGCAGCTCAGCGTGTCGTGTGCTCCCTGTTCAGAAAACTAAGTCTGTGACCAGTTTCTTTGTCCTTTGATGGTATGTTAAGTTTAGCACGTTAAAGGCATGCTAGGTATAGTTCAAAGCTTGGCCAATGAGGCAGAAGTTATCTTGGGGAACAATGGCCCAACTGTCAGAAGATCTCGCCTTCATTTCAATCCTGACATTTAGCCACCGTGGGGCTCTGTGAAGTCACTTTACATCTCTGGGACTTGTCTTCCTTGATGAGAAACAAGCTGTAATAATCTGAGATGTCACTAAATTAAGGATTTTGAAATAGTATACAGCCCTGTGTTTGGTGTCATTCAGCTGTGGAACGGTCTTTGCAAAAGTGACTCACAATTGTCATTAATTCTTATATTCTTTACTCTCAATCTTCCATGTATTGCTTCTGCATGGCAAAAACTTTAAGATCAAGCTACTACCAGAGGAATTTGCAAACTGTCCCTGCCTGGTGGTATGTGTTCAGAGAATTATAACTAAAATTCTTATAAAAGAATAACTGAAACAAATTATTTTCTTGAATAAAAAAATTCAAGTTGTTTGAGAAAATATAAGGAAGCTTGACTTGACCCACATTAAAAAAAATACCTTTGCTACTAGTACAGATAATTGAAATGTAGTTATAGAACAGTTTTCAGAGAGTTCTCAGGTTGGAGATCACATGTTTTCCATCTATATATTGACATTAACATACCCACATATATTGATAGGTAATTTGTAGTATTAGTTTTAGCTTTTTGGTTGACATAAAGGGCATAGGGGCAAAGATAATTGCTAAACACAGGAAAAAAAAGATGGTAATTCTACCTTGAGAGAGTTACCAGAGAAATCTCAATTGTTTAACATCCTAAATTATTGTGCTTGGCTTTCTGTGCAGGTCTGACCCCGCTATTCTGTACAACGATAGGTCTGTGTTGGAAAATCACCATTTAAGTGCAGCTTATCGCCTTCTCCAAGAGGATGAGGAAATGAATATTTTGATCAACCTCTCAAAGGACGACTGGAGGTAAGGATGAGACAAGAGAGAGAGTTGGAGACCAGGAAAGAAACTGAGGAGAGATGAACTAAGCTGCTTTGAAGAAATCCATTAACTGAAAGATAACGTATATTTAGTACCCTATATCTTTGTAGAAAAGCAATTTTAATATCTGATAGATTCTATTGGGATATGTAAATGCATTAGACTTTTTACGACTTTTTAAAATTAATGTATTACGAGATATTTAGTGCATTTCAAAGTGGAATAACATGGAATTCCACTTTCAGCCAGCCAGATTAACTGTTAATAAAGTAATCCTCCTGCAAATAACAACTATAAACTATGGACAAAATACAAACAAACAAACAGATGCATTCCCCAGTGGTTTGAGGCCTCTAGAGAGTGAAAAAAAAATCAGGCACATTTTGAAGGGGTGTCTGTATTTGGAGACTATGACAGAATGAGGTGTGACATTTTTGTGACTTTATGCTGAAGGCAGTCTCAGTCAAGGCAGCAACACTAAATGGCTGAAACTATATTTATACAAACACCTCCACTATTTTTAAGGCTAGATAAACCATGGTAGGAACAACCAGAGCTGCTAGCAGGTAAGTTATAACCTCAGAAAAGAGAGAATGAAATAGGGAGAAACTCAAGTTCTGTGACAATCTAAAGAACTTCTTTGAAATAAGAGCAGGAATATGTGACTTATTTGTAAGGGAAAAGACAATCAATAGATGCAATCTCCAAGATGAACTACTGTTGGAATTATCAGTGAAGGACTTTTAAAGCCATTATTTATGCTCAGGGAGATAAAGGAAAATATGCTTGTAATAAAATACAGTAAAACTTAACCAGTGAAATTAAAGAAGCACAAACAGAAATTTTAGAACTGAAAAACATTTAAATTGAAAATTCACTACATTGGCTAAGTAGCAAGTTGGAGAAGACAGAAGAAAGAATCAGTGAACTTGAAAATACCAATCAATATTATGCAATTTGAAGAAGTGGGAAATAAAAGACTTTTTGAAAATGAGCAACTTAGGGACCTGTGAGACAATTTCAGGTGGGCAAATATAAGGAGAGTTGAAGTTTCAGAATGAGAGAATGTGACAGAAGAAATATTTGAAGAAACAATGGCTAGAAACTCCCCAAATGTGGCGAAAGATATGTATTTATAGATTAAAGAAGCTCAGCAAACCTAAAGCAGGATAAATTCAAAGAAAAACACACTTACACACATATTATAGTCAAACTACCAAGCATCAAAGATAAAATTAGAGGAAAAAGACACATTATATTCAAGGAAATCACTTGGATTACTGTGGACTTTTTGTCAGAAATCATGGAGGCCAAAAGACAGTGGAATAACGCCTTTAAAGTGCTAAAGGAAAAATAAAAATGTTGACACAGAATGCTTTATCCTGTGAAAATATCCTTTAGAAATGAAGATGGCATAACATTATTTTGAGATAATGGAAAAACACAGAAATTTATGACCAACAGACCTTCATTATAGAAATACTAAAGAAAGTTCCTTAGGTAGAAGGAAAATTATACTAGAGGGAAATCAGATTTTTCGGAAAGAATAAAACTGTAAAAATCTGGGTACATATAAAAGGCTATTTTTCTTAATTTCTTTAAATTAAGTGCATATGACCAATACCAATAAAAAATATAATATCATCTCCTGGGTTTATAATGTAGGGAGGTGTAACACATGCAAAAACCATAACATAAAGACAACTATAACAAAAAGACTGGTAATTAGTAAATGGACCTATACTGCTACAAGATTTTTACGTTTTACATGTAATAGCCTGCAGATCTTCAGATTGGACCTACACCATCAGTTCTCGTTTTCAGGCTTTTGGACTTGGACTGGAACTACACCATTTGCTTTCTTGGGTCTCCAGCTTGCCAACTCACCTTGGGACTTGTCAGCCTCCATAATTACATAAGCCAATTCCGTATAATAAATCTCTTTCTATATATGTGTACATCCTCTTGGTTCTGTTTCTCTGGAGAAACCTGACTAATATGTAGGGTTTATCCCAGGCATGCAAGGTTAGTTCAGCATTTAAAATATCAGTTAAAATAATTCACCATATTAAAAAAACCCAGAAAAGCATATGGTCATTTCAATAGATGCATAAAAAGCATCTGACAAAATTCAACACTCATTCTTCATAAAAATTCTCAGCAAACTAGAAACAGAACTTTCAACATGATAAAGGGCACCTACGAAAAACCTATACTTAACATCATACTTAATAGTGAAAAATTGAATGCTTTTCCCTAAGATTGGGAATAAAACAACAATGTCTAATCTTACTCTCATCAACCCTGTAAGATGTTTATATTAGCAGATGACCTGATTGTCTAAGTAGAGTATCCTAAGAATCTGTAAAGAAGCTACTAGAACTTATAATAAGTCTTTCAAAGCCACAGAATACAAGGTTAATGTAAAAGTGTATATATAGTTGACCCTTGAATAACATGGGTTAGAATGGTGCAGGTACACTTATACACATATTGTTTTCAATAAATACTGTAAATATACTTTCTCTTCCTTACAATTTTCTTAATAATATTTGCTGGTCTCTAGATTTCTTCATTGTAAGAATACAGTATATAATACATATAACATTACAAAATATGTGTTAATTTACTATGTTATCAATAAGCTTTTGGTCAATAGTGGGCTATTAGTAGTTACGTTTTGGGGGAGTCAAAAGTAATATGTGGATTTTAGATTGCATGGGGAGTTGGCACCTCTAACTGTTGTGTTGTATCTAGACTAGCAGTAAACTTGGAAAATGAAATAAAAATAATTTATTTTACAATAGCACAAAAATATAAAATACCTTATAGTAATTTTAAAAAACAAGAATAACTCTTGTTCACTAAAAACTACAGAACATTGCTGATTAAAGAGGACCTAAATAATAAGAGGACCTAAATAAATTGTCATGTAGTAGATGACTCAGTATTGTAAAGATGTCAAGTCTTCCCAGATTTATATAGAGATTCAACAAAATCTCAGTCAAAATTTCAGCAGAATTATGTTAGAAATTAGAAGGTTATTCAAGCATTATGAATAAATGCAGCAGAACAATTTTAAAGAAGAAGAACAAAGTGAAAGGATCCGTACTACCTGATGTCAAAAAATATGATAAAGCTGCAGTAATCAAGACAGTGTTTTATTAGCGAAGAGATAGACCCACGGATCCATGGGACAGAGCTGAGAGTTCAGAAATTGATTCATCATTGATTTATGACAAAGGTGCCAAGGCAGTTCACGGGGGAAAGGAAAATCTTTTCAATGAATGGTGCTGGACCAAATGGATATCCTCATGGAAAAAACTAACTTTGACCCTTACCTCACACCATACTCAAAACTGATCATAGACCTAAACGTAATAGCTTAAAGTGCTAAAACTTCCAGAGGAAAACATAGCAAAATCTTTGGAGTAGGTGGAGTTTTCTCAGATGGGTCCCCAAAAGCATGAAACATTAAAAAAATTTGACAAATTGAACTTTGTCAAAATTAAAAACGTTTGCTCTTTGTTAAGACATGGTAAAAAAGAAGAAAGCAAGCCAAGAAGTAGGTAGGAAAACTTATTCACAACATAGTTATCTTACATAGGCTTTGTATGCAGAATATATAAAGTATGTTTACAACTCAGTAATAAGACAAACAACTCACTTTTAAAGAGAAAGGTTTGAAACAGACATCTTCCTAAAACAACAACAAAAAAAGAAGATATACAAATGGACTTCAAAAAGATGAAAGGAGCCTGAAATCATTAGTTACAAAAGAAACACAAATTGAAGCCACAACAAGATATCACTACACATCCCTGTAGTGATGACTGAAAATAGAATGACTAATGTTAACGACGAAAATATAGAAACACTGAAACTCTCGTATACTGATGATCAAAATGTAAAGTGACATAACCGCTCTGAAAAATCTTTGGCAGTTTCTTACAAAGTTAAACACTGAGCTACCTTATCAACTTGCTATTCTAATCCTAGGTATTTACCCAAGAGAAATGAAAACATATATCCACACAAAGACTTGTGTATGAATACTTATCACAGCTTTATTCATAATAGCTCCAAACTAGAATTTAATAATCCAAATGTCCATTAGCTGGTGAATGGATAAGTAGTTGGGTACTCATATGAAGACGTCCACTCAGCAGTAAAAACAAATGAACTACTGATGAACCACTATGTGGATAAATCGCTAATCATGCTGAGTAAAGGAAGCAAGAAATAAAGAATACATTTTATAGTGTGTGTGTGTGTGTGTGTGTGTGTATGTATGTGTGTATACATGGATACATGTATATATCTAGCATCTAGTTTAATATGTATCTATGTGTGTGTGTGCATATAAATGTACATATACATTTATATGCACACACCTATATGTCTGTTTTATGTCTCTCTAGATCATTTGCGGTTTTTAATTTTATATATATAGGGATGTCTGTGTATAATAAAACTAGACAATGCAAATGATCTAGAGACATAAAGCAGATCAAAACTTGCCTGGGATATGGATGGACCTAGAGAACATTATGCTAAGTGAAATAAGTCATTCGGAGAAAGACAAATACCATATGATCTCACTTATATGTAGAATCTAAAGAATTGAATAAATGAGCAAAGTAAACAGAAATAGTCTCAGAGATACAGAGGAAAACTGATGCTTGCTAGATGGGAGGGGGGTGAGGATGAGGGTGAAGGGGAAGGGATTAGACAGCATAAATCAGTACCCACAATATTGCCACGGGGATATGAAAGACAGTTTGGGGAATATAGTCAATAATGTTGTAAAGATTTTGTAGGGTGTCAGATGGGCACATGTCTTATTAGGGAGACCACTTCATGGACGGTATAGATGCTTGACCACTGCACTGTACACATGAAGCTGAAGCTGAATCATATTGTATGTCAACTAGAATTTAATATATATATTTATATATATAGTTATATATATAGTTATATATATATAGTCGCAGTATATGGAGTACAGTATAGGGAACAGAGTCAATGCAATTGTAACAGCTATATATGATGTCAGAGGGGCAATGAATTGGGGGAGGGGAGTTCTCACTTTGTGAGGGGTGAAATGTCTAACACATTGTTTTGTACCCCTGAAACTAATAATAATAAAATATATATATTTAAAACATTAAAAAAAAAAAAAAAGTGCCTGAGGCCAGTCAGTAGAGGGAGGGGTGAACTGCAGAGGGGTTTAAAGGTGATGGAAAAGTTCAGTATCATGGTTGTGGTGGTGTTCTCCAAAGCTTATGCTTGTTCGACTGTGAAGACTCATTGGACTGTGCAGCTTATGTGGCAGCAGGGTATTCTATGTACATTCTACCTGAATAGCATTGTTAGAGCTGGTCGAAAGATCAGTGCTTCTCAGGGGCTGAGGGAAGAGCAGGGAGAATGAACAGGTGGAGCACAGGATTTGGGGTGTTGAAACACCTGTACCCAAGTGTAACACGGGTGATCAGTGTGCCTCCTAGGATTATTTTCAAATTAATTTTTTCTTAAAACTTTGAACTCAGTTGAGAAAGGAATGCTTTACTACACTTTCACTGGAATGGCTCCTGTGAGTTGATGTTCCAAATGGTATGTCCATTCTACGTGTCATATTCCTAACAAGTGATTTCCTTAATCCTTACCCTTCATTTATTCCGCATTGAAAGAGCCCACCTAAAAGGCTCAAGGTAGATTAGAAATGTCACAAGTAATTAACTGATTTTGATTAGAAGTGGCAACAAAAATAAACTAATTTTTACTTTCCATTTTTTTACTTTCATCCTTTTTTCTCCACGGGTGTCCCTGCAAGGGAATTTCGGACCTTGGTAATTGAGATGGTGATGGCCACGGATATGTCCTGTCATTTCCAACAAATCAAAGCAATGAAAACCGCTCTGCAGCAGCCAGAAGCGTGAGTGGGCCTGTGACTTGACATGTTTTTATATGTTTGAGCTAATACTGGTCCGTGCCATTGCAGCTTTCAGGAGTACCTCCTTTGGAGTACGTGCCTGAATGGTCTCCTACAGTGGGGGTGTTTGGAGGGGAGAGCATGTGAAATGTACATGTCACATATAGGTTCTCTTCAGGGTTGAAATACATAATAGGACTGGTAACAATTTGCCCCAATTAGAATTTAAAATACTTCCCTCTGGGGAACTAAATTATCAAAGCTCTACTCAATGCAGGGGCACTCCATAAAAGTCAGTCAGTGACTCTTGGGTTCTTGTTGTCTCTTGTCATGATGCAGTCCTTCCAGACATAGTTTTGAGTCAGTTTTTGAGGTGCCCAGCTCAGTAAACATGGACACCACGCTGATGAATAAACATCCCAGTTGTAGGATGAAATGACGCCTTCCCCCCAGTTCAGCTGAAGTGGGATTTGAGGTGGGAGAATGGAAAGGATGAAAAAAATGAATGCTTTTTAAAACTCATATTGAGGTTCCGAACGTTTAGTCATCGTGTGTTTGGGTCCTTTGGGGTTTACAGAATTGAGAAGCCCAAAGCATTATCCTTGATGTTGCACACAGCAGACATCAGCCATCCAGCAAAGGCATGGGAGCTTCACCATCGCTGGACCATGTCCCTCCTGGAGGAATTCTTCAGACAGGTACCTCACCTCGTCACTGTGCTGCCCCTCGGCTGTCATCACAGGCTAGCTCCTGAATGTTGTATTTCAGCAATGCTATGATAAGGACTATTGACGTGACAATGATTTTCTTTGGGGAGGGAGAGTTACCAGCTTTTTTGTTTCTACCTCCTGGTCATGTGATGTTTGAATCTTACTTAAATTCTGATTCTCAGGACATGACAGTAGTTCTATCCGATGCATTTCTGTTTGGAAAGAAAAAAGCATTTCCTTGAGGCAGCCTTTCGTCGTAATGTCGTCTAAGGAGCCCTTTTAGTCATTTATTTTTCGAATGGGTTGACCAAATGATGGCAATTTTGGCCTTGCCCTGTGGGATTAAAATGATCATCTGTAACTCGTGTGTCTGATATAATTGGTTGGGTTGTTTCTTTAGAGCTGGCAAGCCATGTTGTTTAATTCCAAAGCCAGGTATGGCAATTTGGGGTCAGGAAATCACTAGAAGCCACTGTTCCAATTGTATTTAAAGTTACTACAGCCTAAGACACAGGGCTGTGTTTTCTACAAGAACCTCCAGTCTTTTATGAATATATTTTGCTTTAAATTTTTTTTAAAAAAAGGTACAGAGAAGTAGAGAGATAGAAAGTGAAATAAATGTGTGGCACTAGGACTGATGTCTCCTCAACAAGAGTCGCCATTAAAACATCTGCTTTGAGATGTGAGGCCCTGAAGTTAGCGGTGTCGACATAAGAAATTTTCAAACCAGTCGGGAATTTTTATGAAATTATTTGAGCCAAACTGGCAACAGTTCTAGGAAGCATGATCTCAAATGCTCTGGAAAAAGAGTTTTGCAGTTTGTTTTATACATTTGGGATTAAGGAGAGAATGTAAGGAGGATTATTAAACACAGGAAGATGGGAGAAAGCAAGGTGGGGAACTCTCTATGACTGGATTCCAGGTTAGTTAACAAGATTATTTGCTCTCTTGAGGGTGGTTGTCTTCTGTGAGGTCTGATGAAGAGGCATTTCGAAAGTTTGTTAACTAGATGCACAGAAACAATGGACAGGGCTGCTTAAGGCAAAAGATAAGCCTTTTACTAAAGAAGTGATAGGCCTGGGGCGTGACTACCACCATGACCTGCCCAGGTAGGAATTTGTGATCAGATCACCTGTGAGCTTACTTTTAGTTAGATTGACTTTTTTATCCACAAAGGCGAGATGACAGGAAGATTTTGGGACCTATATAAGAGTTAAGTTAATGCAGTTAATTTTTTTTTTTTAATTCAGGAGGGAGGTTCCCATCAGGGATTCAGACTTCTGAGTTTCTGTAAACCACTCCTTAACTCCCGTCTCAACTTTGTTTCCCAAACTAACAAGACATATGCTCTTTCAGTGGTTACTCAGATTTTTCAAGGGAATTCGTCTTATGATCACTCTTATTTTTATGATTGTGGTTTGAGAGGAGAAATGGTAGAAGGCATCTATTTGTGTGTTTTGTTTTGTTTTTTCCTTCTGAAGCTGTGCACACTACCTGCTAATGAGTTGGGACTGGAGTTAACAGCATGTTAAACGGAGTCCAGAAGGCCCTTTATTGGTGTTTTTATTCCAACTGGTTTGTGTCCTGGGATTAATCAAATCACCCCTCTAGTTCTCAGTGGTTTTATCTGTGATTTTTTTTGGGGGGGTTGGTATTTAAGGGGAAGGTTGGACCAGAGGTTTTCTTAGGGACTTTCTAGCATTACATATCTACATTTCTTTTATCTGCCCTTAGTACATATCAACACATGCACACACACATGCAAACCTAAACTGTTATATGAATACACCAGCAGGTACCTGTGGATAAAAAAGGAAAATAACCTCACAGGGTGATCTGATCACAAATTCCTATCTGGGCAAGTCATGGTGGGTAGTCATGTCCCAGAACTATAACTTCTTTCGTGAAAAGTTTATCTTTGCCTTAAGCCAGCCCTGTCCATTGTTTCTGTGCATCTAGGTGAACACTCCTTTGAAATGCCTCTTTTCAGACCTCCCAGAAGTGAAACCACCCTCAGGAGAGCACATTATTTTGTTAACTGTCCTATAATGCAATCTCCACCTTGCTTTCTCCCACTTTCCTGTAATCTTCCTTGGTTCCCTCCTTAGTTTAAAATGCGTAAAAGAAACTGCAAACTTCTATTCTAGGAAGCATTTTTCTCAGTCAATTGAGATCTTACTTCCAGGCATATCCTCTGTTTGGCTCACATACTTTTTTATAAGAGTTCTCTACAGGTTGGACGTTTTTACCTTGACGTACCCTATTCAGCATGTGGATGTTTCCCCATGCAAAATCATCACTTGTCTCACAGAGTTCTCAAGGGGAACCCAACGGTGTGGGAGAAACTAGAGCTGTACAGATGTGGCTCCCTTGTATATACAAGAATGGCTCTGCAAATTCATTCTTAAAGAAGGGATAATTTTGAGTCATTTTTCCAGAAGCTATTTTTTTGAATATTATTAAGAGTATTTTCTCCAAATATCTACTCCCCTTATCATATGCTTTTGCAGTAACGCCCCTACAAGTAGGGGTATTTAATCTGCAGCCAAAGGTAGATAGATAACTCATATACGTTTGAGGTAGTGAAGTGATTTCCTCTTTTGAATTGTGAGAAAGTGAATATGAGAAATTACTTAAATATGTGAAATGTTTTTCCCATAAAGGAAACCTTATTTGCATACACATATGCTTGAATTGAATGAAAATGTTCTAGAGGCAATGTGAAAAGAATCATATTGAATTTCTCGACTATTGGGACTGGAATGTTAGCTCACTGGACTGGAATGATTTTTTTTTTTAGTAATTATGATTCACTAAATTATTTTTATTGACTTAATATTTTAACCCAGATGTCATAAGCCATTGTAAGTTAATCCATGTAGGAGAAATGTTGCCTCAGCTCTTAACTATAGATTTTAAATTGGACAGTTGAAATGGGAAATCTCAATGGGACTGCAGAGTCTTTGAAAAAATTACATTTGCAAGTTGGGTTATATATCAAAATAAGGGCATAGCCTTAGTCCCGATACCAGACTTTCCATGCTTTGCTAAAAGAGTAAGTTTCATCTTTAGTTTTATAACCATAATTTACAAAATCCAAGCGACTGCCTCAGGGTGCTTTTCAATGAAATATTGACTTTAAAGAAGTATAAGTTTGCCTTTTTGGTAAAATATATGTCGTAAAAGTCTTGAGGTTCATTTCCTTTGTATTGCTGTATATTTTTATATTTTGCAAACGTTTCCTGCAGTTCTTTTCAGTTCCTCTGTCTGTGGTTATTTTCCCATTTTTTATTTCTCATTTCATATATTAGTGTTCTTTTCCTTACTTCACTATGAACTTAACTAATTGTCTTATTGTTTTTTTTTTATTTATTTTATGAAGCCTTAATTGGTGTTTTAATTCTTATTTATTCATTTCTTCTGCTCGAGTTTATTTTGTTCTTTTGCTAACTTCCTGAGTTGGGTGCTCAATGCATTTATTTTCAATCTACCTGTTTAATATTAGAAAATACAAGGTTAGGAGTTTGTATTGTTCTTATCATGAATCTCAGAGGTTCTGATATGCAGTACGTTCACAATCATTCTCTTCTAAATATTCCCTACTTTTGGTTTAGATTTTTTTTTTTAACCCAAGAGTTGCTTCAGGTAGATGTTTATATGATATTCTAGTGGTAGGTTCCTTTGCTTTCTAGTTTTGTAATTAGTTTATGGCTTATTGAAATTTGGTTAAATAATTTTTTTCATTGTTTGTATTTTGTGAAATTCGTTTGTCACCTACTATATTATCAATTTTTGTGAATGTCATGCTCTTGAAAAGTAGATCTATTTTCCTACTTGCAGAGTATATAGAATTCAGAGGATACCAGGTACACCAACCTTACAAATTATATCATTTAGATAATTTATATATCATTTTTTGAAACTTGATCTATCGTGGGTTGAAAATATTGACCTCTTTAGTAAAGAGGAAAGTGTATGAATAATTCTACAAGGGCCAATAGTTACAGAGTCATAAAATATCGTGTCAATCAAGTTGGACTCACCTATAGAAGTACATTTTTTTCATATGACTTTCTGCATATTTTTTCCAATTCCTAAGTCTATCTGTCCTCAAAAGGAAATTCAATGATTACCTCTTTGAAATAGGCTTTGAATAGTTGAGTGTACTCAGCTCATTAAATCCAAAAGATGTAAGTGGTATGTAGATGTGAGTGTGGGCAAGTCCATGCGTCGGATAGGAAGTTGTTTAATATGCACTTTTTCAGTAATAAAATCCAAATTAATGCTTATATCTTAATAGTCAAGTAGGTAGAGTTCACCACCTCCTCTTCTAAACCTTCTAAACATTAAAATGTACCAACAAGGCGACTTGCATCCCTGCTTTGTAGGGCATAAGAGTGGGTTTTATTTGTTTCTGCTGAGCTATCCCACTGACCCATCTGCACAACTATAACGTATGTTACAAATATTCTTCCTTCTCTTCATACTGCCCAAGTAGAAACAGCTCAGGAGTAAATCATTTTTATCACATCACTTGAGAGCTCGAGCAGCCCCCACAAGGCACACGAGACAATGAGGAGCCTTTGTGTCCCGCAGGGTGGCTCTCTGGGGATGGGTGCAGAAGGAACCGAGCCATCTCAGGACTATTCTGGAGACCTTTGGATGTCTCCAGCGCCCATTGTGACCCACTGTTCAGCTTCCACAGATGCCCACACCTTTTCCTTCCTTTCAATAGATGTTAACTGTGTGTGTGAGCTAGCAGCCTTTCTTTTTGGTAACCTGCCTTAGAAAGTAAAAGCATTCAGTTTCTGAGCCGGGCCTGGTTTTTGAACCATTACTCTTTATTTACTATTAATTTGTTGGTGATATTTATTATAACCAGCGTGTATTCAGTGTAATGAATTCACTAAATATTTCTCCCATCTTGGCTTCACTATTAGAGATACCTATTGGGAAGCAATCATAGTTCTTTTTATTTATTTACATCTATTTTCTCATTTAATCCTCATCATAACTTGATGTGGTAGAGATCATTATTCCACACATAGATATAAAAATGAAATGTAGAGAGAGAAAATCAACTTCCTACGATCACACAGGTAGTGGGAGAAAGGCCAGACTCAAGCCCGGGTCGGTAGCCATTCACCTGAGTGGATTCTTTCCTCATGAAATGAATCAGCACAATGTCACTGCTCCGTGACGTATGTTCCCTTTCCTCTGGCGTGTGGCTGAAGGGTTGAGCTTCTGGTTGAAGGTTGTAAAAACCATCTCCATCATGATGTAGAATTTCCATAGCACTTGCTCACGATAGTGACGCTTTTTGGTAATGTTGAAAATATACTGGCCAGAGAATCACGTTTTATTATTGTCTAACTCGATAAACACAAGTGATTATGTGCTACTCTGCTTCTTTTTTTGGTCTACTTTTCATTATGGTCCGAGCCCTGCGGTTAAGAACTCCCATTGTGTGTGGCTGTAGGTAGCACAGGGAGAAGAAATTCAAATCAGGCCAGTCTGAATTCGTGTTTTGAACTTCGCCCACAGCTGGGGGGGGGGGGGGCTCACTGGCTCCACAGAGGGCACAGGCTGACACTAGACAACTGGAGAACACGCAGTGACTGCTGTGTTGGCTCTAGGCCGGGTTGCTTTTCTTCCTTTCCTCAGGGGACCTGTTGCTACCTGATGAGGCTTTCTATATCACACACAGCATGCGCCTTTGCAGTCGGATGGAGTGATTGAGCCCCAGAGGGCATCAGACTCTTGGTGTCTTATATGCAGAGAAACAGGCCCCATGAGGACTTATTACATAATGAATTGTGATAATTAAAATAAAGGCCAGTGGCCTTCGTGGCCGCTGAAGTTGCGAGATAAAGTCTGGGTGGCTCAGCCTGCTATTGTTAATTTACAATGACCTCATTTTTTTTCTAGGGTGACAGAGAAGCAGAGCTGGGGCTGCCTTTTTCTCCTCTGTGTGACCGAAAGTCGACCATGGTTGCTCAGTCACAAGTAGGTACGTGTTTGCGAGCCCTTTGGATGGAAGGGAAAACCAGAGAGTGGTGTCCGGAAGTAAGCTCAGTTGCTCCCAGTCGTTCTCTGACTTGGAACTGGGCTCCACTCTGCTGTGCTGGGTTCCTGGCTTTGGCATGATGGACTGATGGAGCCGTTCTCCCCATCATTCTCCCTGGAATGTGGCTGGTTCATGGGGAGATTAGACAGTGACACTCTGCTGTCTCCATCATTTCCTGCCAAGAGAAAAAGGGACCTTAAGTTTCCAAGACAATGGCAAGAATCAGTGGCAGGAAGCCCATTCTATTTCAGCCAATCCATTTTGCATCAATATTGGAAGTCTCCATGGCATTTCTCTTCAATAATACTTCCTCTAGCCTGTTTCTAGGACATGCCCATTTCCTGGATGACCTCACTTCCGGGAATGCCTCTTTTTGAATGTTTCCTTTCTTTACTCCCTTCTTCCCTCCCCTCCTCTCTCTCTTCCTTCCTTCCTTCCTTCCTTCCTTCCTTCCTTCCTTCCTTCCTTCCTTCCTTCCTTCCTTAGTTTCTTCGTTCCTTCTTTCCTTCATCCCTTCTTCCCTCCCTCCCTCCCTCCCTCCCTCCCCCCTTAAAAACTTTTTAGCATCCCCTATTTTTGTTTGTTTGTTTGTTTAGGATAGCTTTTGTACTGCTTCTACCTTTTGTACCATAATATGTATGTATTCCAAAAATCCTCAGATATGAAAGTACCAGTGTCATAGATAAATTAAATGTCATCAGTACTCTCCACTTAGGAAGAGTCTGAAATCGTTCAAAAAATAAATTCAACAAGGACTTATTGATATTTTGTTCTGCGTGTTTTGAGTACTTATTCATTTTTGTCCATAATAATATATCAAGTCCCTGTTAGATGTAGGGCACTGCTCGGCACTATAATAGATGTTATAAAAAAACAAAAACAAATTATACATGGGACCTGCTCCCAAAGACATTGAACCAGTATTGGGTGGTGGGCAAGATGTTATGAAAACAAAATCTGTTGGAGTATTAAGGTGCTAAGGTAGAATTTTGTACGTGCTGTCATTGGGTACAGAACAGTGTGTGAACTATTAGACCCAGAAAGACTTGTGGAAGGGTAATATTTTAGTTGAGTCCTAAGAGATAAGTAGTCAGTGGCAAAGCAAATGGTGATATGTGTTAGAGGTGTGTTAGGGACAGCTGGAAGGGCATTTCAGACAAGGGATTAGCATACATTGAGCAGGGCAATTTAAAGCAGTCTGGTATGGTCAGGGGATTATAAACAGTTCCATATGGCTGACATAGAGGGTAGGGAGTAGAATGAAGGAAGGGACATGTTTGGAGAGAAAATCAGGCCCAGATTACATATTACATTAAGAATAGTTTGTGCTGTATACTTTCCTGCAGGAAATGAGAGTATAGCTAAAGAATTCTAAGTAGGGCTAAAAATGTGTATAAATTGATGTTTTAGAACAAGTCAGCAAACTATAGCCTATGGACTAAATCTGGCCCACTGCTTGGTCTTGTAAATAAAGTTTTATTACAACATAGCTAAGCTCATTCGTCTGTATATTGTTGATGGTGGCTTTTGTACTACAGTGGCAGAGAGAAGGCGTTGTCATAGATACGGCCCATGGAACCTAAAATATTTACTCTCTGGCCCTTTACAGAAAAAGTTTGCCAACCCCTGTTTTCAAAAGATTTCTTTATCAGTAGCATGGAGGATTAATTGGAGGGTTTTGTGTAAGACCAGAGGCAAGGAAACCAGCTGGGTGATTCTTGCAGGATTACAGGGAAGAGATGAGTGGCAGAATTAAGGTAGTACAGGGACGCTCCAGGACAGAAGTGGCATAAAGACATTGAGGATTTGGCTGTACCCAAAGCTAAGGTAAAGGCAGAATCTAGATTAAGTGGATGCACCATGGTACCATTTATAAGAACTGGAGGGAAAGCGAAGACTTAGTTCTGATTTGGCCATGTTGAGTTTAAGTTGTAAGAAAAAAAGGTGAAAATAGTGTCATCGGACACTACAGTTTCCACTTAAAATTATGCTGGAATTAACTTCAGTGTTTCTTATCAGGATACTGTTGTAGTAGATTGGGCAATTCTTATTTTGCCAATTACATTATAGGACCTTCAGTATCTTCACTGCTGGGCATTAAATTCCAGTATCGCCTCTACTTCAGTCATTGTGAAAACCAAATAAGCATTTACATATTTCCAAATACCACATTTCCTTTGGTATTTCATTTCCTTCCATCTTCATGTGGCTGCGTAATGAATTGCCACCAGTGGTTCCAGCTCATATATTTTCTTCTGATGCGTCGTAGAATACTTGGGTATTTTTGAGTTGTTGAGATAGTCATTCTAGCCCAACATCAACTATCTCCCCAGCATGGCCATCTCTCGAAGGTACAGTTCCAGATCTGAAGCCTCTCCCAGTTTCCAACTCTGTTTCTTCCAATTCTGTTGACCGTCTCCCATCCAGCTGTGTCCCCTGACCCTCAAGATCTAAGACTGAGCCCATCTGAGTCTTTCTCCCCCATTTTCCGTGTCTTCTCTGCTTTGCTGTTGGAGGTCTCTGACAGATCCCACCTAGCCGCAGGACCACCTCCTGTTGTGTCTGTATCTGTGCCTCTTTTCCATTCCCACTCACATGGCACTGGATCCTGCCGTTCTTACCTTTCCTTTGAGTTACTGCAACTTCTTCTAAAACGATTTCCCCAGACTCAGCCGCTCCCACTGTCTCCCTTCCCATCCTTCTTGCCAGATTAGTTTCCCTAAAGACCATTTAAAAAATCTTCTTGTGATGCTGCCCAAACATCTCAAGAGGCTTCAAGTGCCCATCTAAGTCCCAACCCCTCAGCTCAACCCTTAGGACCCTCCCTCTCTGAGCTGATGGTGACCTGCCTTCCTAGGCTTTCTCCATCTGACCACAAAAGAATCCCTAAGGCCTCATACGCATCCTGCATTTATTCCTATCCTTGTTGCTTTGCTTATTCCATCCCTTGCCGCCCCCCACTTCCCACCAGAGTGAATAGCTATAGGGCTCAGTACAAATAACACAACCTCCATGAAGCTGTTTGCAGCCCTCTCAGCGGGAGGGGAAAATATCCTCCCTCCCTTATCTTTCCAGGGGCCTTTATTGGGGGCTTCCCCTTTGGCCCTTTCCATGTATTCTAGGGGGTCATTTTTTTGTGCTCATTAATCTCTCCTAAAAACTCCTGAAGGCAGGCAGTTTATGTTATACATCTTAGTCTTTTATGCAGCACCCATCATGGCATTTGTTGCAGAGTGGATGTTGAATTAATATCTTTTAAGCACTTTATTGAACTATCTACTAAAAAAGTCATGGGAAAATTAAGTAGGAAAAATGGAGCTGACTCATGATATTCAAATCAAGGAATATAATTAAATGAATAAAACCAACCTACTCACTCCTAATCTGATCTGGAGCTCCTTTGTAAATGAGTTGTAAAAGAAGGGTAAGACTCGTCAGTTTCCAGGAGGAGAGATGGAAAGACCCGGGTTAATACATAGGTTCTCTGAGGCACTGCTGTTTGTCTGCAGGTTTTATTGACTTCATCGTGGAACCCACCTTCACTGTGCTCACTGACATGACGGACAAGATTGTCAATCCAGTAATTGATGAAACCTCCCAAACTGGTGGGACAGGACAAAGGCGTTCAAGGTCAGTGGAGAAGCTTGAAGGCTGGGGGTCAGCTTGGCCTGTCCATGAGGATAGAATTTTCCTTTTGGAAGGGATGGGGGTGGTATTTCATAATGATGTTTGCCCTATCTCCTTCTCATACTGTGTTTCCCCGAAAATAAGACCGGGTCTTACATTACTTTTTGCCCCAAAAGACGCATTAGGGCTTATGTTTAGGGGATGTCGTCCTGAAAAATCATGCTAGGGCTTATTTTCCGGTTAGGTCTTATTTCAGGGAAACATGGTAAGAGAGGTGTCTGCCTCTTTCTTTTCTCAGGGGAGTTGAAGTTCTACTATTTATACCCCCCAGCATGGCCTGTAAGGGAGTGACCAGGGTCTAAATCATGACAGGCAGGTACCCGGCATAAGCTCCCTCCCCCCCACACTCCCATTTTCTCTTGTGGTGCCTTTGCTTATGGTGGGGTCAAACATTCTGCTGCCATTCTTATTAGCTGTGCAATCTCAGGCAAGTTGCCTCAGTTTCCCCCTCTGAGAAAATGTTGATTATCATGCTCCTAGGTTGCAGGGAAGGTTAAAGGAGCTATTCAGCCTAAGTAAAGCCCGTGTAACAAAGCCCAGCACAGAGGAAGTGCCAGCAGCTACAATAAAGCTAACACTTAGTCTTATTAGTCATATTACTGCTAGTTAGTCATACTGCTACGGCTACCCCGCTCCTCCTCATCCATGCAAAACCTTGGAGTTTCTCATAAAGGAGAAAGGAGAGAAATAGATTGAATAGGAAAAAGAGAGGAACAGAGCAAGAGAAGCAGTAAATTGGGAGAAGGGAAGGCGAGAGGAATGTTAGGAGAGTGGGATCCCAGGGACGGACGCTCAAGGTGGATGGACCCAGCCACAGCCGAGGCGCCTGCCTGAGTCCCACAGGCCCACAGCTCTGCAAGCAGAGGGCTGAAACGTGCTCTGCTTGTCTAGTCAGCCTCAGGTGTTATTCAGCGGGTTTGCATTCATGCCAGTCACTGCTCTGGCCACCTGCAAGTGTGTGATACTTTTCTGTAAAGTTACCCAGAAGGATGGCACTTTCTAAATTTGCAAAGTTGCCCATGTTTCAAGGGTCAAGTAATAATGATATTTAAAAAAAGGAAAGGTCTCTTGCACGACTAGTGTCCAAGCTATCTCTGCCCCTCTACCTCCCCCCAGGAACAGGAACATAAGGAAATCAGCTTCCCCTGGCCGTGGGGATCCTGGGATCAGAGGCACCTGAGTGCAGGGGGAGGCCGGGTAGGAGAAAAAGACCTCAGTGGTGGGTTAACTTGGCATAGTGGGCAGTGTGGAAGCAGGTGGGTGAACTGTGGGATCAAATTGAAGCCTGCGTTCAAATTAGTTAATTTCAGAAAGTTGAAGACAGAAAAGTCATGTAGAGAATTCTAGTCATATTGAAAAAGAGGGTACCAATGAACAGATAAGAAATATGGGGAAGAGCGATACTCGGAAGGCTGAAATATTGATTTTTTTTCTCCTGCTGAAAACACAGAATTTCCCACCTATCATCTACAGAAAAGAAGACTTACAAACCTTAGGACCCAGGAATTTCCTGGCAGGAACTTGATGAGTGCAAACCACTTCTCATTTGGGCTTGCTCGTGGGCATGCATTTTGCAGACATTAACCCTCCCCTTTGCTGTGATTTGTTTGTTTGTTTGTTTCGTCCTCCAGTTTGAACAGCATCAGTTTAGCAGATGCAAAGCGGTCAGGTGTCAAGAGCGCTGGGTCCGAAGGAAGCGCCCCAATCACCAACTCCGTCATCCCTGTTGACTATAAGAGTTTTAAAGCCACTTGGACTGAGGTGGTGCACATCAATCGGGAGCGATGGAGGGCCAAGGTACCCAAAGGTAAGCTGCCATTGGGGTATGTTCCAGAGGGCGTGGCCCACCCACTCGGCACCCACTCACGAAACAAGGCGTTGTGCCCCCTGATTCACAGGTGTTGCACAGGAAGTAGAATCTCAGGAGGTAGATTCAAATTGCTGAATGGTAGCACCTGCCCACTTTTGCCCTTCAATTATATCTAAGACTCAGTGCACCATAGAGGGATGCAGACCGCCACGCCGCCTGACAGTGTGAGCTTGATGCTCTATGACTAAACTCTTCTTGGTATGAAGGTCGCACAGCGGATGGATGTTGTTATTTCTTGGTTTCTGCTCGGCCATCTTGTCATTCTCATTTCATATCACGTGGCACAATTATGAAGCCTTTATGTCTTCTTTTATCTAAGCAAAGCCTGGCCCATCGCCACCTCAGTCATTATGTTGAGACAAAAGGAGTTGTAATTTCCTTACGTGCATTTTCATCTTCCTTTGATGTTTACAATTTCCTTTCAGTCATTACTCAGACTGATCTGCTGAGATGAAGGTACCCTGCAGGTAAACAGAAATCTGCAGAAGCAAACATCATCAAAATTCAGATCAGGAAAGACGGGGACGTGGTTGGCTCTTGGTGCTCAGAGGGAGCTCATGCCAATGGATTTGTGGAGGCAAGCCTTCCACACCAGCCATTTTTATTTTTAATTTTTATTTTTTTGGCTAACATCTATTGAGTACCTGCTGTGTGCCAGGCTCTGTACTCCATACCGAGGGTGCAGAGATGAGTAACACACATCCTTATCATCAAAGCTCACAGTCTCCTGGGGGGAGGGGATACAACTACAGATTTCGTTTCAAAGGAAGAATGGAGTTTGGTCAAGGCCTTGCACTCATCGCCAGCACCCACGAGGCCTGAACGCCCCTCATGTCCCAAAATACATGTCGCATACTTTTATCCACCCAGCTACACAAGTGAAAAGAATGAGAATGGCTGGGAGAGCATGTTCTGGCAGTCGTGGCCCCTCATACATTGGGGGGCTGCTGCTAATACGGGAGAGAAGACACCTCACTTGGAGTTGGAGTTATGCAAAGTCCAACCACTGTGGCTTATCCACAGAATCCTGTCCAGGGGGCTGCTCATTTCAGGTGGGGCAAAGCATTTGTATTTATGGTGCTTTTAAGGCCTCGTTGGGCCCTTACCATTTCAGGGCCGATGTTGCACTGAGCTGTGGAGGGAGCCAGCGCCTCGTCCATATTTTAAAAGCAGCCTTTCACAGTTCCTTTAGATGCCTTCAACATTTAAATCCTCCCTGCTGGCAGGCGTTGCAAGCAGAGATGACAGCTACTGCATCATCTCCAAGGAAGCACCCGCTTATAATCAATTACACTCATTACACTTGAAAACCCAATTCCTGACAACACCCAATATAAAGACGTACTTCAAAATAATTTGTTTGCAATTATCTGGCTTACTAAAATTGCCTTCTGAAACTAATCACCTGAGGGAGCATGAGCCAGTTTCTTTACCAGGAGAAAACTGGCCCTTTGAGAAGGACAGGTAAATAAACAGCTAATAATTTTTAAATCCATTAGGCATGCTGATAGAGATATGCTTAAGCTATTGTGGAAGCATAAAAGGACTTGTCTCTAATGCTGAGTGGGGTGTTTGGAAAGGCAGCTGGTAGCCAGGACTTGAAGGATTGCCTGGGCTTGAGCCCTGAAGGTGTTGTCTGTAGAAATGAAGAACAGGGAGAAAGGGGATGGACCTGGCACAGAGCCTGGTTCTGTGTATTTTGTGGGAGGATAGTTTGGCTTGCAAAGTGGGATAGGACAGAAGCGTTGTTCAAGGTCACTTGGAAGCTGGGGGTCAGCTTGGCCTGTTCATGAGCATAGAATTCTTCTTTTGAAAGAGATGGGGGTGGTATGTCATAATGATGTTTGCCCTACCTCCTTTTTATAAGAGAGGTGTCTGTCTCTTTCTTTTCTCAGAGGAGTTGAAGTTGTACTGTTTCTACTCTCCAGGACGACCTGTAATGGAGTAATTTCAGTTGTTGGGGAGAATTGACTCCCTATCCCATGTCTTGTGCTCTTTGGGAAATTCAGGTAGATTTTTTGAGAACATTTAATTTGGGGGAATGATAAGGCACATCACAGAGTTGATGCAAAGCACAGAAATAATTTATGTAAAGAGCTGAGGACAGAACACACATGCGGTTCGTTGCCTGTATGTGTTAGCTGTTCCTTTTAAAAACTGGAAAAGAAAGTTAGAGGTTTGAATGCAAAGTTAAGAAGATGGTGGTAAAGTAGCAACCTGTAACTATCATTTTGCAACACGTTCAGCCTCCCGGGGATGCTGTTGACTGTTGGATGGGTGTTAAGAACCATACGTTTACATCTGCTTTTCTGTTAGTGATCAGTTTGTACTTGATTATCCCAGGCTGTTGTGTTCTTTGTTCTTTTTGTCCCCAAGAAACTCTGATTTCAAGAAAGCTTCCCTGCATGGGGCACTTGAACATATGTTGTTATTAAACTGAACAGAAATGGGACTGGATCTAAGGTCTTGGTTTTATTAACCAATCTGATTTACAAAGCTAGGTAGACCAGAACCCATAGCTGTCAGGAAAGACTAAATCAGTATTTTTTATAGCTCTCAGACTGGAAGTCATTTTCCCAAGCAAGAATGTGTTGGTATAACAATTGGCAAGTCTGGTCAATATCAATCAATTTCCATTCAGTATTTAATACTTTTTAAACCATTTTTTCCTGGTGTAAGGATAATATGTGTTTAGGTCCTAATTCTGAACTATAAATAAAACCTCATATATGTATAAGAAAATTTAAAAATCACTCATCTCTCTAGTCAGATATAACTATTATTGAAATTCTGATGTAATTCTTTTTAGTATATATATATATATATATATATATATATATATATATATGTCTATATATACATATATATGCAAAATTTTTCCCATAAATTGGCCTCATAGTATATTATCATCTTGTATTTTACTTTTCTGTCTCTACTTTGAACACTTTATCCTGATACTGAATATTCTTAGAAAGGATAGTTTAAATGTTTCCATTGTATGTCATTTCATAGTTGAACCATCCCTTTATTATTGAGCATTTTATTTCCAGCTCTTCATTATTTTATATAATGTTGTCATGAATATACAACTCAACAGTCTTTAAGCCTCCCTCTGATTATTTGTCTGGGATAAATTTCTAGACATGGAATTCCTTGGTCAAAGTAAATGAAACATTTTTAAAGCTCTTGATATATATTATCAATTTCTCTCTGGAATTCTTTTTTTAACCAACATTCTCTCCCTGTAGAAATATGGTGAGAGTGTCTATTTCCCTGTATTTCCCCATCTTTATTTTTGTTATGAAAATGATTATATTTTTATTATTGATTCATAATAACTCTTTATATCTTAAAGATGGTAGTTCTTTAGTTGACAAAGTATCTTGCAATTTCTGTTCTACCCCAGTTTGTCATATGCCTTTTAGCTTTGTTTATGTTCTTTTTTTAATGCATCCTATTTTTATTTTGCTAGAGATAAGCATTACATTTTTATTGAATTATGTTCTTATCAATGTAAATATGAAATAGTATATAGTGATACTCCTTTGCAAATGCTGATAAATTTATTGAATTTTAACTTACTTCCACATTCACTCAGTTTTGATTGAAAAAATATGAGATTTCCAATCTAGGTGATTATAAGTAAATTATTTTATAATTAACCCATCCTTTAATATTATTTTTAATATATGCATCATTTTATATCTAGCTGAACAATTTTTTTAAACACAAAGATTTACTAGTTTTATTGTCCATCATTAATATATTTTCCTCATTCTTGAGTTTTTAATACACTTGAACTTTTCTGTCAGCTGGAGCACTTAGAAAGGTCCTGTGGGAATACCTTCTGAGTCCTTTGATGTCTAGAAGTAACTTTCTGTTGTTCTTGTATATAATTGACAGTTGACTATTAAAAATTCATATAGTATTTTGGTTGTTTTTTTTTTCAATTAGTCAGTTTCTGTCTTTTTCTTTCCCTTTCTCTGTTTGTAAGTAGTTTAAATAGGCATTTCAGAAAATTATGTCAAGGGATAACTAACCCGATACCATTTTAACCAAGAGCCTATGATATCATTATTCAGAAGGGCAAATTAAATGAAGACATTGATGTATTTTTCCAAAACTGTGCAGACATTCAGTGTGAGATAGAACCAGTTCTCAGAAGGAATGTAATTCGTGGATCATGAAGGCTTTACTCTACCTTAACTCTTTCACTGCTTGCTTTTGGCCATTTCATAACGCGTCACACCAGCACAGAGAGTCTGAAATGGGATTGAACTACACATCTGCTTTCTGCTAGACTAGAAGCCCAGGACTGCCGAGCAGGTTGAATCTCAGACCCGAAAAGTGAATTCTCTGTATACATGCCATCGCTGGGACGTGTCAGCACGTTATGGATTCACTGTGCTCTCACCTACGTTTTTTGTCATTGTATGGCAATTTTATTTATATTAATAATTCCACCAGGTATATAAAAGGGAATCTGATGACAGTGGAACAGACCTACCTCCTGTTGATTTATTTTCTATTCTCTTATTGATGAGTTTGCTTGTTTCTGTCTACTTCTTTTGAGAAGTACCAATTTGGGTGCTGATTGTTGATCACACCAATATCAGATATTTTAGAAACAGGAGCAAGAGATGGGAGTAGAGAAGTTGAAGGACATCGCAGAGCTACCCAAGGAACACAGTTTCTGCAGGGAAAGGAACCATACAGTGGGGCTGGCTCATCTTGGAGCTGGGAGTTGTCGTAGGAGCTACCATTCAGTAATTTAATTATGAATTGCCCACTGTCAGCTGTAGTTGAGCAAAAACAGATTTGCTTCTGAAATGTACCCCCTCCCAGTTATTTTTTTGCTAGACTTCCCATAGAAAATTGGTCTGACTCAGTTGTCAAAGGAATTTTTCTTGCTCAGACAATAGTTTAGGCTCTCTCGTAGCAAACCGGACTTGCACACCTTCAGTTTTTAATCAAAATCGTTTTTATCTTGGGGATATTTTGAATGTTGAAAGTTTGCCACAGATTCAGTGGGGGTTCAGTGCAGGGATTAGAAATTATTTTAGCTGAAACCTCAGTGTGAATGAATTCTCCTTCCCCATGCCTCAATTTCCCTCTCTGTGTAGTAAAAATAATCATCTTTTTACTCACCTACATTAGTGGTTAAGGAAACTAACATTTGTCAAATGGCTGATTCTCTTAGAGCAGGACTTCAGAGTTTGTACACTTTCTGTGTTTTACGCCAGTCTAGATTGCCAATGATGGAATGTGTACAAGTCTGGTTCATTGGCAGGTGGGGTGACTCACACCCATTGTGTCCATTTCATTTAGTAAACAAATACTCCATGAGTATCTGCTGGTGCCAGGCATGGTACCAAGTACTGGAATTCAGGGATGGAGATGACATTAGACCTTTGTCCTCGGGGCACTGCAGAAGAATGAGAGGACATCTGGATGAACATTCTAGTGGGCCTTCTGTGGCCCTGGCATCTACTGAGAGTGCCAGCTCTTCTGCAAGGACATTCTTGTACTCTTTAGTTGTACCTTTCTGGAAGAGCCAGAAGACATATTATAGCATATATGCACATAATTATGTCACTTTGTAAAGAAATCTTTCTTTTCCTTTTTCATTGCAAATTATAAATTCATCCTGTTAGGCGGTAGAATGGCGCAAAATATTGAATGGCAGTCGTTTAAACTTTGAATCCATGCTGTGTATTAGAATCATCTGGAGATCACTTAAAATGTCCTATTCTTGTCCCTCTCCCTCCAGAGTCTGATTTATTTGGTCTGGCGTGAGGCCAGGGTATTGGTTTGGATGGGTGAATGGACAAATCAATGAAGGAATGAATGAAAATCGCATAATGTGTTAAGGAGGACATCTAAGCCAGGCAAATGTAAGGACAGGAAAAGTACAATGAAGCCAGAGGTGCTAGAACCCGCAAAGTACAATACCGTGAAGCCCCATGAGCATGTGTACTGGGACCCCATTTTGGCTTTGTGCTCTTTAGCAGCTAAATCAAAGGGAAACATCACATGCGTAACCACTCTGGTCCCCATTAGGTTAAAAATAAACTTGTCATCTATGAAAGTCAGCTTTTGTCTGGACCAAGGGAAATAAAGAGGACCCCAGATAATGAGGTGTAGGACATTGTTCACATATCTAGAGACAAAATTCAATAGTGCTTTTCCTAGTGGCGGTTGGTGGCACAGTCTGGAGGGCCTTTGGAGTGAATTGGCTGTTAAGCAGGTGAGTCTCCGGACCTTAAGGGAGGATTGGGCTTTGTTAGGTGCCTTCCGTGTATGTTATTTTCTACAACCCAGCTCCCCTTCACTGCCTCTAAGGTCCTGCATGATTTCAGCCCTGCATGTCCGTGGTCATTTGACTGTCTCATCTGTCATTAACCCCTCACTCAATTTGCTTTAGCCGTACTGACTAACTCAATGTTCCTAGAGCGTACCAAGCTCATTCCTGCCTCATGGCCTTACATTTTTTTCCTTCCTCTGCCTGGAAGGCTCTTTTCCCTGATTTATGGCCTGGCCAGCTATTCATCATTCAGAACTTGGTCAAATGTCACCTCCTTATCTAATGCCACCTCGCTCCCTGAGGCTGATCATGCTCTATCATATTACGCTGCTTAACATTTCTGCAAAGCCCTTTTCATCATCTGAAATTATCTTAGTGATTTGTTTACTTACCGATGGTCCTCTCTACTCCGTAAGTCTGTTTGCTGCCGTGTGCCCAGTGCCTAAAAGGGTACTTGACACTCTAGCTGCTCAACAAATACTAGTTAACTAAACCAGCCCATCTTTTCATAACTACATGACCAAATACAGTTACGGTATGTTTTTGATTAAGTAAAGAGCCACACCCTTTCACTCTCAACTGAACTGGAAATAAAGCTGACATCCTGTCATTAAAGGAGAAGCCATAGATCGGGGTACCTGACCAAACTAGAGGCCACCTTTCATCTGTGGACAGTTTGTAGATCGTGTTTCTTGAAAGGCTTAATTATCCTCTGCCTACTTTTAAATCCCAAAGTGTGGACTGAAACTATTATTCTAGTGGTGGTAATTTTCCCTGTCTTTTTGTTTTATAATCAATAGCCTATGTGTAAACACTAGGTCCTAAGCAAGCCCACATGAGATTCCAGTTTTTGCTGTGACTGTGGGAAAGTCTCAAGTCCACATTTGTAAAATAGGGTTACAATAGTAGCAGCTACCACCGAAGGTTGTTTTGAGAATGAAAGGAAATAATCCTTGAAAAGCATTTAGCGTAATACCTGGTGTCAAGGACACACTCAAAAGAAGTTATTTATGATGATGATGATAATACCAATTATAATACTTGTTTATTATTATTATTATTAATTATTATTATTATTATTACGTTGTCTCTGCCCCCTGTTCTAACCCACTTTTCAAAAACGACATCACCATGACCAGATTATATTTGTTTCCTGAATATAAGTGCCAGTCTGACTTGAATTAACCCAAAACACTCAGTAGACACCTTAGGTCGTTTTAGTGCATTAATTACCAATGCCAATAATTGGTTATTGAACAACCAAAGAGGCAACTTGAATGGTGTGACCTCTTTTCTACGCCTTTCCTAACTTGCCACGGACACAGAGGAGAAGGCCAAGAAGGAAGCCGAGGAAAAGGCTCGCCTGGCTGCAGAGGAGAAACAAAAGGAGATGGAAGCCAAAAACCAGGCTGAAGCAGGCACATCTGGCAAAGCTGAGAAAAAGACATCTGCAGAAGCTCAGAATCACGTCAACGGAACGCGCTCCAACAAAAGCCACAACCCCCACGGGAAAAACTCCAAAGCTGAAAAGTCGTCAGGAGAAAAACAACAGAATGGTGAGTAGAATTGCCCTGGTGAAAGGCTCTTTTTGGGGTGTTAATGACGTGACGAATGGAAACCGGCAGACAGCTGTACTTCTGAGGACAACTCACAGGGCAGGGCTTTCCTGGTCGTCCAGCTGCTGTTGAGCCCACCTGTCTGGGCTGTGGATCCCATCAGGATCCCGTCAGGAGCAGCCAGATGCTCACCTGGGCCATTCGGTCTGGGGGAGATGTATTCCTTGGGGTCCTTCCCAGTTGTTCTGGAGACTGACCAGTGCCTGCCTGCCCGCTGGGGAAATTACTGTGAACAATTCCAGCACATTCCTGAGCGCTTGCTGCCCAAATGGGTGACTGAAAAGTTGGTCTCCCATATCTACTATCCCTCTAACAGGGCTGACCCTCAGGTCTGCCTAAGGCCCATTCCTGTAGTGTGTGTCCATATATGTGAATAGGTATATACTTTAGGGTAACGAGCTGTCCCAGTTTGCCTAGGACTGAGGGGTTTCCTGGGATACAGGAAAATGAGAACAGTTCCAGACAAACTGAGATTAGCTGATCACCATAGTGTACGTATAGTTGATAATTTCTTATATTTAATGCAACAAATATTTATTGATTAACGATAGGCCAAGTGCTGTGCTTGGCACTGGGGATTTAGAAATGGAAAAGCCACAAATCCATGATTTCGTAGGGGATATAGATAGCCTCAGACGGCATTCTAGGACAATGTGAGTAAGTAACAGCAGTGGCATGGCAGGTGAGGGCCCAAGGAACATGTGCAAAGAAAGGGACATTGGCTTTCCTGGGTCTGAGGATTGCACAATTGGGTAAATGTCAAGGACGGCTTTGAGAGATGTTAATGTCTGAGCTGGGTTTTATGTCCTGAAATTTGCTCGTCAGATGGGAGACAGGGATTCCTTATCTGGAGAGAACAAGATGAGCTAAGATACAGGGACGTGGAATTGGTTACCTTGTTTAGGGAAAGGCAGGAAGTCCCGTCTTGGGAGATTTCAAGAGTCAGGTGGTGGTAATGGAGTTTCGCAGTCAGACAGACCTGAATTCAAGTCACAGCTGTGCCTCCCACTCCTTGGTGGCCATGGCCACATTACTTAACTTTCCACCCTTTCTGCAAAAGGTGCATGGTCTACATGAGCTTCCGGTAATAATGATAGCAAAAACGATGACAGTAAAACAAATAGCACTATTAACTATACACCAGATATGGTTTTCAGTTCTCTCTTTAGATATTCATTCTCTTAACTGCTTGGTAGAGCCAGGTGTTCTAGCTATTATTCTACATAGCCTGGGTAAGTGAGACACGTGTAGAAAGGGCTTAGCACAATTCTCTCCAAGGATTTTTACAATGAACACATATAAATGTATAATCAGAAGACAATATTTTAATACCTATATTAATGATAGTCTCTCCTATCAAGTTCCAATCATTTACAAATGTAAAACCAGGCAGTGGGGCCAGGTTTGGCCCATGGGCCAAGGTTTGCCAACTCCTGGTCTGGTCAGGGAGAGAAACCAATGAACACAAATGTGCCAGTCACAACGAGGGTTACAAATTCTATGAGAAGGGTATAAATAAATACCCAGAGAGGGTTGAGGTGGCAATAATTTTGAAGACGATGGGGGGCAGGGGGACCTGAAAGAAGCAAAGCAGAAGCCTGAGTCTTCACCTAGGCAGGGTTGATTTCACAACTGTGTTTATTTCCCAAAGTAAACAATAGTCTACCATTTTCCTTAAAAATTAAGTATTAAATGAGAGGTGGGAAGAGAAATCAATTTAGAGCAATAATCAGAAAGGCTAATGGTGGTTCAGGACTGTGTTACAGCAGCCTAATTACAATGATTTATAACTGCACAGAAAGGCTCTTTTGTTTCCCCCTGTTTATTGAATAACAGCTCACGTCGACCATCACTCCATACACAACCCCTGGGAAATTACCTAATGGGTTCTCTTTAAGGCTCATCATCACACAAGTGTGTGTCACTTTCCTGGCATCCTCTTTGTGGCTGCCCAAGATGTTTCCAGGTTAGAGCTGAAGGACACTGGTTAAGTGGGGTTCTAGGGGTTTGGTCTCTCATCAGCAGTTTTGAGATCTCCCACAGCTTTGGTCTCCATCCAGATACTTCCTACCTCAGCCTCCCCAGCCTTGCCTGAGGAGGAGGCAGGCTGCCAGGGGTGGCTGGCTAGCATCTGGCAAATGGAATCACCCCTGCTGACTTCTGGAAGACATCCTGCTCCTGCTGCAGCTGTGGGTAAAGCTCTAATCCAGGCCAATCCAAAAGGCTTATGTAGAGTCCATTAGGGGTATGAAGGCTCGTTTTGTAAAGAAAGGTCATTTTTCTGCAAGGTATTAGTTTGACTATTGACAGGGCTCAAGGTCTTCAAGCCCATCTCCGCCATATTTAAAACAGGGAAAAGGCAGTAGTTAGACTGTTTTTATGGTACCTCCAGAGGAATTTATCTGTTTTGACCGTTTGTGCTGGTAGAGGGTGATGGCTGTGTCCTTCCCTTAAAATCTTCCTGCTTGCACCCTGGCCAGAATCGACTCCCTTCCCCTCAGTCCGTCCAACCAATGAATCTCATTTCAGAATTAAGAATAAGAGAAAACTTGGAGAGTTTTTTGACTCCCAACTTAGCTTAGGATTTGTCAAATTCCATTAAAGGCATTTACTTTGTAGAATACATCATAACCAAAAATGGTCTTGAACTGTCCTTAGGTAACCACTTGTAAGTCTGTAGGCTGTAGGCCAAAGGAATTTAGAAATGGCAACAGTCAGCAGAAGCTTGAGCTTCATATAGAAGTTGCAAAATACAGTGGTTGAGAACTTGGCCTCTAGAATCACACCCATCTGTGTATATTCTGGTAAATTTATTTATACTTTAGGTTCCATAGCCATGAAATGGAGGTGATATGAGTTTCATGTCAATTTTTTACAAGTTGATGTAAGTAAAATCACTTCATAGAAAGATTAGTTGGCCATTTGATCAAAAACTGCCCAACAAATGGCTTAAACCAGATTTATGGTAGATAAGAGGAGCAGTTGAGCTGCCAGAGGGAGACCCATATGCACAGTTAGGGGCAAAGGTGGGCCTGGGGTAGTGTGTGAAACAGGCAGGCAGGTAGCCCACTGTACTCAACACAGCTGGACTGACCAAAGTGTGACAGAGAGGCTGCAGTGAAGTCAAGGAAAAACTCAAACTTGGAAAATAACCTCAGTGATTCGGTGAGTTTGTTATTCAACAAATTGATCAGTCAGTGAATTACTCTTTGATGAAGTTGACTCCTTTCAGTAATAGCACCTTTATAGCAGGGTTGTTATGAGAATTTAATGAAGTGATGCATGCAAAGCATTTAGCACACTACCTGGCACAAAGAAAGCAAAAAAGACAAATATATTTGGGCCCTGCTCACTGAAATTGTGTGCAAATATTATTAGGGTCTTTCTGCTTCAGTAAGTACCAGTATTTTAGTAGTAATATATTCTTAGTTTTATGCAGACTTAAAAAAAAGCTACCATTAGTAATTGTAAGAAAAATATCCAAAACTTGAGAATAAGGCTTGGGGGAAGGGGTGCTATTTCCTTCCTTCCTTCCTTCCTTCCTTCCTTCCTTCCTTCCTTCCTTCCTTCCTCCCTTCCTTCCTTCCTTTCTTTCTTTTCTCTTTTTAAAATTAAATGTATTGGGGTGACATTGGCTAAGAAAATGATGTAGGTTTCAAGTTCTTTCAATAATACACTGGCATGTTGTTGAACAGACCTGCCCAAGGGTTATTTATTTTAGGCAGATGTCAGAAAACTTTGTCTGTGAAGGGCCAGATAGTAAATATTCCTGGCTTTGTGAATCTCTGTTGAAACTATTCAACTCTGCCATTGCAGCATGAAAGCAGCCATGGACAATATTTAAATGAATGGGTGTGGCTATGTGCCAATAAAACTTTATTTACAAAAAAAGATGACAGGCCAGGTATGCTCAGGGGCCATAATTTGCTGATCCCTACTCTAGAAGAACATGACTTTGTTTAACGTTGTCATTTACCATTTGATTCAAGCCCAGGCACTGGGAAGTTATATGCTAACTTGTAGATTGTTGACTGGTAGGGGAGATAACTCCAAAGGTTATGGTTTTATTGTCTTGTAGGACATAACCAGTTTTGTGTCTAACCTAGCAATCTTATTTTAACATAATTTCTAAAATACCTATAAATATCTAGTTCCTTAAATACTTCTGGAACTATTCTTACTACCTCACTCATTCCTTCATAAATGAGTTAAATAAGTTTTTGGATGTGTTCATTAACATTTGTATACATAGTATTTTTTAACTTTTACAAATTACATTTTGACAGGCTCCTTAATTAGAATACTTTTTATAGTTCTGTTTCAGAATAATAACAACTGTGATTGAGTGATGTGTCAGATACCACATTCAATACTTTAAATGCATTTTTCCATATATTATGCCTGTAAAGTACATATTAATATCCCCATTTCGCAGACAAAAAGGTTGGACCACATAAAAGTTAAGTAGGCTTTTCCTCACTCTACAGCCTAATAATACAGCTGAACTACCTTTCTTGGAGGGAAACACCATTGTCTTACAACCCTGCTTAACAGGAATTTTCAGTCTTCATTTCCAAATCACAATCCAGTATCTAGGACCTAACACGTGGTTAAAAGGATGTTTACACTCAGACATGTACCCCCTCGTAACTAAAATTATGCTTTTACCTTGACAGGTTTAAAGATATTTATAACTTCCTTCTTAGGTGTCTACATATACTGTTTGTCATGTTTATTACCTTGCAGGTGACTTGAAAGATGGCAAAAATAAGGCAGACAGGAAGGACCAATCCAATGTCGGAAATGATTCAAAGAAAACAGATGGTAAGCGCACAATTCTCATTACATTTTTCCATAAAATGTGAAATTTAATGCAAGCTTGTTAGAATTCCACCTAAAATTGAAATCGTGATTGTTAATGTATTCTTATATTATACCCTGAAAAAACACTTCACTCCATTTAAAGAGTACTGTTATCCCTTTTTCAATAATTTACAATTATCGTTGCATTTCTTCTCTTCCACCCTCCACCATACTTTCTCCATCACAAATGCATTTGATACTTTCTTTTCCACTACCACGTTTCACTGTAATCTTTATAAAAAGTTGATTCCGGACTTGCTAATTATAATGGAATGGAATATGATGAGTCTTTGATCATGAATTGTGCAGTATAAATGGGAAATGTTCCATGGTTTCACATTTTTTACCTTTAATGAGTTATTATGTTTGGTTAAAAACAAAAACAGAAGTCTGTGCAGTGTTACCTTTATGTTGGGAGGCCCACACACTGGAGAACATACGTAGCTGTAGAATACAGATGACAACCTGAAACCAGTTTGAATCTACCTTGTAATGGGTTTCATGAGCACTTCTTTTACTTTCCATCAACAACATCGCACTCTTCCTAAACCCTGAAAGTTCAAATTATAGTACCCTCCAAACGTTGGACTATCGTATTGCGAAAACCACTCTTGCTTTTTATATAAATCTCCTTTTTCGGTCGTAACCTGGGCTCATTTCTAGTTATTCCTTCATACATGGACATGATGTTAATCTAAAACATGAAAGTTTCCATGGAGTGGGTTTTGTTAAGAGTTCCAGCATCTTTGAATCACACTTCCTTGGAGACATTGTGTTGGATGCTAAGCTTAGTGTAGTGATAAAGCCATTGAAGAACAAGTGCTGGGTAGTGAAGTTGAGGGGTAAGAAGATATTTGAACACAACTCTTCACACACACTCTTATGCATGAAATCAGTTCTTAAAACTTTCCTTTAAGATCATTCAAATAATTCACTTTGGTGCCTTAGCACGTCATATCTGGAGAACACATGTGCAATTTTTCACCAAACTTTTTGTGCAAATGGAAACCACTTACCTTGTAAATATACCCTCCTTGAATGATTGTGACTAAGACATGAATTACATACTGTGTTTCCCCGAAAATAAGATCTAGCCGGACCATCAGCTCTAATGTTTCTTTTGGAGCGATAAGTAATGTAAGACCCGGTCTTATATTGCATTATATAAGACCGGGTCTTATATTATGGTAAAAGAAAACCAAGTCTTTTACTAATTTTTGCTCTAAAAGACACATTAGAGCTGATTGTCCGGCTAGGTCTTATTTTCGGGGAAACACGGTAGAGATAATGTAGAATTCAAATGACAGTCTCTTACCCAGACTCTGTTAGGGGCAGGGTTTGTTCAGAGACCTTTTTGCCAGACATCGTTTGATCCAGATCAAGATAACACAAGCTAGAAAATGTGCAGTAGAGGAGAACAGTGTTAGCTATAAACCCATTGTCTGGACACCAGGCCCATCCTGTATCCAGTGACTTGGCTCATGTGAATTCCTACAGCATAAAAGCCCAGAGTAAACCAAGTCGCAAATCTTTAACATGGGGTCTTGAATCTTGTTGCATGTTTGTATTGTGCTACAAGTATCTGTTATAACGTTGTCAGGTGGGCCCTGGGACTGAATTTTATTATCTTCATTAAGCACTTTTATTTTACCTGTGCCCCTTTTAACTGAATTGCCCCCAAGTATTTAAAGTAATTTACACAGTTTTTTTTTTTTCTTTGTGGGGAAGAGTGATGAAATAAATATTATGTTGCATTATATAACTACCGTGTTTCCGTGAAAATAAGACCTACCCCAAAAATAAGCCCCGGTTAAGATCGTCAGCCAGATGGACACATTTAGTATGTTATGACGATGTTCCAGAGGAATATGACATGAATGTATTGGAATATATGTAGATTTTTGTACATGAAAAAAATAAGACATCCCCTGAAAATATGCCCTAATGCATCGTTTGGAGCAAAAATTAATATAAGACCCAGTCTTATTTTCAGGGAAACACGGTAAGTCTAGGGTTGATTGTTTAATGAACTGGATTCTTGAATCCCATGGGGCAGTAAATATGATGCAATAAATAAATAAAGAAGAGACAGTTTCTAATGTCTATACATTTTCCACTTCATAACTGTAATCTTCCACTGCTTCAAATGGGATCTGGTGTGACCGTATACTTGCAAGTTTGTACACAAACTTGAGCATGAACACCTTTGTATTTTAATTTCATTGATGGACTAACATGACATCAGTCATTATCACTGCTTTGGTATTGTCAGGACTTAGATCACTGGGCTTTAGTTACTTGTACCATCTTAGCCCAAAATGTTTACCAGAACTTAAGCTAATTCTTGGTGGCACAAAGTAGAAAAAAATTTGATCAGTCTCACCTACCCCTTCCCCTTCAGTCATCAATGTTCTCTACTTTAGAAAAAACTTTAAATGATATGTAGATTAGTACGTTATTATTTTAAAAAGCTATCTAGTAACAACTGGATACATTTTTTGTAGAGATGGGTTTATTTATAAGAATGCAATATTAACATTTTCTGGAAAATACAGTAAACTATAGGAAAGACACTCAAATGGGAGCAGTCCAGCATTTTTTCATGCAACAACTAGATACATTTTTGAACATTTCTTTTTAATGGATCCTATTACATCTGATGACCAGAGTGGGGAGGTCAATTTAACTATTTTGAATGCCCATACCCCTGATCCAGTCTTCAGGAACCAATGGTGACCAGCTCTGTCTAATTTTTGAGAGCGCATATCCAAGCACAATTCAGTGCCCAGTGTGATCAAACCCACTGTGGTTTGAGGTTTCAACATTGTATGCATTCACAAAGAAATTCAATGGAAACTGGACCAGGGTTGGTTATTCCCCAACTCCAGTGAACTGAGGCATGCAGAGCAGAAAGGAGTATATGCTGAAAGAGTAAATTACATCCCAGCATAATGAACACATTACAGGTGTACATTATCTCTGTCAGGCTACTGAGGTACTATATAGTACCCTGCAGCACTAATTTTCTAACTGACTTCAAAGATTGAATGTCCTTTGAAAATGCCTTGCTTATTCTTAGGAAGAAATGTACTAACACAAAAAGATATGGGCTTCTGAACTAAGATTCTCTTGGGGTGTAAACTTTTACAGTGTCATTGAGAAACTTGTGGGTTATCACATGAATAGATTATTTTTAGTGTGTTTTTAGTCATATTTGAAACAACTTAGTCTTTTAGACTTGCCATAATTTTTATAGTTCCCTGAAATATGAACTTGTCCTTAACTTTACTTGACTGTGTTAACAGAGATAAGAGATGTTCAGTGTTTGTGTCTCTCAAAAGATTGATTATAATTAGGCCCTGCAAGGTTACTTGCTAAGCTCCAGGGAGGGAGTTCAGCAGGAATTTCTCCTTCATTGAATGTTTGGGAATTGGAATATTTAGTATATGTGCTGCCGAAGCGAGCACAGGGAATTGGAATGTTTAAAGATGTTGGTTCATGAAATTTAAAAGTCAGTTATGAAGAGTGGACCAAAAACAATCTATGGAACATCTGCTTCTGCCAAAGAGGAATAACAAAAGTTAAATTTACCCTTCCAAATGAAACAATCAAGAAAAAGAGACAACATATGTAAACGAATGGTTTTCAAGGTAGTGGACATCAAGAAATGAAGGACAGCGATCTCCAAGATTCAGGAAACAAATGAAGTGAGCCTGACAATTTCCCCAGCTTACTGACTTGAGAAGGTTCTCAGGTAGCATAGAAAGGAGGGACCCAGGCTGACCTGATGGACTCTTTGAGTTGAGGAGTTGAATAAGGATCCACGGAGACCCAGGATCCAAGGCTAGAGTTAACAGGATGAAGTACAAGAGAGTAGACAGCTGCAGAAAGAACTCCAGAGATCTGGAAAGTAGTCATCAGAGTACTGACTGACCCATGCAATGAGGAAAGTACCTGAAACCATGAAAGAATCATTCGAGAGGATTAGAGGGAATAGTCCTGATGCTCACATTTCACACAGGGCAGGAAAAATGTCTGTTTCCACTAGCCAGAGGTGACTACCTCATAATTTAAAGGGAATTGGGTAGAATACTCATGATTGTCTTCACTTAGTAGTGGGAACTAACCAGCTTAGTCTAAATGATGCTTTGATCTCACCTAACAAATCTTAAAAGCAAGACATAAAAGGATCAAAGTGATGCCAAATAACTGAATATATATATATATATATATATATATATATATATATATATATATATATATATATATATATATATACATACATATATATATACACACACACACACACACACATAGATATACAAAAATATCTAGTATTCAACAAGTAGAATTCAAAATGTCTAACATTCCAAATATTACTGAACATGTAAAGAAGGAAAAAAAAAATACTACCCATAAAAAGGGGGGAAATACCAACCAATTGAAACCAACCCATAACTGAAATAAATGTTACAATTAGCAGACAAGAACATTAAAGCAGTTTTTATAACTATTGCTATATATTCAGAAGTTGAGTAGAGACATGAAAGCTATAAAAAACAAAATCAAACTTCTAGAGATGAAAACTGTGATGTCTGATAGAAAAAATACACTGGATGATATTAGCCAAATCATATTGACTGTAATTTATCATAAATACACTGGATGAGATTAGACATTGTAGAAGAAAAGAGTGGTGCAAAATTAGCTACACAAACTATCCAAAATTAAATACTGGAAAAAGAATAGAAATTATTGTAAGGAGCATCAGTGAGTTATAGAACACCTTCAAGCAGCCTAATGTATGTATAACTGGAGTCTGTAAAATAAAGAAGAGAAAGAGAGAGGAGCAGAGAAAAATATTTGATGAAGTAATAGCTGAAATTTTGCCATATGATGAAAACTGTAAATTCACAGACTCAAGAGGCTCAATAAAGTCCAAGCCCAAGAAATATGAAGAAAATTACACTAGAGCATATCATAATGATATCATTCAATTTTCTCTTCAGTGATGAAGAGAAAAATTTTAAAACAGAGAACAAAGATAGCTGTAGATTTCTCTTCAGAAACAATGCAAGTGAGAAGACAGTGGAGGGAACAACATTTTTAAGGTGCTAAAAGAAAAAAACCAACAAAGAATTCTATACTCAGCAAAAATATCTTTCACATATACAAGCTGAAAGAACTCATCATCGATAGGTGCGTACTACAAGAAATGTTGAAGAAAGAAGTATAACTATGCCAAATGGAAAGACAGATCTGCACAAATGAATGAGGAGCACTATAAATGGAAACTAGAAGATAAATATGCAAGATTTTTGTTATTATCTTGAAGATAATTGACTATCTGAACAAAATAATATGTTGTTGGGTTTATAACATATATAAAATTAAGCTAAAATATATGACAACAATAGCATAAAAGCTGGGAGGGCAGAAATAGAAATATACTATTGTAAATTTATAATATTATACATGAAGTGGTATAATATCAATTGGAAGTAGATTAAGGTAAATTAAGATCATATACTATAAATGTTAAAGCAGTCACTCAAATAACAAAACAAAGACATATAGCTAGTAAGCCAAGAAAGGAGATAAAATGGAATCATAAAAATAATCTAAATGAAGTTAGAAAAAAATACAAAGGAAACTAAGAACAGATGAAGCAAATAGAAAACAACTGGCAAGATTATAGATTTTAAACTAAGCATATCAGTTACCACATTAAATGTAAATGGCCTAAACACCCCAATTAAAAGGCAGAAAATTTTAGAATGTAAGACCCAAGTATATTCCGCTTTTATATAAAAAGGCACAAATAGTCCAAAAGTAAAAGAATGGAAATTGGTATACCAAGGTAACAGTAATCAAGAAAAGGAAGCTTGATTAGCTATATTAATATCTGACAATGTAAATTTCATAGCAAACACTATCACCAGGGATAAAGAAGTTCATTTCATGATAAACTCGTCCATTTATCAAGAGGATATAATAATCCTTACATTTATGCAGCAAAATACATGAAGTGTAAAAAACTTTTAATCACAATTTTATTTGGAAACATTAATATCCCTCTCTCAATCATAGATAGAATACATAGATGTAAAATCAGCAAGGAAAAGAAGACTTAAAAAAACACTATCCAACCAACACGACCTAACTGGCATCCCTAGAACACCTAACAAAAGGAGAATACACATTCTTTTCAAGTGCACACAGAACATTTATTAATATAGATCAGATTCTGGGACATAAAACAAATCCCAATACATTTAAAAGGATTCAAGTCATACAAAGTATGTGCACAGGTCACAATGGAATTAAATTGGCATAAGGATATTTATATTATTTTATTATCCTTTTAATAGCTATAGAAGCTATTGTGACATTATCTTTTTTTTTTATATTGGTAATTTGTGTTTTCTCTCTTTCTTTTCCTGACCAGTCTGGCAAGAGGTTAATAAATGTCATCAGTCATTGTAATTAATATTTTTCATTATTTTTCTGTTTCTATTTCACTGATTTCTTATCTGATCTTTATTATTTCCTTTCTTCTGCTTGCTTTTGGGTTTGGTTGGCCTTGTTTTTCTAGTTTTTTAAGATGGAAGTTAACATCATTGATTAGAGACTTTTTTTCTTTTTATTTTATTATTATTTTTTAATTACAGTTGACATTTAGTATTATTTTATATTAGTTTCAGGTTTTTTCCTTTTTTTAATATAGGCATTTAGTACTGTAAAATTTCCTCTAAGTACTGCTTTAACGGCATGTCACTAATTTTGATATGTTGTGTTTTTATTCACATTCAGTTTAAAATACTTTCTGATTTCCATTTTTATTTCTACATTGACCTAAGGGTTATTTAGAAATGCATAGTTTAGTTTCCAAATATTTGGAGATTTTTCCAGAGACAGCTGAAATGTAAGTTCTTTCCAAATTGATCTATAGATTCTATGCAATCCCAATTAAAACTCCAGCAGGAGCTTTTTGGGTAGAAATTGAAAAGCTAATACTAAAGTTTACATGGAAATGCAAAGCACCCACAATAGACAAAACAAAACAACTTGGAAAAAGAAAGGAAAAGTTGGCCTGATTTCACGATTTATAAAGCTATAGTAATCAAGGCAGTATGATGTTAGCATTGAGGTAGACAAATGGATCAATGGAATAGAATAGAATGTCCAGAGTAGATCCACACGTATACAAATGGTGATGGAACAACTGGACATCCATACACAAAATGATGAACTTCTAGCTATATTTCACATCAGATATAAACACTAACTTAAAATAGATCATGAAATAGATTATTAACTTAAAATGATCATAAAATGGACCATAGACCTAAATTTAAAATGTAAAACCATAAAACTTCTAGTTAAGAACCTATGAGAAACTCTTTGTGGTCTTGGGTTAGGCAAAGATTTCCTAGATGGGATGTCAAAGGTACAACCATGAAAGAACACATCGGTAAATTACACTTTATCAAAATAAAAAACTTCAAAAGCGTCTTTATAAGAACAAAAAGATAATCTGCAGGCTAGGGAGAATAATTTCAAAGAGTATTTGATTTCTTTGTATATGCAGGAGACAATCTCAGTGTCCAATAATAAGAAAACAAACAACTCAAGTAAAAATATGCAGAAGATTTAAACAAACATTTCATCAAAGAAGATGTACAGCTAGCAAATATGCACATTAAAATGATGTTCATTCACATCATTAGGGAAATGCAAATTAAAAGCCAAATTAAAAACCATACTGAGAGAAAACAACACAAAACAAAGCTTGTATGTGGGGAGATGGTTTTACACTTGTGTATTATAATATTATATTCACCTAATAATTTCTGAGCTCTGTACTTCACTTTGCCTGTCAGGACACAATTTTGTCAGCTCATTTCCTTAATGGGGTAATGGTATTCCTTACAGCTACTCTTTCTGAATAGTTCTCAAGTTACTTACATTCTCCTCTTTAAGATCTCAGCACAGGAAAAATAGAAGAGGCAGTAGAACCAATATTCTTACTAGTTTGCATAGAATAGCTAATTGTGATTTAAAAGTTTGTTGTGTACATTAGAACAATTTGTCTGTGATTTGATTCTTCGTGACTTGGACTTGCTACACAGCTCACAAGAGTCACCTAAAGAAATGAATGTGTTTTTCCCATTTTCTTTCTAGCTGATCCCTACCAAGTTAGTTTGGAATGTAATAAATAATTGAGGACTTGGAGCTTTTTAGATGTCTGGCATTCTATTATAATAGATGTAACAACTTACTAATAAAAATAGTCAAAGGATATAGTCTGAACCTTTCCACTTGAGTTGTACTTAACATTCTTAAAGTTGAAAACTTTTTGTTAGTTGTCAGAAGGGCTGGCATCATGGCTTGCTCTGCAGTGGAGTTGGTGGTGAGAGAGAGATGGGACCAGTACTGACCTGGAGGTGTGGCCTGCTCTGCAAATCCGGGGAGGAAACAGTCAAACAGCAGGGTACAGGGAGAGACACATGTCTGTCTTTACAACAGAGATTGTTTCTGACTTAGGTTCATGTCTAGAGATTTGAGAAGCAACACACATTTCCCATCATTCGGGAGGCATGCATTTGTGGAGGCCGTCATCAGTTTTCATATCTGCGTAGACACCCATATCCCAGTATTCTCACCTCAGGGAATCACATTCACCTCACTATTTCTTCCAAACACTTCCACACATACAACTTAGGACAATGGTGTTAGGCTGTCTTTATACACCAGAATAAAAACTGCCCTGTTTCAGATCGATCAAAACCTGGGCTTATTCTTGATGCTTACTTTTATCACCTCAGTGTTCCAATCTATGCTACTTCTTCCCGCAAGGCTTTTTGTTATCACTTGTAGCTGATACTGGCTGTGTATTGGTCCATGCAGAACAATAGACATACTTGAACACATTTATTCATCTTCAGCTCGCTTATATTTGAATCAATCCCATAGAATCTAGACATGGGAACATTACAGGGCTTTATTTATTTATTTATTTATTTATTTAATATTTTCCCCAATTTTTGAAAGATTGATTTGTTGCTAAGTAACTGTCAATATTAATGGGTTCACAACTCTTAGAGGGCAGTAGTCTTAATGACCATCTCAGTTCGAACTTGTACCCCAATTTATGTTGCATACGCTGCGCATAAGACAGTTTAGTAATAGAAGAGGTTGTGGCATCTTGAGACTTCTTGACACAGGAATTGTGACGTGAAATCCACTTTGTGGTTCTTCGTTTTGTTCTGTGTAAGAACCGGCTTGTCTAGGAAACACGCCATTCTTCCGTGTGGGAGCAGATGGTAATTAAAGAGCCCTGCAAGAAGGGCTGTACACATGGGCAGGCAAAGGAATTCCATACTGATGGCAAATGAAGAGTTGATTGCTTTGCAGATTTGTTGACACGGAAATGAATACTCATGAGCAATGCATGAGTGTGATCGCCCATTCACTGATGTATAATGTGAAATATATCCTCTATGTACACTGGAATGCTCACATCGACTGGCCAGTCAGTGGTTTCTTTCTCCTGAAGGAAAACCTACCTAGAAGTCAAATCATAGCAGAAGGTGGCTTGGCAAGCTGAGAATGTAAGGGGAGTTAGTTGGAGAATTGTTTCTTCAAGGTAGGGTATCCTGATACATCTGCTTCCATCACTGGGATAGATAGACTTGTCAGGAAGGATGGAGAGGGGCCATCTTGCATGTCTTATATCCTGACAGTGCAGGACGCGCTCCTCCATGGCACCTCTTTTTCTAGGCTCCTTTTTGACGACATATTCAGCCATCAGATACGTTGGTGTCTTGGAGCAGATTCTCATTCTTGTTCATTTTTTAAAATCATCCATGATTGCATTTCTGGACTTTAATCTTAAGGAAATGTCTGTGTTTTTAAGGCAGGTGTTCTCAAACTTTTTCCTTCTCATTTCCCCCCCACTGTAGCTTATCTGATTTTCATAAGCTTTTCACACCTCCGAAGGTACACCCAGATCATGAACTATGGTGGGTAAAATAGGCCAAGGATGGTGACTAGTTCTCAGAACACCCAGATATGGGGATGTGATGTTGTTATTTTCACTCACACCCAAGACAGAGCTGCTATAACAATAACCTTGAATCCTTTCTAATTTACTTTAAAAATTAAACCTGTGTAACTTTCATGCTTAACTGTTTTTAGCAATGATTGGTTTGCAGTACACCTCACCATTGATCAGGCCCTGAAGTCAACATCTGCTGCCTTGAGGTAGTTTCTACAAACAGATAATCCCATCCTTTGGTTTTTCACTTGTTTCCCTCTCAGAGGTTGACATTATTTCTCGGTTCTGGAACGATGTCTCACTATAGCCTTCTATGTATTGACAAAATGTAGGCCTATTTCTTTAATGAAGAGATTGCCCTCAACGTGAGAATCCAGCTTCCTTATGGGTTATTTTCCACGAGCGCACAGGGACCCAACATCTGGCGTGCCCCAAGTCCCAATTAAGATAAGTCATCATAACCATACATATTCTGGTTGATATCCCACGTCCCTTAGCCATTTGTCAGCGAAAGCTCCTGTGACCCATTTAATTAACAAATTTATATGGATTAACACACGGAGCAGCGACAATAAGCAGACACTGTGGTTTCGCTAGAAGACTCATAAAATATTGGTTTTCCAAACATTGTACATCCTTATTTTCTCAAGTGTCTAAAGCCTCCACTCCAATGTCCCAGTCAAAAGAAAACAATGAAAAGTTAATAAATGGATGTGGGAATTGCAATATTATTTTTAGATGGCTGTTATTCTCATGCATCTGGACAAGACCTCACTAATTGGATTCTAAAACGTTTTGCTGCTTAAAAAATTTGATTGATATACTTCAGTGTCATTTTCCAATTAACTTTAGAAGCTGTGCTGTAGGTTGACCCAACAATATTCGTGAGAGTGATTGTGAGTACAGCAAAGCTGAAATCCAACATAATTGTTTTTTGGGTGGATTTGGGGAAAACTGTTAACCAATCCACAATATGTGGGTGGGAAGTGGTCAAATGGGGTGAACTCAAAAAATCTCCTTGTTCCTTTATGCTACAGACTTACACTCTTGAGAGAATGGAAGTACAAATCCTGTTACACATGGTTCTAGCATTGATGAATCACAGTGAATCAGAATAGGTAGCTCTGTTGGTTATAAACATCTGTTTCAAAACCAATACATCTTTTATATAGTTTTAGGTTCAGTGCTTTTTAAGGGAGGCATATAATATATATCCTCATGGTGGTTTATAAAGGAATAAGGTCACACGCAACTACTATTATCCTCCTGTAGATTTTTGTGTTATTGAAATTCATATTCATAATATCAAAACAGCACCTGAAGTTGTGTATGTGAGATACAGAGATACACACACACACACACACACACACACACACACATATATATACATATATATATATACACACACACATATATATGATGTAAGATTGGTCAGTTTTAAAAAATTAAATTGTGTTGTGCTAAAGAAAACTTCTAAAGTGAATCTGTACTTTTTACAAAGCTGTTTAGATTCCAGTCTCTTACAAAATAACTGCATAGTAGAAATGTCAAATAAAAGTATACCATGTACTCTTTCTTAATGACAGAATTAATCTTTTTAAACAACTTTTCCCTTGCAATTACTAGTATATAAGCTTTCATTGTTTCACTCTATCTCCTAGACATTTCGTTACACTCTTAATGTACCATTGTATTTTTAAAGGAACTGGTTTGACAGAGAGGATTACAATTTTGGAACTACTGGGGAAAATGTGATTTTTTCTTTTTTTTTCTTAATACTGATGTTCAGGATTAAAAAATAGCTTTTTAGTATTCATGAAATAAATATTTATCTGTTTTCCCCCTAGAAAAAAATATATATTTTGTCAGATTCTATGCAAGGGATTGGAGAAACACAAGTAACAATACATTTGTCAAAAGAAACTCTATTAACATTATAAAAAGTTCTTCAAAATAACAGCTGCCTTTGACATAAATATGTGCCAAAGCCAGGAGCTAGTCATGTCTTCATTGTTAATGCCATTTCTCTTCTAGACACCCACATGCTGGTAGAGCTATTAAAAATGCAATATCAAGCGAGTATCAGAGCTTCCCCCTTGTATTTATTCTTAGCATTCTCCACGAAAGGGCAGCCTGATTTCCAAGGAACAACATCTGTATTTTATAAGTATTAACCCTCTACAATATGTGCTATTTTTATTCTATACCCTGGAGCCACAGTGAAAACATAAGAAAAAATGTTTGTTTTGTTTTTATCCTTTCATTCATTTAGAATCTTTTATTGCTTTTCCTTAACTAATAGAAATGAGCAAAACATGAATAGCAGTCAGAATGGGTCGGGTCTAAAACCCCAGCCTCACTTAACTTTCTCCGAAGGACTTCCTTAGTCTCCATGGTCTCTGGCTTCTTGTTGGCTTCGAAAACAGCAGATTCAATGACTGATGAGACATAAAACTCTGGTGTGCAGACAACTCTACCCACACCTGAACCAGAGGAGGGGGAAGAGCTGTTGATACCTGCTTGTACACACCTGCTAAGAGTGGGGTCAGGCCCTGGGCAATTGAAAGTTGACTGATTTGATTGTTGCCTTAGGTGGTCAAGTTCTAGTTCTTAATACAGAGATTACTAGCAGTAAAATGCCACAGTGTGGGACAGAAGAACAGAGACAGTTATCCACATATTTCAAGTTTGGAAAAAAAAGACCATGCTACATTAAGGAAGAGAGAAGGCAGCGAAACTAGAGAATAAAAGTTTGACCCCATCATTATTCTCAGGGATAGCAGAAATGCCCCGGATCAAAAGGAAAGACAAAGAAAGAGACCAAGGGTTAGACCGAAGGAACTGGGAACCACCCTTTGTACTGTTCTTATTCTGTATATTTGAATCAAATGGTAAATTTTAGGAGATGATGATATAGACAAGGTTTCAGAAAGTTATATTCCCACAAATCTACTCTATCGTCTATCTATCATCTATCATCTATCACCTATCTATTTCATCCATCCATCTATCCATCCATCCATCCATCCATCTATCCAGCCAGCCAGCCAGCCAGCCAGCCAGCCAGCCAGCCAGCCATTAGCAGGACTGTAGCATTGGTATTATATACAATAAAATTAATTTAAAACAATCCTACTATAATCATATCTTCTATGGTTTGGGGCAAGGAGAAAACATGCATTCATACTTTTGGGTATTTGGTGATAACCATTTAAAATAGCTGTCTTGCACTTATGACCTAGAACAGTGAAGTCTATGCTTGGATAAATCCTAAAAACTATCTCTAAAATAATGTTTGTTTGTGTTTAGTATTTCCTCATTATTAAAAAAAACCAAAAAAAAAAAAACCAGGATCTACCTATAAGCCCCACCAGAAATTCTACTAGACATTTAAAATTAGGTTTGGTTTTACCACGTTTATTCTTCCCTAGTTTTTTTTTTTTCTTTCTTTGTTTTATTTGTTTGTTCTATTTAGCCATTTGCAACTCTTTCTGTTGCTTACATCATCACTTGGCTGTTTTTGTAGAAAGCTGACTTCGTAGAGAGGCAGCTGTGGAAGAGTTTCTGGGACTCAGACAAGTCAGCTTACTCCTTTGAGTTTGGGTGATAGTTTAGTCGGGCTGTAAAAAAATTAAACCCAAGAAAAATAAAAAAGTATTTACAGATTTTTTTTTTTTTTTTTTAAGCACAGTGCCAGATTCTTATGAGGCCTGCCTGATAGATGCTTAACTTGTGATCTAGGAGTAAACATAATGACCTATAAATATATTTTTAGAGTCAAATCATGGTAACTCAAACTTTGAACCTTCTCTTAAAACAATTATCTCGAAACTAAATGGTTTTATGCAGTATCTCCACTTACCTGCAGTTGTAGCACGGGAGGGGTGGAGTAAAGAAACCCACATTGTCGTAAACCTCCATCTCCTATGTCTTTAAATGAAGTAGCTGAAACGTTCTTCATTCCCTTAGAGTAAATACGTTTCTGTGAATACATACAGCTCTATACTTCAGACTTCAGAGCCCCCATGGCTGCCCCTTTGGGAGATGTAAGGAGTCTTAGGTCAGGGGGAGGGCGAAGGGGATGGCACTGCTTTAGACAATTTCCTGAATTATTCCAAGTTGAGTGAAGATACTTTCCATTTCGGCCCTTCAATCACCCTTAAAAAGGTGTGTAAGTTTAACTACTTTTTGTGGTTTCCAAAAAGCCCACATAGGTGTGCCATTCACGGAATACAATGATCAGGTTTAACAGGAAAAGTCACGTATCTCAGTTAAATACAGGAGGCTTCTTATACTTTGTCTTGAGGTCCTCATTTTCATATACTTTGTAGTCTTACCCAATTTCAGTTTAAAATGTTTCTGCAATTTTAGTTTAAGTTGAAAACAAGTATACAACCCCAAAACACAAGACAGCAACTACAGGACATTTGAAGTTCAGGGGAGGAAGTTTGCAGTGCGGAGAGGAGCAAGCCTGATTCAGACACCATGTGAAAGCTGTCTGCGTAGCAGGTACTCTTCCTCTGGGAGATTGGTCCCACAAAAAGCCACATAGTGGGGCTCTTTCTTCCTAGGAAATACACATTTTTGACATATCAAACCTTGCTATTGAATAAAATATAAAGTCAATGTACTTATGATTTTCTTTTTAATATCATGAAAGTCAAGTTTAGAAAAAGGTGGAGAGCCACTTCCTACTCATCAGTAGGCCTTTATCTGTCCCATTTCCCTCCTGCTTATTCAATTCACTTCCTTTCAATTAAAAAATAATGACTCTTTGAGCATATGCTATGTGTCAGGCTTTGCACTACATGCAAGGAGAGTTATAAAGATACATAAGACACCCTCCCTCCCCTCCAAGTCAAGGAGTCTGGGATGGAGCGTCTTCCTGCAGACGGCTCTTATGCTAATCACCTTAGAGCACGTAAGTGCCCTGAGAGATTCATGAACATGTGACTTTAGAAAGTGCACGTGTTCGGGAAGGCAAGGACAGTCACTCAGGTCACAGACCTAGCTGCAAAATATATGCCTCTTATTCTTTCTTTTGGTCCTGCTTAATGACAGTGAACACAGACACAGCTTTAATATACAGGCTTCCTTTATAGACCCCTTCGTTCTACTTCTTGACCAACTCCTTCCCTCCATCCCTTGAACCGAGGCCGAGGAGGGGAGGGTGGAGCTCATAGCCAGCCACGCCACCATCTCTCTCATAAGCAATGACTAGAAAGGGAGGAAGATCTCTCAGGAGCCTTTGGGGTCCATTAATACCCTGGATGGCCCTCTTTCCATCTCTGGGACCCAGCAGTCTGGACAGCAGGCCTCTGCTAACTAAGGCTGCATGGAAGAGGGGGTGCATCACTTTCCCTGTTGGCCAGTTGAGGTTCACTGGGTATCACAGTGGTCCTCGTCAGCCATCTCCAGGTATCTGCCTCTAGCTTTCTCCAACCAGTTGGTCATTTATTAAAAAATTAAACCAACCTTATTTCATCATAACAAAAGGGAATTTTATATTCGAGGGCCTGGGGACGTGTCTTAGGGGGTTATTACTATGAGGACCATCTGAAAGGAGTCTTACTACATAGGACCTTGAACTGCTAATGACAGGCCCAAGGGTCTGACGAGGCCTGTCTTGTAACTCCTGTGTGGACCAAACTATGCATGGACAATCAGAAACAATGGAAAATTTCCGGTCCTTGATTTCAGCTGGTAGTCACCTTTCCCTCACTGGCAAGTTCCAGTGAGGCAACTGGCAATTTCCCTCACTGATAATGCTACACTCAGAGAAAGTGACTGGTTGGAATGTTTTCTTTTGTATCTTATCGCTCCCAAATGGGTGAAGGTACTAATGAAGGGTAAACCTACACAAGACTGGAATGAGGAAAAAGGCCTGGATCCATGGCCGCTGGAAACTGAGAATTGACAATAGTTACGATAGATCAGAAACGGCTCTCCTATCTCTCAATTTGTTTGCTGCCTAATTTCAATTAAGTCTGAATTAAGAGAGTATCTTAGTTTTTAAGGTTGAATGGGAAACTTCCTCGTGCTGTAAGGACTCCCAATATCTCTGTAGATGGTGGTGTTATCCTTCTTAAAGTTCCCTATCCCTTTGGATGAAACAGGATGGAACCCCTCTAACTATAAGGCGTGGTGATTTGCAGGGCATGAAACACTTACGGGAAGCAGTAAGATAGTGGTGTTTGTTTGTTTGTTTGTTTGCTTTTAAAAAATTATGTCCAAGCCCACTGAGGTTACATGTTGTAGAGTAGGTCAGTGAAAACAACCCAATATTGTCTATTTCCATTCACTTAGTTTTATTTCATCTGTGTCTTCTTACTCCATCACCTCACTCTGTGTCCAGTAGAGAATTCAAGCGATCTACCCATCTGGACGATGAATTCAGTTGGGCACAGCTTGCTTTCAGTATGTTGGGGAAGCTTGTAAGGATGAGGCAAGAATTTCGATAGAGGAACACTGCTTTTGGTATGAAAATTGTTGGGATTAGATGAATCTGATTGCTCAGCCCTGAGGCACATTGACTAGATCTGGCAGTCAATGTCATCTTGATTGCAAAATAACATCTTAATATCTATATTGCATGGACCGAATGTTTGATTATCTAGTTTCAAGTAACTATTAAGGTTTCAAATGTAACCAGTGTTTAAAATTCTTCATTGAGATTTTCCTTTTATGAATAGAATGATTGTGTTACAAAGGAGACAGCAATGACTAGCGTTGAAATGTTGACTTGATCCCCTCTTTTTTTTTTTTGTTTTGTTTTTTTTTGGTCCATCAGATTTTCTTCTCCTCAGATCTGGAGGGTGGAGAAGGGGAGGGGGGGAAGGCAGCATTGACACTTTTCTTTTTCTTTTTCTTTTTTTCAGATTCAGAAGAGTAAAAAACACCTCATATACAATAAAAGAGGCTGCCAGTGTCTTGCATCATTTTAGCTGAGCTGCTTCATTCTCCTACTTCTCCTTCTTCCACAAAGACCCATGTCTGGGGAAGGTGTACAACTTTCCAAGTCGAGCCCCCCACATTTGGCCTTCTCCTGTGCCATCTCTTCCCAGGAGATGACTCTTGGGGAGATGGTTTGAGGTCTTAAAACTCTGGGGGAATCCCCCGAGGACACAAAACAACTTCAGATTTTTACACAAACAGAAACAAAACGTGAAGGGACATCCTCAACATCCTTTGCTGATGCCTTGGCTTTCAGGGCACCTATCTGGCCTGGTGAGAATGGACTTTCCGGATGTGCTGAGAGAGGCCTGAAAACGCCACACACACACACACACACACACACACACACACACACACACACACAGTAATTACCATTTTTTATTGTCACTTTAATGTTGTCATTTTTGCCCTGGCTGCTGACCGGCGGATATAGCACTGCTGGCTTTCATCACAACTCAGATGACGATTCCAGTCTCTGGTTGTTCCTTTCCTGAGTCAGGAACATTCTTTTCCTCCAGTTTCCTTTCAGACTTAAACATTATTCTCCTGCTTTTTTTTCCATTTATATGATGTGAATTTTTTTTGTTTGTTTCATTAAAAAAGGAGATTGTCCTGTAGCGATCTTCATTTGATGCTTAATTTATCTGTGCATTCATGAATATGACCCTGAATGTTTCTGCTGATGACCATACTGTGCAGGTGGGAAACTCAGTGATGCCATTGGCTAGCGTCCATAATTAAGTGCTTATTGACATTTGTACCACTAGGCGGTCCTCTTCTTTTAGATATCTGTGGTTTGACTTAATCACTCTTCTTTCTATTCAGGGAAGTGCTAAGGGGGATTTGTTTCAGGGAGATGCGTCAGAAAATTCTTTTCATTTTAGCGAGCCATTAGAAATACCAGATAGGAGATGATTAATGGTACAAGTTAAAAATAAGAATAGTAGATGTAACATGGAAAGAGAATAAGGATATATCCCCTGAAACCAAGTCAAAAATGAGATCCAATGGAGTGCTAGTAAAGTAATTTTATGGGTCTAAATGATGTGATTTGGGTGAAACGGATTCTGAAAATGCGGTTGTGGTTTACAAAGGAATATTTGTGAAAGGGAAAGTCACAAGGATGTGGGATGGAGTGTGATTAGTAACAGGAAGAGAGAGCCCGATGGTAAGCTTAAGTGTATCCCCCATTGTAGATTTAATTTCTACATTAAAAAAGCGCAAAAGCAAACATTTTTAAAAAATCCTCTCATTACTAAGGCAAAACGTTGGTCTTTCTTCAGATGGAAAGAAGGAGACTATGTACGTCGTCTACAACGCTTTTGCCTCGCTGAAGTATTCCCCAACAGAAAGATCTGGAGAACTCTGTCGTTTTGAACTCACGGTCACATGTGGATATGTGGACAGGGTTCTGTGGTCAGCTTTCCATGTTGCCTGGTATTGACACACATTTTTCTGTGGCTGCCCCTCCTTTGCTAACATTGACCACAGTAAATAAGATGGTCACAGATTCAAATCAGGGGCATAGCAGGTCAAGTACATGAGTAAAGCAAGTGGTGCAATATCAGAATTGTTGTGATAAATGGCCGTTCGTAGTGGCCCTTGGTATCAGCGAGGCAGTAAGGAGCAGTAGGGATGGTGAGGAATGGGCGTGTGCCGTCCAAAGGGGACAGCTGCTGGTGCTGTGGAGGACTCGGGGTCCTAGATAACTAAAATTGTATAGAAACCCTCCCCCAATTTTTAAATATTGGCAACTGATTCAGAAACTTACAAACACCATGCTGGTCAACGAAAACTTGCCTCTGACCAACATTCAATGCATGGGACATCAGTTTGCAAACTGTGCTCTTTGAGGTGGCATGGTTTTGTGTAGGAATGAAATACATCCAGTGCATGACAGTTCTCGACCTTGGAACCTGAACCTTTTACCTCCTTTCTCTTCTGTATTTTTGTATGTAGAGCTTTGCAGCCAGTCAAAATAGAAAGCCTGCTATAGCTTTTCTTTTATACTCTAACAATCAAGACTAAACATTATTTGGAAAAAACAAACAAACACCAAAACGAATAGGAATATAGCCATTTTGTCTAGTACCAATAAAGATGAAAATGTTTTTCATTTGCTTTAAGTTATTAATTAGCTGAACAAGAATGGGAAGAGAATTTCACTCAGTATAGAAAGAACTCTACTTGGAACTCTCAGTGTGAAAAAATAAAAGCTCCATGTAACTTCTGTTTTTTAAATCCTTAAAAAAAATGTTTTGAAGGCACATTGAGTAAAAATACACAATGATCTATTTTAAAAATGTACAAAACAATGTGTGATTATGCTATGAATGGATACTGGAGCTGATAAAAACATTAAAATCATGATTCCAAGTCAGTATTGACGGGAAGAAGAATGCTTCCAAAAGTCTAGCTCATTTTCTGTGGGGGTTTTGTTCCTTGGACACAGCTTCCTCCAAGTTGAGCAACAATATGGGACACACATTCTTCCATCGCATGGATTCTGGCCTCTTACTCCGTGATACATTGTCACATAGAAAGCAAGGGCTTACACACCTGAATTAAGAATCAACTGGTATGTGGACAAAGCAGGAGGGACGTCCCCACTGCTGACAATCCACAAATTCTACATGTCCATGGATGGAAAGTGACAAATGGAGTTGGCCCTTGAATTTGGGTCCCCATTTCACCAAACAGCTCTGTTTGTTGAGGTGGTATGTTTCAGTGGCATAATCACCCATCCTTAGTGAGGTCTATGTTCCATCTTCTATTCACACCAACCTTTCTTAGGTTATGAGTCCTAATAGCTTATGGCAACACACAAGAGACTCATGTCTAACCCATTATATTCAAATGGATTTTCTTCCACTGTCCATTTCATTCTTGGAGCTTTTAAAAACTATTAGAACCATCTGACAGGATCCCATTAAGGACCTATCATCTTAAACAATAAGATGATATCTAAACATCTAAGAGCCAAAGAATAATCTAGTGCACCTGTTCATTTCATTTGCAGAATTAAAGCCATTATATTTTCCGCCTGGAACCATCCTTTAGTAAATGTGAAAAATAAAAAGTAAAGAGCAACATTATCACAGGATGTGAGACAGGGAGCAGACAAAAGGATAATGACTAATTTTGTAATCCATATTTTGGGAGTAAGGATATTAATCTTTTACTATTGCTTCTGTCATGGGTCACTTTTTTTTAGATAGCTAGTAGATAGATAGATAGATGATTGATAGATAGATAGATAGATAGATAGATAGATAGATAGATAGATAGATAGAGGAAGAATATATATTTTCTTCTATACTTAACCTTTGAGCAGAGGTTTACATGATAGAAATTACTTCATAACACTCTCCATGGAGTATGGGGGGAAACAAAAGGAAAAAATAAAGCACAAAATCTGTTTCTCATAATGAGAGAAAATTCTGAGATAAAAGCCTATATATGTAGTATTATGTCCCAAATAAAGGGGACTTAGGGAATCTAGGCAACACTATTTTTTCCCGTTGGAAACTTCGTTCTAATTCCAAGATCCCCACCCATTCCAGCAGGAATTGCAGTGGCCCACCCCGGTGCCTGGCACCCACTCAACATTCAGAAAATGTGCAGAACTGTCCAGCTGAATTCCACTATCCACCTGTGAGAGCCAACTAAGTTCAAATTTACCTGGAGACTTTACTCAACATCTTTTATAGGCCAAGCATATCACAAAAGGCTTATGTTCCACGTACATGCAGATACACCTCAGGGACACAAGTCGCTTTCCATAAGGGATGAGAAATTGCGGCTAGTTGGGGAAAAATTGTCAGAGCTCAGTTTATGAAACATTAAAAACTTCTTGATGGCTTTGGATTTAAGCAAAACAAAAACAAACCCCAAAAACACCAAACTGGATTCATCTGAAAATGCTCTTCCAGAAGGGATGATGACACCACTCTATATGAAAACCAGTGGGTTTATTTATAACCCGAGTTGAAGCATTTGAAATCCAAAATGGACTCCGTGGAGCAAATAGGTGATTCTCTCTGTGCAGCGTGGGGAATCATTGCCCAGGTTTGCTCTTCCAATACGATGGCCTGGGCAGTGCTGAACCACAGTAAACTGGATGTTAAAGAACATTATGTTGCCATCGTGATGTTTTATTGGACCTTGTGTGTGAATAAATGGAAAGTTATCCTTGTAATTCCATGATTAAAGGCCTCATTACCACTTAGAAAAATGAACTTAATGAAAAAATTGTTATGAACAGCACACTATTGCGATGAAGTATCCTTGTGAGAACCAAGAGACACGTTACCTGCGAAGATCAGCTTTCAGTTAAGGTTTCCTCTCATCATAGACACTGATGGGCATGGAGGTGACGCTGGAATTTGCGTAGTGATGGAGCCATCTAGGACATTAGACAGAGTTCATCCGCTAAGTGAATTTGGGTCCAGGGAGCTTAGCAAAATGGGAAGTAGGCCTCTGAATGTTCCCATTGGACATTTGTAAAAGACTGGATGCTCCTCCAGAAAAGTCTGCAGTAAGCAAGGTTGTTTCATCGAAAGAATATTTTGTTTTTACATTAAGCAACCGTGGGGTGCAGTGGGAAAGTTGGGCTTAAAGATTCGTGAAAGCCAATTTAAAGATGATTAATTCCTAATTATTTTAACTAATGCCCCCTACCTTGCTTGTTTTTCTTCAAAATATTGGCAGACATATGTGAATTTACATATATTCTGGCTTCTGTTTCCAACTGGAAGTGGACTCACACTGGCAATCACTGGCTTCACTCAATGAACTTGGACCCAGTCTAGACTGCCGTCCACTGAACCAGGAGAAGCGATGGGTGGTATGTGGGCCCTTTCAGCCACTCCGGGCTCCCTGACTCGTCTCCCTAGGGGAGACCTCACCATCTCTGGGGGTAAATTCTGGCTGCAGCAGGCTAGTCAGTGCCATCGTGGAGGCTCCGAACTTTGGTCGGCTTCAGCCACGATTCCCGAACTTCACCCATGTATCTTGATGGGAACTGGCTTCTGAACCTGCAGAAGCATTTCTCATTCATGTCACGGTGCAGGATAACTCATTCAAACTAAAGCCCGTGAAAACCCAGTAGCTCTGGAATGGCTTCTACATCGCCCTGAAGGCACATTGTTGTATATATTCTTCGCTTCTCTCTCATGATCTATCTTAGAGTAGGGATTTGTGTACTAGCGTCCTTGTGTTTGAGTGGGTGGTACATGTGTGATGGTACAGAAATTTCATCACACATAGATTTATAGTAAAAAGCATAGGTATTGCCCAGTAACTGATTCTTGAGCTAGAACTGTAGAGTATACATTTTCCTTTTTCCTTGCTTTGATGATATTTTTATACGATTTTATATGCTATAAAAAGTTTTTTAAAAATACTTGCTATTTTCATTTGTAGAGCTCGGTTAGGTTTTTATCAGCTCTGGTGCCCACTGTACAGCCAGATTCTTCCCCCACCTAATTTAAAAGTCCCCTTTTTCATACCCTTTCTGTTACCTTTTTCTTTTTTCTTCTCATTTTTGTACCTTTCGCAGATTCCTTTTTTTTTTGCCTCTGTCCAGGCAAGCCATTCTGCTTGTCGTATCATTTTAGCACATGGAAACACAAAATGATGGAAAAAAACCAAAAGCATCTTGTTCCAGTGTAATCCACATGAGGAAGTGTTGGGTGCCAAGGGTGGGGTAGGCGTCATTGGGGTAGATGGAATAGATTGGGAAAAGAAAGCAGGAAAAGGGAAATCTTCATGGGAAATCAATAACCCCAACCAAGGTGAGTCACTTGGAGGTTGATACAATGCTGTCATTATCTGTCCTCCCTCTGGGTAGAGGAGAGTTTTTGCTGTTACAAGGTTTTTGTCTTTAGGATGCTGTGCTCTCACCATGGCTGTGCAGACTCTTTCCTAATAAGGGCACTGGCCATATGTGAATGGATAACTCAGCTCATCTCCTCAGACTTAGATTTTGCTGCTGTTCAGCTGGATTTGTGGGAGATGTCTGGATTAATATCAAGAATGTTTAACAAGACTCAAAAGAAGGAGGCAAGCAGAACCCAAACCTCAAAGCTCAATCGAAATTACACCAAGTAAATAGTCCTTTGGAGGACTAAGGAAGGGATTTCTGGCTATGTTCCGAGAATTCTGTTCTACCAGGGACGATGGTGTAATGGACTTGTCTGTATTTTATGGCAGTGATAGAAGGTACTTCCATGATGTGAAATATGTTTCAAGTAGATAAAATGCAGGTTTCAATTTGCATTTGTGTATCAAAGGGCAAGAGAACGGACATTCATTCTAAAGAAGAATGTTTTGTTCCCTAGATGCTGGTTTGTACTAAAACAAACTATTCAAATACCGTAACATCACATTTCCAAATGCAAGCGCATAAATCATAGGGATTCATGTAAAACAGAATATGCTAAACTGCTCTCAATAAATTATGTGTTCATTGTAAATCTTTATTGCACAGATGAGTCTGACAGTTCCTCAATGTATAATTTTCCCCAGCAACCAGTAATGAATACCTACTTGTATGTTTTGCTGATTACCAAATAAAAACAATGAATTAACCTCTGGATTGGAATTTGAAAAATGAATAGGCTGTTTATTTCTTGTAATGTTTTTCATTGTTGTCTATGTTCTGTCCCAGATATGAGGCTGTCCAAACTTGCTCAACCCCCTGTCTCTTTTGTATTCCTCCAAACACCACGTAATACCCATACCAAATGCTTTTGCCTTCACACTGGGAGATATACACAGTGTATCACTTCTCATATATTCTTTTTTGAGGTGGATGGGTTATCAGAAGCTCCTTGGAGGCATAAGAAATGTAGGCATTCGTGAAATTAGGCTGGCTTCCATATGTTCAATTTTCTTCTGGGTACCATGATATTATGGTTTTATAGTCCTGTGATGCTAGTTTTCGAATTCCAAACATTTTTTTTCTTTCTCTTTTTCGTGAAAGGGCTACCTGGCAATATTTTCTTTCTCTTTAGCCATGAACACAAGGAGTCTGACGGGAAGAGTAATTACCCCTGTTTGTGGGCACAAAAGTGGTGGGTGACACTCAGCCTGCCTCCTTCAGAACCACCACTAATAGGGACTCCCCTAGTGGTGATGATGCATATTATACAAATATTACCTCCTACCTGGGCCACCTCTGTGTATGGTCCTGTGTGGTAACTCCACTGGATTATTACTCTGTCAAGGGGGCTGTGCTTGCCACCCATTGGAACATGTTGATTGTTTTTTTTTGTTGTTTGTTTTTTTTTTTTTTTTTTTTCAATTTCTTTTTTTTTTCTGAAAGCAAAAGCAGAACTTACTCATTTTGGAAACTACAGAGAAGCATGATAACATTAAAATCACTTATAATACCCCACCTAATGATTATTCATTCACTGACAATTCTTTACTGTATTCCCTTATGACCTTTTGCTATGCATTTTTACACAGTAGAGGGCATACAGTATAGGATATTTAATTTTGTATTACGTTGTTTTTTTTTTCACATAACATTAGATTGTAAGCATTGTCCCATTTACAAAACAAACTATTAATGTAATTTTAGTAGCAACCTCATATTTCATTTTGTGGCTTTAGCACAGTTTACTTAACCACCTCTCTGTTGGACAGTTAAGTTACACACTTTCATTTTATTTTTTACAGTTGCAAATAATGTAGCAGTGGAGCTCTTTGTACGTAAGGCTTTGTTGAATTTCTGAATAGCTCCATTGGAAAAATTCTTAGGTGTGCAATTACGGGGTCCGAAGTTGTGAACATTTTTTTCAGGCTCTTCATTCATATGCCTAATTCCAAAGCATATTCAAATATTGAAACAGCCCTAGTTAAGCAGCATGTAGGGTTGCACGTCTGAATAATTTTTGTGTTTCTGGTCATTGTTCTTTGTGACAAACAGAGGTCAAGCCACACGAAAGCAAGCATCGTACCGAGGTAGTTGTATTGTGGAGCAAAAATGTTGCTCAGCGCTCTAAATATGCCGCTCTAATTTATATACTACTGGAAAGCAGCTCCTGGGGAAGGAGACACGTTCTAAACCCTCCACACTTCCAGCGATTCCACAGCACTAAGCAGGACGTGGACTTCTCTTGGTGCTCTTTTGTCAAGGTTGTAAAGGGACAAAAATGATACTTTTTCTGAGGCATCAGGCAACGGCTTGTTGATGTCCGCCACACCCCAAATGGAATGTAGTCGAGGCGCTTAGCAACAGCCATCAGAGGTTGTAGCCGTCAGGCAGGCAGGCACTGCAGTGTGCTAAAAGAGAGGGATCGAAAGGGCCCGACCGGTTGACGGACCCTTTTCCTACTTCAGTGTTTCAGCATCCACCTCTGCCCGTGGGATCTGCTTGTGTTATAACAACATGGCTGTTGTTGGACTATTACTAATGATGACACATGGTCTCAGGGGCTCTTAAATCACCCCTTCCCAGCAGGCTTGTGCTTGGCCGCGCTCACCTCGTTTGGCAGAAGGGAAATTATTTGTTGGAGGTCAAGCTGCAAATCACTGGGGTTTAGTACTAACCTCACGTCCTGAGTCTTGGGCGTGTGTGTGTATGTGCCCCAAAGCGGTCAGCCTTGGTTGTCACTTCCATCACCGTCCCCTTCTCCAGACTCCCAATGAACTGGATTTATTGCCCTTTAGCTGGACCAGCCAAGGACATTCATTTGAAATATCTGAAAGCTATTCGTTTGTCAACAGATACTTTCCATTCTCGCCAGCTGTGGTGATGACATTTCTGCCCCAAGCTGACTGATTAGGTTGTTTACTCTTTGGACATTCAGATGCTCTGGGTCAAGCCCGATGTAATTTGTGACCTTAAAATGCTTTTCTCCCAATGATGACGTACTAGTCACCCTACACACACACACACACACACACACACACACACACACACATTTCTTTTGAATATATACTAATAACAAGCACTACATTGCACTGCACGGTTTACTGAGCAGTTTTACACGTGTACTCTTACTCGGCCCTCACAGTTCCATCCTGAAAGTCACGTTTTTAATTTTTATGGATGAGGATAATGAAGGTTAGCTGACGCAATGATGGAGTCGTTTATTCGTGTTTTCATTTTACTGACCTCATTTATAAAACATTTCAGAATTCTAAAGTCAGAGGAATTTAATCCATGTGTTTTTGCTTTGTTTTTTTTAAAGAGTTAAGAAAGCAGAATAAAACCAGAGGTGGAAAGTAGAGCTAGTGTGGCTAAAGCAAACCCGGGCACATGTTAGTATGCAGGCACGCAGGCTGATAGCCCTCCCCATTCCCAGCATTAAGGCGTAAATTGGATCTGAGTTTCTTGGAAACCTGAATAAAAACGAAAAGAAGCCATTCGTTCAGAAGAAAAAATGTTTCCCCTGATGGCTGACAGAATGGTTATTTACTGAATGCTTCTCACTCATGGCTGCAGACCAGGCTTATCCTGGAATTCTTAAAATGCTCATGCCTGGGCCCTACCCAGACCAATTAAAAACAGCAATTCTGGAGGAAGGGCCTGGGTATCGACATAATTTCTTTAAAACTCCCCAGATGCTCCTAATGTGTAGCCAGGATCAAAAAGCACTGACGGAGTGAATTCTGAGTCACTCATGGGGCGACATTTCTATGCTAAGTCCCAGAGCGGCGAGTTCTCTGTGTCCCAAGGCCGTCTGTCGGCGTGGAGCAGGGGAGTAGTTGGGAATCTAATCTGGAGGTGGGTCTCCTAGCTCCGTTTCTGATGTTTTCCCTGGGAGTGGAGCAAGGGAGAACTGAAGGGTTTTAGAAACTGGAACTGAGATAAGTTGAGCATTATTCCCACGAACGGACTTTGAGTAACGTAATAGGTAATTTGGTGACTGCAGAGTGGAAAATGGTTTTCAGGAGCACAACCTCAGTTAATGGGGAGCCAGTGGGAGGCTGACTCAAAATGTAATCACCCCCAGTAGTCCATGGTGCCGTCTGGAGGTCTGGAGAAATTACAAACAGGTTTATTTTATGCGTCTCCACCGGCTACCAGTTTATGACTCACGATTAGGAGAAGTGCGGGTGGTTTCTCCCCTTTCCTGATATATGGGCTTGTCATCAAGCATACAGAGAAAATCATGACATTTCTAGATGGCTTATAGGTCTGCTGTTTCACTGACCCGACGCCCTCAGAAGGTCCTATTTCACTCAGAGTCTGCAAAGAAGATACCAAGGGAATGAAAAGCTGTCCTAAGTAAAAGCCACCAAACTGCAGGGTTTTGGAAGATCATAGTAGGTGATTAAAAACAAGAAATGCACCAAGCATTTCCATAGAATAACCTTGCAATAGTGAATGTTTCTAGGTAATAACATTGAAAGCTTGTAGTTGTTTAGTGCTTTGACAGTTTTCAAGTGTTCACATAGGCAATATTATGTTTGCTCTCTCAACTTCACGAGAGTATCCTGGGAAAGCAGATGCCATATATTTTTAGGACCCCCTTTATTTGACTCTTTTTAGCCTTTTCTACCTCCTCAAGCCCCCTCCTTAATCTCTGGTAACCACTAAACTGTTGTCTGTATCTATGAGTTTTTGTTTGTCTTGTTTGTTGCATCCCACATATGAGAGAAATCATATGGTTCTCGACTTTTTCTGGCTGACTTATTTTGCTTAGCATGATAATCTCAAGATTCCCCTATATTGTCAATGACACTGAGAACTACAAGACATTATTAAATGACATTGAAGAAGACAAAGAAGTAGAAAGGTATTCTGTGTTCATGGACTGGAAGACTCAACATAGGTAAAATGGTCCGATTACCCAAAGCAATATACAGAATGAATGGAATCCCCATCAAAATCCCAATGGAATTTTTTTAAAGAAATAGAACCAAAAAAAATCTTCATATTTGTATGAGATCACAAAAGACCCCGCATAGCCAAAGCAATCCTGAGGAAAAAGAACAAGGCAAGAGATATCACACTCCCTGACTTCAAATTGTACCACAAAGCAACTGTAATCAAAACAGCATGGTATTGGCAGAAAAACAGACGCACAGACCAGAGAAACGGAATTGAGAACCCAGAAATAAACCCACATATGTATGGGCAAGTGATTTTCGACAAAGGAGCCAGATGTCATACTTCCCAAGAGTTAGACAAGAGGAAGGAAATTTGTATCACACAGGTTTCCCAAGCCTGAAGATCAGAATCACCTGGGACCCTTGGGAGACACCCAGCCCCTCTTCCCCCTCCACCCCTCCATGCTGACTCCCTGGCACTTGGTCAGGTCTGGGAATCTGGTTTTGTTTTTCCTTTTTGTTGAAGTTATTGTTCAACATTTTTCTTAGCCTTAAGCAAATTTTGGAAGACAACACTTAAAGAAAACCTAGATAATGGATTGATCAAGAAACAGCAAGAGTCATTGGGAAAAATTTCTCTAGGTTTGAACTCGGAAGGATCTTGGCTTAAATTTTTCCCCCAACACTCAATAACTTTGTGCTAATTACTTAAACCCCCTTTGTTTTCAAATTCTGTAAAATGAGAGTCATTTTATCATCTGAGAGTATCAGAAAAGATAACTAAGGTATGTTTAATTAACCTCAGCTAATACGGTGCCTAGAACATAGTAACTACTTGATGTGTGACAGTGACTATTATTAATGACCTGCAGTCAAATTAGGACTCACTGCTCTGAACAACAAACCTAAACTCTGCCTTCGTCCTAAAGCAATGGTTCTTAACTGAAGACAGTTTTGTTCCTAGGGGACATTTGCTTTTGTCTGGAGGACATTTTTGATGATCACAACAGGGGAAGATCTTTTGACACCTAATGAGTAGCTGCTGCTAAACACCGTACTATGCACAGGACAGCCTTTACAACAAAGAATTATGTGGCCCACATAGCACCATGACCTTGAGAAACTATCCCAAAGGGATACTGGGACAAGTAAAAAGTCTTGGTGTCCCCATTGTGGAGGCAGATCCCGTGAGACACAGAGGCATTTCTGGTGGCTCAGAAGTGGCTCTGGACAAGGTCAGAGGCATGGATTTGCATGCTGGTAGTGCCTTTGATCAGGACCAACTTGCGGCACCATTCTTTGTGTAGGATACAGTGTGAATGACACCCCCTTGAGTTGTGTGATGAGACAATCCCGGCCCCCAACCAAAGTATTATGTTGGTGCAAAAGTAATTGCGTTTTTGCCATTTTTTTTTAACCTTTTAAACTGCAATTACTTTTTCATCTGCCTAATATCACTTTGGGTAAATCTTTTACCTCGGGTGTCCAAGGCACCTCATTTGACCAATGACCATTAGACTCACCTGGAGAACTTGTTGACATGTAAGCTTCTGGCTCTATTCCTTAGAGATTCCACTTCAGGAAAGGGCAGTGGAAGCCATATTTATAAAAATCACCTCAGGGGATTCTGAATGACAGTCACAGCCATGTGTGGGCCCTCTGAGCTCCTTGCCAACTCTGACATTCAAAGCATCCATGAGACCTGGAAAAGGGAGACATAAAGTTGTGTCCAGCTTCCCCCACCCCACGCACATTAACAATTTGGTGGGTCTGAGGTATTTCGAGTAATTTTATGCTTTTTATTTTTACTATTACTACTGCTATTAATGCTATGACTGGTACTACTACTAGTGCCAATGATGGTAATAATAATTAACAATGACACAGAGTGTTAACAGTAGTACCCTGCTCTTTAAGACTAAGATGAAACAGTCTCAGACACCATCCCAGTGCATTTCTCCACATCTCACCAGGGATTCAGGGGAGGGAAACCTTACCCACTCGTCTCCAACCCCAAGTTCCTGCTTCCCCTGATGTTGGTCAGTTGCTGCGTCATCTTGTGGTCTTTCCCCACGGCTGTGTTGACGCAGGCAGAGTTTTCCCAGTTAACACAACCTCCACTCACACGAGGATTCTGCATGGAAAGTAGACTTCATGAAAAGTTTGGGTAGGTTCTGGGGACTTGTTACAGAAATCGCTTCACATTGAATCACGTAAATCTTCTGCTTAAGAATTATCTCTGCGCTTCTGCCAGCTCAGACTCCAGGCATCTGTCAGGTTGCTGGATTCTGGCTTCTGGGCCTCTTTAGCTCCACTCTGGATGGCAGAATGAAGAAATGAATGAACAGATAAACCTTTGTATTTATATGTAAAATATACATGTATATATATGCATGTCTATGTGTGTATATATAAAGTAAAATATGTATATATGTGTGTGTATATTACACGCACACCCACAAATGTTCTTTTGCAGAACCATTCCGCCATCCCTCCATTTTGCCCTCTCCTTCCTGAAAAGGGGGCTGCCTTTTCATTCCTTCTGGGCCCACTAAACTGTTTATATGGAAAAAGATAATTTCTTTCTTAACGGGAATTTTGTTGCCAGATGTGGGGTACGCAGAGCCCCCCAGTCCCTAGCAGCCGTGTAGTCGCCTACAATTCCTGAGCATCCTCACCCACCTTGGCTCCTTTAATTCCCACCAGAACACTTTGATATAGTTGTTACTTCCCTTATTCTGCAGATGAAGACCTGAGCTTCAAAGAAGCAAGTGAATATATTAGAGGTTCAGTAATGAGTAAAAGCTATAGGGACAAACCCCTATTCCTTGGTTCTAAATCCAGAACTTTCCCTTCCACAGCAGTAGTTCTTTACCCTGGATGCCCATTAGAAGTGCGGATGCTGGAGTTCTCCCCTAGTACAAATGAAAACAGAATCTCTGGGGGTGGCACTCAGGCAGCTGCATATTTAGAAAGCTTCCTGATGATTGTAAGGTGCAGCCCTGCTCAGTGGTGTGTGGGTTCTCGACCTACCAACGGGAAGACTGAGAATGGCCCAGCACACAGAGGGAAAGGCTGTGCTCCTGGCTTTTTGGACCATGCAGTACGCACTGCTATCACAACCTCACCCAACCTTCTTCTAAATGTTTCCAGACCCAAACGTTTGGCTCACTTGCTGATGTTTCCGATGAGCATTTGCCTGTCTGAGAAGTCTGTCCACAATCCTACTTTTTCTTATGCGCTTTTTCCTCTTTACAGGTACCAAGAAGCATTCTCACAGCTCACCAGCCCCAAGCGCTGGCTCCACAGCTCGCCTTACATTGCCAGGTGGGTAAGCAACATTGCCCCATGACCCTAGCGACCACAGACATCAGAAAGAACAGTTGGTAAACTGAGAATCTGGCTCCTTATTTATCTAGTCTACTCCACATTATCAGAGAGCCTCTGTCGTCCACATTTGTAAAGTTCCTTCAAGAATGGGCATAATATATCCATATTTGGTTCACTGCTTGCTGATGGAAAGAATAGAATCTTGATCTTGCTTAATGTTCATCTGGTCTGCACATAATTGACGTATTTCTCTGAGAGACAGATGGTGTCAGAGAAAGAATTGTGAGCCTTTAGTGAGAGAAGGACGTGGGTTCAAATCCCATCTCTGTTGTGTGCATATTGTGCAAGCTCATTACACTTATTCTGTTTCTTGGAGCTGTTTTCTCATCTGTCTGTGTGATGATAGGGATTAGAAATAATGCTGATAAATTTATCATCGTTCTGACCCATGGAGGATGCTCATAGCTAGTTTCTACCATTGAGAAATATGGAAGTCATACATGTTCTGTACTGGGTCCCATCTAACATTTAGCAGAAAATTGAAGCGTTCATGATGGTTCTGTATAATCATTATTTAATATGAGAGGCACTTGTTGCTCATCCTGTCTCTATGTATAGGCTTACATTCTCTACCACAATTTAATTTTTCCAAGTAGAACTTGGAAAAAAACACACTTGTTTGGGGGAAAGGAGCGATTATAAGAGGTCAATGTAAACATAGTAGAAAGAAACGAAAAATAAAAATTATAAGAAGGAAAAATTTTGCCAATAGTGCTACCACTCCAAGCTAAGCAAGATTACCTTTCCTTCCAGTCATTATTGGGTACTTTTTTCCCTAGATTGGAATTATATTCTACATGGAGTCTTGTTTCCTCCCTTTTAAAGTTTACCATTACATTATGAGATTTCCCCCATGCTATTAAATACATATTTTTAAATTTTAGTGATTGACTAACATTTCATGATTATACCACGATTCATTTATACTATAGCTACATGTGGGTTTTCGACTGCACAGGACATCAGCTCCCCTAACCTCTGCGTTGTTCGAGGGCCAACTGTATATTCAATGATAATTTGCCATTAATATAGCGTGTATTTTTATTATTACAATAACCTTACATTCTAGTATGTAAATCTTTCTATGGATTTAGAACAGATTCCTGTAGTTAGGATTACTGGCTCAAAGAATGTCTATATGTGTGTTTACGTTCTTGATACATTATTGTCAAAGTGATTTCCGGAAAGGTACTATTATTTTATACTTCCAGTAATGACTTTGCCATTTCGCTATGCTCTTGCTAATGCTAACATTAATGCTTTACTATTTTGATGAGAAAAAATTATATCCGTATTTGCTTGATATTGATCTTTTAAAAATATATTCGTTTTCTAATGTTTTACTTTTCTTCATTGGAGAATTACCGTATTTTATCCATTCTGAGAGAGACAGTGCCTTGCATTTTGGCTCCTATGAAATAGGAATGTTTCGCAATCAGTGGTGTATTATAATTGAATTAGCAGTGTTTTTTTCTTGGTTGTTCATGAAATAATAGTTCACTTTATAATCAGTGGCATCTTAGATGAAATATAATCTACATCTACCTGCTTTTACAACCTCAATTTCGGTAGCTGCACTACTGCAGCCCAAGAACGGGCTCAGTGTCCACTGAGTAGCCTTGAACTTTCTTGCTTCTATCACTCTGGCTGAATCACTCCTTACCCTTTTCTCCCCCTGGCTAATTTCTTTTTGAAGTTTCTCCAAATCATCCAGGTATAATTAATATTGACTTATAACAATTTGCTTATAAACCCTTTTACCTATTGATAGGTGGCTTTTTCACGGGTGGCCACTGCCTTATTTATTTGTGTATTTTTTTGCCCCAGTGCCTATCAAGGATCAAGCACGTGTTAGGTGTTTATTAATGTTTATAAGGCTGGGTGTATGGGTGTGTGAGTGAACGCTGTCCCTGTTAATTTATGACTATCGAAAAAGCAACTGTCAGGAAAAGGCTCCCTTTCAAGTTTGCATTTGCATCAACTATACGAACTTGCTTTTTCGTATTGAGCCGACCTCGCTCTGCAGTCCCCGGAGGCCGCTTTCGTCTTGTCCCTGCTTGTGGTTATTGTGCCCTTCGGACTGTAGACATTAGGAGACAGACAGCTTTAAACTAAGCCACTCCGGCGTGTAGTGATGGTGTTTGCTCTTCTCTGGAAGGTCATAACAGCCCAGGGTCAGGGTGGGGTCTCTGACATCGTCCTGGACATCTGCAAGCATATGCAGAGCTGACCTGCTCCCCACCGGCTGTGCTCGAGGCCTACTGCCAGCCTGCTGGCTTTCCGAGGCCTCTGAGTTAGAGGCTCAGCCCCCCTGGTCTTTGGCCTTAGTTTGGCACCAAACTGGCCCCAGATTGGGTGTCAGAAGTTCCGAGTTCTGACCACCCCAAAGTCTGTAGAGGTGGAGTGGGGAGTTCTCAAAACACTTGACATAGTTAATGATGCTTTGTCTAGCAGACACTCTCCATCTCACTCGTGACAACGGCCACCTCACTGCTTCTCCTTCCTATCTCAGGGACAACACACCTTCTCTCCTTCTGACTCAAATGCCTCTACCTCTGCAGGCTGTCAAACAATTTCAAATATTATATTTAAGGATACTCAAAAAGCCAAATGGAGGAATTATCCTTAAAAAACAAGAAAGTAAAATTGTGTAGTAACAAGAACAGAGATAGAAGCAACTTAAAATCTGAAATTAAAACAAACAAACATAGAGTCATTGGAATTTTAAAGGAGAAAGAAAAACTCAAGGTGGAACACAGCTGAAAAGAGAATTAATGTTGGAAGACAGCCCTTAGGACGGTTACCAAACACAACGTAGAGAGGGAACCATATCAGCAATGAAAGAACATGAACCATAAAATGTTCACAAGAAGACATAGGGATAAATTTTCATGATCTTGGATTAGTCAATGGTTTCTTAGATATGACACTTAAAGCCCAAGTAACCAAAAAAAAAAAAAAAAAAGATAATACAACTTTGTTAAAATTAAAATCTTTTGTGCTTCAAAGGACACTATCAAGAAAGTGGAAAGAAAATTCACAGAATGGAAGAAAATATTTACAAATCATATATCTGATAAGGATCTATTATCCAGAATATGTAAAGAATTCTTACAACTCAACAATAAAAAGACAACTAACCAAATTAAAAAGTGGACAGAGGATTTGAATAAACATTTCTCCAAAAACGATATACAAACAGAATGTGAAAAGGTGCTCAATGTCATTAATCATTAGAAAAATGCACATCAAAACCTCAATAAGATACCATTGCACATGTACCAGAATGGCAAGAATAATGCAAGTGTTGACAGTGATATGGAGAAATTAGTACCCTCATACAGTGTTGGTGATGTAAAATGGTGCAGCCACTTTGAAAAACAGTTTAGTAATTCCTTAAAAAAATTAAACATTTGTATTTACCACATATGGTTCTCGACTTTTTCGGTCTGACTTATTTCACTTATCACCCCAATAAACTTAAATTAGAAAAAAACTATAGAGCGACCATATGGCCCAGCAGTTCTGCTCCTAGGCATATTCTCAAGAGAGTTGAAAACATATGTTCTCACAAAAACTTGTCCACTAATATTCATAGTGGCATTACTCATGCTGGTGACAAAGTGGGGACAAACTAAATGTCCATCAGCTGATGAATATATGAACAAAGTGTGGTATATCAATACAATAGCTTATTTGGTCCTACTGAAGGACTGAAGGACTGAAGGACATACATTCTGTCACATGGATGAACCTTCAAAGCATGACGCTAAGTGAAAGAGCCAGACACAGAAGGCCACCTTGTTGTATGATTCCACTGCTGTGAAATATCTAGAACAGGCCAATCCACAGAGACAGAAGGTAGATTAAGGGTTGCTAGAGCCTGGGGAGAAAGGGGAACAGGGAGTGAATTCTCACAGGTGTGGCATTTCTTTTAGTGACGATGACAATGTTTTAGAATTAGATACTAGTGATAGTAGCACCGCCTCGTGAATATACAACACCCACTGAACTGTACACTTTAAATGGCGAGTTTTATGGTATGTGAATTTTATTTCAGTAAAAGAGCATGGAAGATAACGGCTCTACAGGCTCAGACACTTAGATGGAAAATGCACCTCAGTTGACCTACCTAAATGAAATCGCCATACCTAAATAAAACCAAATGCATACCTTAAAGACATTGTATGAGGTTGCCCAAAATTACATCAAGAATGAGAAAGTCTTTTTTTTTTTTTAATTAAAATTTATTGGGGTGACAATTGTTAGTAAAGTTACATAGAAAGTCTTAAATGCTGTACGAAGCTGGTTATGTTCAGGAAAGCTGCAAGCATAATAAAATGACAACCAACTGACAGCAAACTTTGCACTGGTAACAGTAAATGCCAGAAGACACTGAAGATATATATTCCATGTGCTGAGGGAAAATAAGGCAATATTTAATAGCTATTACAGGTCAATTATTGGTTATGAATGCAGGCAAAGTGAAACATTTTCAGGTACACAATGACATAACGTACCATTCCTGGACTTCACTAAAAGGACTATTAAAGAATATACTTCAACAAGGAGAAAAGTGAGCCCCAAAGCAAGGTATGAAATATAAGAATTAATATGCACACACAAGTAAATAAAACATCTTGGTAAATTTGAGTAACTAGTCGCCATAAAAATAATGTCCAATGTTTCTGTTAAAATAGGAAACAAGCTATAGATGGAAGGAGCATAATTCAAATGGACTTACAGAGTGCTAAGATCTCTTTTGTCTTAGGCGGAACTTTGTGATTTTGTAATTTTTTAACAGAAAGGATCATCAGTAAAATAATTTAAATATAACCTATAACATTAAAATCAACAAGTGAACAACAAAGAAAGGGAATATAGAAAGTGTATCGACTTTATAGAAAGCAAAAAGGAAGAAAAAGAAGCAAGGAAGAAAGAATGATTGCAAAATTAGACGATAGAATCAAGTCCAAAACAAAAGCAAAATTATGTAATGGAATCAAGTACAAAAATATCAGTAATAACAAGAACTGCAACTGGTTTAAACTCCAGTATTAAAACTCCAAATCCAGCTCTATCCTGCTTTTAAGGGACACACTTTAAAAAAAAAAACAAAAAAAAACTCTGAAAGTTTGCTAGTGTATGACAAAAGAAATTCTATGCAAATGTGAAGCTACTTCTTGGGAAAATGTTGATTTTAACGTCTGTATAGGAGTCTATTACACAGATGTGCCACAGGATATTTAATCATTGGTGGTGGTTTTCCATTTTTTTTGTTATTGCAAACAATGCTTAACCTAATGTTGAACAAGAAAAGTGAGTTGTAGCAAGATATATACCATCTAACACAATTTATCTTTTAAAAACAACACAAATATTAGATATATAGATGCATGCATATGCAATAATTGAATGTATGTATGCACAGGAATAATAAAGCCCAAATGGTGGATGATGTTTTCCTTGGGTGGGGAGAGAGAAGTATCATGGAAGCTTATACTAGGTACTTCAGCTCTACTTGTGATATTTAATCTCTTTCAATAATTTTTGAACAAATATGCAAAATGTTAAAATTTGATTAAACTGGGTATTTACATGGGTGTTTATGTTATGCTCAAAACAATACATATCAAAGATTTTTTACGTGAAAAGTCTGTGGCCATCTTCCAAGACAGCTCTGTTTGGTTTCATCCATGTGGACAGGATTTTACAGATATTTTACAGAAGTTTACTGTTTTCCCTTCCTAACCTATTGGGAGAGATGGGTGTTGGGATGTGAGAATTCAGATATGAAAAAAGTTCTACGAGTGACACTCTTCAATCCAGAAGCCCCAGAAAGGACTTCACTAAAGAACACCTTGTGTGGTTTCTGAAATGATCAGGGGTGCTCCGGAATCTCCAGCACCAGAAACCTGTCCTGGAGACATCACCCTGAATCCTTGCACCTCTGTGGCAAAGTGCTAGCACCTGAGCCAACTTCAACTATTCTTTATGAGGTGTGTGCACCCAGTCAAGCTCCATGGGTGGGCCGTAAATGATGGTGAGTTGAGGCTGCGTTGGCTCTCGCTGGAGGAGTAGCCCGGAGCTTCACCACCACTTACAGTCATGACCGCCATTGATGGAGACTAGTCAGTGACTTCCTTCTGAGCGCGTTCCCCAGGGAGCCTTGGTCACCTCGCTTTCCTGCAGGGATCCTTAGATGCAAAGGTACAGTGCTATAGCCGTTCGCTGATGCAGATAGCTGATTGCTCCTCTGTCTGTGTGCTGCTGGCTTGCACGGTAGTGTTGGCGGTAGGTGTGGCTCTGCTTCTAACCTCCACCGCCTGATGTAGAAAGAGTTTGTGTGTTGAGATGCCAGCTGGCTTGCAATGACATTGTTGTGTGTCCTGTTGTAGGGGACTACGGATAAAACGGCCATCCAGAGGATTTCTCAGAAGACAACTGTCCAGCTCTGAGGTCTGAAGACATTTCAGGAACCTTACGTTTCTTTTACCAAAACAAAATATTATGTGCATTGTAACTTATTGAGTGATTAACTTCAAATATGATAGCTTCTGATCTCCCTAATACAGGTTTTTAACAAGAAATACTTTGATATGTATTACACATCTATCAAATATCAGGGACCATGCTAGGTTCTTAATATGTGTTATCTCATTTAATCATCACATCTCTAAGGAAAGTACTGTGACCTCCGTTTCACAAATTAGGAAACTGAGACAATCAAATAAATAGCTTGCCTGCAGTTAGCAGGCAGCAAGCCTGCTCTTTCTCTGAGTTTCATTGTCGGTAGGTAAAGATGGTGTCAAATTGTCCACACTGTAACCACCTTTGTTTCACCCTGTACTCTGCCTGGGGGTTATATCAATTACCCATGTGCCACTTTCAAGCACAATGACTGGGTCTGCCGAATCATGCACTGTCTTTTGGGTAGAGATTCTAGTGAGTACTGTCTTTGCAATTCTCTTTTATCTTGGGTTTATTTTGAGAGATGACAGTTGTCATTCTTTCTGTGGACTAGGTCAAAGCTCCTTGGTAATTTAGCCTTTCAGGGCTCTAGAACCCTGAAAAATTTTATCTTCACAGGCTTCTTCTGGTGTCGGTCGTCGTTGGTATCAATGAAGGGCATAGAGCTATCTACTTAGCCTTACACTTCCCAGCTTCATGTGCATGCGTGGAAATAATGCACACATTGATGAGAAAAATCAAGCAGAAGACTAAGCGTGCATGATCTCCAAAATATTTTTCTCCTTTGAAATAGCACACATCACATCCTTTGTGCTTGCCCGATCAAACAGAAAGAAAACAAAGAACTAAATTGGGGATGATCATTTCCTGGAGGGGACTTTCTTATTCGTTTATTACTCGTTAAAATAATAATCTTATTAAATCCTTAGTCATGAAATCAAAAGGTTGCAGAACATTTGATAGGTAGCCATTGTTTGAAACAGAAAAGAGCCAGTGTGCTCTTCCAGCTTTGTTTAATTGCTTCTCCTCTTTCACCTATTTGTCAGGGGGGAGAGAGGCTTGAAAACTGCCTCAGTGCCTCTCCACGCTATAGGAAGACCTGTAGAAATGAGCTGAAATTGTAGCATTTGCGTAAAACAAAGGTGCTCAGACATCACACTTATAACCTCAAAGAGAGGGAACTTGTGGATATTCTTCTTGAGAAAATGTGGGCAGCAAATCTAGGCGTTAAGACATTGCTGAAGCAAGGGAGAAATCTTTGGTTCTGAAGATTCAATTGACTTCCAGTTGGTGTGTATTCTAAGTGATACCTTTATTCTTTAGAAAGTGGGAGATCTATGGAGGTTACTGAGTGTGATGTAGAGTAGTGTTTTCACTCATTAAAATTTTCTCAGCATCAACTCGTATCAGTACCATGGCTAAGTTCTGGGGATGCAAGGGTACACAACACTCTTTCCCTGTCCCATGAGCTTTGTAGCCAATATTAGTTACCTATGGGGTAAAGCACAAAGAAGAAATATTTAAAAGTCCAGAGAATCGATGCTTTAAAAATGTTTTCCAAGGACAGTGGCTCAAAGAATTATGGCTCAGCATAAAAATGCAAAGAGTCTGAAGAATCAGAAGTGCCCTTGTCTTTTTCCTAATGATGTCGTGATTAGAATTTAGGGACTGAAGCTCCTTCCACCTTAGTTGGTTGTCGAAGCCATAGTGCCCATCTGGGATTTCCAGCACTGTGTTTCTCTTGTGGTTAGACATTCCCCCAAAGTAATTGAATGAACCCCCATATTTGTATATTGTATAAATAGCTCAGAATGTGGGCTAGACGGTTTTGCTTTGTTTAGAATGGCCCTTGGTTTCAGCAAAGTGGTCCTCTCAGGTAGCTGGATGGAAAAAACATATTTTTTTCACAGATGCACATTTTGGATAATTAGTCTTTTGTGAATCAGACTGGCGTGTTCTCTGCCAAATAGTCACAAATAAATTCATTAATTTCTTCTTTGTGTGCCGAGGTCTTTTATGTAGTAAATGCAGTTGTACGGGAAATTACACGACTTTTCTATATTAAGAAATTCCCCAAGTAGGCCACTATTCAAAGGCTAGCCGGTGATGACCTTTCAGCTCCTGTGCTATGGAGTAAAGGTGACCACATACCAAGTACCTGTGACATCCTGGCACTGTGCAAGGTTGCAAGGTACCATACGGACATTATATAATTCATGTCACCGTTAAAATCCTCACAATAACCATGCAAGGCAGTTACTGTTTCTCCAATTTTCAGAAAAAAAAACACACAACAAAACAAGAAACCTAATTCCCAGAACAGATTAGAATCGCACAGCTAGTAATAGCTTAGCCCAGTTATAAGTTGCCCCAAGCCCACGCTTGTCATACTAGACCACCTCTCTCAAAAGTAGATTTCATGGGTTCATTTCCTGCCATGTGCAGAGTTGATAATTCCTGTACGTGAAGACCAGACCCTGTCAGCTGCCCCAAGCACCCCTCGAAACTGAAGTATTAGCTGACTTGTTTTCAGAACAAACTCAACACCTAAGCCTGTGATTCTCAACCTGGCTACACATTAGAGCCACTGGGCCTTACAAACATACAATGCTTGGGCTCCACCTTAAAATAATTGGTTATTTCAGAGGCTCTTGGTGGGGAGGATTTGGACATCAGTAAATTTTGACTCTCCCCAGGTGATCTGATACGCAACCAGGGTTGAGAACTGCAGGTGAAGGCAAACAGCGTCAGGTGGGTGAAGGGCAACAAAACTATGGGGTTTTTCTTTTCCCTGTGGACGTATATTTCTCTGTGGACCTGGAAAGGCCGGTCGGGTCATCTTCCCGTACTGGGTAGTAGCTGGGTTCGGGCTGTGTCAACTCTGCTCCGTCTGGATACCTTCTCAGACAACAAGCTTCTTGTTCTCTGCGCTCTTTGCTCTGTGAGTTTCAAATACGGAACCAGTAGATTATTCAGCATTCTCATTTTCTTGAGGTAAATTCCTTAGACAGCCAGAGTCTTGTAAAATGTATATGATGGGTGGTTGTCCTATGTAGCCAGGGGTGAAAACCTTTGAGGTAAAAATTTCACCCAAGATCCTGGAACTCACATGGCTTGATTGCTTGTCTCCAGTGGCCTGGACTTTCGGAATATCTATTAACATTCCAACCTGGCATAGGTGAGGCAAGAGACAAGAGCAGTTACTTAAGAGATCTGTTAGCCAGGACTGTTACATAATAATCCCTTCCTGAACCATTGCCACACAAATTGTCTTAAGGGTGGGGGGTGATCTGCTTTTGCTTTGGAGGAAGTATGATTATGGTTGCTAACAAGAATCTCCAAGAGTCCTTTATATTACATGGGCATATACTCATATATTGACAGTGGAAATGAGGTACAATTTGACCTTGACTCTTTTCACTTGTTACAGTTGTCATTTAAATTTACTCCGAACTTTGGTCCAAGGTTAATTTAAATACGGGGGGCAGGCTCTGAAGTCAGACCGCTTGGATGTGGAACCAGAACCCAGACTTCCTGCACACTAGCTGTGTAAACTCTGGCAAGTGAGTTACTTAAACTCTTTGAGTCTCAGTTTCCTCATCCCAAAAGGGCAGGATAAGAAAGAGTGCTTGCCTATTAGGAATGTAGTGAGGACGAAAGGCTAGTTCAAGTTACATTCTTAGCATTGCGCTTAGTACACAATGTATGGCAGAGTTTTTTACACCGTGGCAGATCCTGAAAAGAAAATCACAGGCTCAGGTCTTATATTGTTCTGTCCTCAATACAGCTGATGTTAACTTTCCAATCCCCGGATATTCAAAGCTCATGGATGATTTTTGTGCATTTTTATAAGGACTTTCCATCAGATTTCAGACACAAATAGGCACTGATTTTAGGAATTGAATGGCAGTGGGATTTTGTTCTTCATGTAGCACAACACTGAAGAGGCATTAAATGATTATTTTTTATCTTGTTAGCTTAGTGTATGTGTTTGTGTGTGTGCATGTGTGTATGTGCACGTGTGTGCGTGTAAATGTAGATAGAAAATGTCTATAGATGGAAATGGTTTTTGCAAAGGTCATATTGTGGCATTATCTTTGAAAGAGAAGAAAACACATGTCCAACACTTCTCTTGTTAAAAAAGGTGCCCGTATTAGGATTGATTCAGAAGCTAAGAGTACACCAGGTAGCTACCTTTGGGGGTAGACCTCGGAGACAGGGAGTCAGAAATTCTTGGTATGAAGTTGCCAGGGCTGCAGTTCAGTGGTTCCAAAAGGTCACGCTGCAGCTGCAGGCAATTGAAAGAACAGAGATGGTAATGCAGAGTGTTACGTAACTCACGGGAATTTGGCTGGACCTAGATTCCATGAGGACTAGTGACCATTCTCTCTGGCCTGCTCTCACTTAGTGCAAAACAGGGTGTGCTGAATTAATGAGACCGATATGCTATAATAATGACAATGAATTACCCCCGTCTTTCTGAAAGTTCTCTGCTGAACACTCCGTGAGACGCTCCTGATAAAGGGGGTTCTTTAGCCTAATAAAATTGAGAAAAACTACATGCTAGTGGCTATTCTTAGGGATTCATAATACACGTCTCCATTATTTAGGTCTCGGAGAAGTCCTGCCATTAAAATACTAGTCTAGCTTTAACTCAGTGAAATTGAATGGAGGAACCCCTGCCTCTTGCAACAGCATCTCTTACTCACAACTTTATGGGAGGGTACTTTGAGAAACAGTGGACTAAATAAGTTTCCAAACAAGGAGTTCCAAAAATCCCATTTGTATGTCAACACCTGAATCCAGCTAACAGCTGTGTCAATTTTATCTATGAATAAACCCCAATCTATCTCCTGAAGAAGAATAATTCTATGCAGCAGTTTTCCATGCAGGAAAAAAAAGTAGCCACCAAACAAAATGATCTCAGAGAGAGACAGACAGACAGACAGACAGAGAATAAAAGATAGGCTGGTGGTGGCAGAGGAAAGGGAGAAAGTCATAGATACCTTTGGGAGGAATTTGGTGTTTATGGAAAAAATGAGATTTAAACAAGTGAGGATTAAAACTCTTAAAAGAGCACAATTTTTAGGAAAAACGAACATTGCATGTAATTGAAACACACAAGATGAGGTGTCAATTTTTGTCTTGAACTTTTTTTTAAGCACGTTTGAAAGTAATACATATAAGGACTTTCCCAAGTGTACCTTCTATGCAGAAACATGTGCCTTTGTCAAATCTTCATTAGCTAATTAGATCCTTTTCTCCGAGTCAATTGCTCCAAGAGACAAGAGCAGACTTTGTGACTGTGTTCCCAAGAGGACAGGGTCCAACTTGCTGATAATGAAGCATAGAGAGGGGAGGGGGTTCTGTTCCCAGTTTGCTTCTTTTCTCCAGGGGTGGGGGTGGGGCCGGATTGTAACACTACTGCTTGGGTTCTGCGGTGGGAAGTACCCAGTCAATGAAAAGGCACGGGTAAGGCGCCTTTCCAGGCATATCTAAGAGTAGCCAGAAGAAGAATGAAGGAGTCCTTAGGAAGCCACACCAGCACCCCAGGAGAAAGGTCCCCATTAAACTCAACATGGCAACCCCATTTCTGGCTCTGCTCTTTTGCCCTGTCATCAAATCACGCCCCCCCACCACCCCCCACCCCCGCAGAAGGGAAAGACAACCAGTGCATACAAAACAACACCATGAATTTTCCTTTTTTCCCACATGTTGAGTGAGGGTGACAGCAGGCATATAAGTATTTCCACAGTCTCGGTGGGGGGCTGATCTCTAGCAGGGGTTCAACTCCATTTGCGGTGACTCTAGCGGCAAGGAGAGTTTTTGTTCTGACAATCAGAATGCCAGCAAACGGTAAATGTTTCTTCATGCTGAGAAGTGGGAAATTCAATAATACTTTGGCTGGGTTCATACTGAGCAGCAAAAATAGAATGAATATGGAGAGGGCCTGTGATTTGAAGAGCAGTAATTCAGCGAGTCCGGATGTTGGCAACAATCAGCTTTGAATCTGAAGCCCTCTCCCATGTCTACTCCATCCTCCAGGGTAACAGGACTGTTCTTATGTTTGTTCATGGGGTGTTTTGTGCCACAGTCCCTTGTTTACCCTACGAAACAGAATTAAGCACTCTGAGATCTTAAAAATCGCTGTTCTTCTGCATATATATTATTATGTCCCTGCAGGACCGTTTGCCGGAAGTCTGTTAGCCTAACTCAAAAGGCCAAGTTGGTCTGGGTCCTATGGAGCTTGTAGGAAAAGCATCACTTCTTATGCTTTCACACTTTTTTTCTTCTGTAAGCAAGCACAAGTTTCAGGGGGTGCCTAGAATGGAAGCCCCTCGAGAGCAGGGATTTCTGCCTGTTTGGTTTATGGTTACATCAGCAGGATACAATAGGTGCTCTAAGAAGTCGATGAATGAATAATTAATCTATAAGTTGTCAAATGTGTATTCAGCTATACGCTCTCTGAGAAGTCTACTCCTAAAGCCCAACGTAAACTTGGTTTTACTGACTTTCTATTATGTATGGTTTTGTAGAATGGCTCTGATATATGATTCTGTAGAAGACATTTTAGTAGTATGTTTCTGTGTAAAAAGTTGCATCACTAAAACCAGATCATCATAGAAAAATTAGAAAATGTAAACAACCAAAAAGAAACAAAATAGCCATGTTTATACTACTCAGAGATAATCACTGCTATGGTTTCAGTGTAAATTCCTACAGATTTTTCTGTGCACATATTTACGTTTTTATAGTAATGAGGTTAGATCATATACACTGGTTTTTCTCATTTAACATTATCACATTTTTATTGATAGAAATCTGTACCATTTTTCCATAATATCACAATAGTATATTTTAAAAATGTACCAGTACTTAACCAATTTCCTATGTTTGTACATGGAAGTTGTTTCTGATTTTTTGCTTGATCATAAACGCCATGCAGTTTCCTGTTACTGGAAGAGATTTGCAAAGCTGTTTGTAACCAGGGTTAACCCCCAATCCCAGTCCTTCAGACGGAGGCACCTGCTATGACACACCTTCGCTGGCCCCTCACTGAGAGCTAGCGTTTGAGGCAATGGTCAGCCTCAGCGCTGCCCCTTCACACGTTTTACCTAACTGCTATATCTCACCTCGCTGTGATTGTCATTTAACCTGGTTTTCCCTTTATTCACTTTTACATTGTCTCATTGACCGAACATTGTCAGTAGGACCAAGGAGGGGAAGAGGAAGGGCGGGGGATGGGGCTAGAGCCCAGGGGTATAGAGGGAGGAAGAAGCATTTAGTATGTCACCTTCTTCTGTGTGTAGATCTGCGGGTTAATTGATGTTCTTTTATATTATCTACAGTCCATACTGTAGTCTGATCTCCTTAGTTGTTACCTAGTGGTGTTTTTTTTTTTTCTATTCCAGAATCTCATCCCCATAACACATTGCATTTAAGTCATCACGTTTCCATGGCTCCTCCTGGCTGTGACAGTTCCTCAGCCTTCCCTTGTTTTTGGTGACTTGGAGAGTTTTGAGGAGGACTGGTCAGCTGTTTTGTAGACAGTCTCTGAGTGGCGCCTTGTCTGTGGCTTTTTCATCATTAGAACGGGGTTACGTATTCTGGGGAGGAAGACCACAGAGGTAAAATGCTCTTTTCGTTACATGACATCCATTCCTCTGACCACGTAAAATCAGGGTGCGGATGACCAATGTGACTGGCCACTGTTGATGTTAACCTTGGTCTCCTGGGTTAGCAAACACTGTTTGTTACATTTCTCCACCGCAAAGTTACTCTTTTGTCCCCTTTCTAGACTGTACTCTCTGGAAGGATGTCACTATGTTCAACCCAGACCAGCAGTTCCTCCTCCTTTAGGGAGGTTTGGCTACATGAATTATTTGAAATTATTTCGCATGAAAGATGTGTCTGTTTTTCCACAATTATTTACTTACATATCTATATCAGTATGGATTCATGGATGTGTACTTTATACTTTGGGTTATAATTCAGTATTGCTGTATTTATTTTGTTGCTCAAGTTGTTGCAACTTTGGCCATTTGGGAGATCTTTCATTGGGGGGCCCTGTAGTCTGTCTTTTTTTTGTTTTTTTTTCACTTTCTTACTTCCTGGAACTACAAGATGCTTCAGGGTCGTCTTGTCTATTTTGTTTTCTAGACCTACAATCAGGCATTTTTATAAGGAGCCCTGCTTCCTTTTATTGGAGAATGATATTAGGAACCAAGATCTGGATACGAGGCGAGTTTGTTGCTCCTGAGTCTTCAAGGCCCATGGCTACTTTATTTCTTCTATGCCCTGTCAGCTAGTGGGGCAAGGGAATTGTGTGTGTGTGTGTGTGTGTGTGTGTGTGTGTGTGTGTGTGTGTCTGTCTGTCTGTCTATATATCTCCATCTACATATTTATCCATTTCCATATCTATATCTACATCTGTCTCTGTATCCATCTGTAGCCATATTAAGACTGAATTCATACTGCCACACGGACCATTCTGACCTCCTCCTTTTGTTTTTCTGTAAGTTCCCACTCCAATAGTGAGAAACCTGGCTCTCACCGTCCACTATCCGTGTACGTCGTTGTTCAATCCTAGTAGACATTTAGAGTAGTAGTCAAATTGTTAACCAGTACTCCCATGGGAAACAATTTAACAACCAGGACACAGTACTTGTGTGCAGCTTCGTGGGCCTGTAGTCTAACAGAACCCACTCACGTCCAAAGTTACCTAGTGAGTGTCTTTTTGCCACACTCTATTTAGTGAGGTTGTTTCCTGCATTTTTAATGCAGTTAGATGGTTTTGTTACATCCTGCGTTTCATTCTGCAAGTGCCCTGACCTCCTACATTATTTTGTGAATGTGCATACATTGAAGTGTGCATATAGGTTCGCTCTTTGTGCTAAGTTCTATGGGTTTGGACAAATACCTAGATAGCATCACGTATGCACCTTTACAGAACCACATGGAATAGTTTTACTTCCCTAAAAATTCCCTGTGCGTCACCAACTTCACCTTTCTTCCTCCTTCCAAATGCCTGGCCATCACTGATCCTTTTATCATTTCTATTGTTTTGCCCTTTCAGTAACGTCACATAATGGAATCACACAGGGTGTAGCCTTCTCGGACGGGCTTCTTTCATTCAGCACTACGCACGCATCTAAGATTCACCTGTGTCTTTACATGGCTTGACTGCTTATTTCTTTTCATCACTGAATAATTTTCCATTGTATGGATGTTCTATAATTTGTTTATCCATTTAACTATTGAAGACATCTTGGTTGCTTCCAGTTTTTGGCAGCTGTGAATAAACTTCTGTAAAATTCATGTACAGGTTTTTATGTGGACATAAGCTTTCAAATCAGTTAGGTAAATAATACGTAGGAGCACACTTACTGGATCACGTGGTGAGACTATGTCCAGCTTCATGAGAAACTGTCAAACTGGCTTCCAACGTGGCTATAACATTTTACATTCCCACCAGCAGGAATGAGAGCTCCTGTCACTCTGCATCCTGGCCTGCGATGTGTGTCATCAGATTTGGGGGGGATTTTATCCAGCCTAATAGGTGTGGACTATATATCACTGTTGTTTTAATTCGCAATTTCCTAATGACAGACATTGTCGAGCAACTTATTATGCTTTTTTTGCCACATGTATATCTTCTTTGGTGAGGAGTCTGTTCACATCTTTTGTTATTTTGGTTACAAGAACTGTATATATATATATATATATATATGTTTTGCAAATGTCCTCTCGATGGTGCACTTGGTATTAGCATTTCAGGATTGGGTGCCACTCTGCAACCCTAAAAGCTTGCATACAGTGCTGCCTGCTGTTGATGAGACGGCCTGCTCACTCCTGTTTGCTTTGCTCTTCCCCAAAGTGACCTCATTGCTCCCTCTCACTCCTTAACCCCGTCCATTCATTAGAAAAAACCCTGCATATCCTGGGTCATCATTGTTTAGCTCCAGGAATTTGCCTTTATTGATTTTAAGTGAATGACCACAGTGCTAATGTGCTTGTTCATTTGTCAGCAACAAGATCCCCCGTGAGACTTTAACTCTGTTTGCTTCCTGGTTTTGAAGAAAAGCCACAGGTCCAGGGGTGAGGAAGTTGTGCCATGACGTGGGGGGAGGCTAATGGCTGTCTGTCTTCCTTTGCATGGCCTCCAGTCATCAAGCCTCCGCTGCGTCACTTTAAACGCCCTGCTTATGCATCTAGCTCTTACGCACCTTCGGTCCCAAAGAAAACTGAGGAGCATCCTGCAAGGTACAAGATGCTGGATCAGAGGATCAGAATGAAAAAGATTCAGAACATCTCCCATACCTGGAACAGAAAATAGACCAAGGGGAAGAGAGGGAGTGAAGGAGAGGCCCACTCATCTGCCTCTCAGCACTCAGCAGCCACAGTGGGCTATGCCTCCAACACCCTCGGAGGCCTGTGGGCTGTACAATCAGGGTGACCCCACCAGGGCCAAGTGAAGGCTGTATGTGATTTTCCCCTTTGTTGTTCTGATCTAGACTCATCAGTTGCTGGATTTGGGGGTTGATGACAACCTCAGCAGCAAACCAGTAAGAACGTGTCTCATGCGGCTTTTATTGGTATACATTTTTCAAAGTCTAAATTGGACCAAAATTAAAGCAATGCAACCTGTTCTGAAAAAATGAAATTCCTACCATTGACACTATTTGTATCTCTGGAAATTGACTTGCCCCGATAAGACTGTTGGTTTAATAGTCATCGTATGTAGGAAATACACTTCCAAGAACATCATTTTTCAATTCCAAATGCAACATTTAAAATCCAAGTGAACATCTACCTTTCAAAGTAAATGCATCTAAAACAAAAGTTGTGCTTCTGAATGTAACAATCTTAGAGGGAAAAGAAGGCTGAGGACTGTGTCCATAGGTATTTCTGAACTCAGCGGATCTCAGTTAAAAGTAAAGACCCTTGTTCTGGTTCTTGTTGTGTGCCTCTGGCCTATAGATTCGTGTAAAGCTATGTGAGTTTGTAGGAAATGCATTTTGGCTCTACTTCCCTTTAATCCTTCACTTTCATTCACAGTAGACAAAGCTAGAAATCAGTGAGAGGCCCATGCCTCAGAGAATCTAAGTTTAAGATTTACTTCAGGATATGTCCATTTGGTGTTGTGGTCCTGGGGCAGGAGGGTGTAAAATGCTAAACCTAAATTTGAATTCCTTATTTGAAGATTTCCCTCCATAAGGCTGGAGATGCCTTTCAGTTAAATTTCAGATCGTCTTCCTAAGAGACCACATTTCTAAGTCCCTTTGGGAGCCCAGTTGCTCTCACAGCTGTTAGAATGGAAGTCTATAACTCACCTCTCTTCGTGGTGGCATTGTCAGCCCTACTGTGTCTTTCTAAGAGTTTTTACTTCGGGACTAAATTCGTAGAAATTGTAAGGAAAGGTTCAAGGCCAGAGACAGCTTTGATCCCTTCAGAAAAGTTCCGCTGCAATGGAAAACTTTAGGTGTATTGTCAGGCAGATGTGATCTCCAGTCCTGTCTGGCCTATAACTAGCCGTAGGTCCTCGGTCTCGATGGCATAATCTTTAAAAGCCTCAGCTTTGCGTGACTAGAAAGTGGCATTCACAATGTCCACTGTGCCTTTTGCGATAACAATTAAGGACAATGTAGGTTCCAAATGCTATTGCTGAGCCCGGAGGCTCATAGATGCACAATAGATGTAGTTATGAGGATTCCACATCCAGGAAATGCTCCCCAGGAACCCCTTCGCCTCCCGCCCTCCCATACACACACACACACACACACACACACACACACATACGTAGAAGGGCTGTGCCCTGAGGCCACAGCCTTGGGGGTTTGATTGTAAAGGGTGCTGGCTCTCTCCTTTCATTCTCTGCAGTTCATTTCCAATAAACCTCGCTTATGCCATCGAGCCAGCTCCAGAGTTTAGTGCCCATCGTGCTACTGAGCCACTTATTTATAATATGCTTTACGATAGCATTGCAGGGAAATTTAATTACTATACAAAAAGGAAAATCACTGTGACTTTTTGTTAGGGAAACGATTGTAATCCGTAGCTCCCTGCTTGGTGCCTGAGCAAGAGGACCCTTCTGCAGACTGGTAGCATCTATTCCACCTGAATTAGGTTAACTGAATAGGTCATTTCTACCTGTTCATATTCAGATGCCTTAGAGCTTGCTGCACAGAGCCATTTGGCCACACAGTGAAACTGCCCACGAGGGAGTGGCCTCCTTGCTACCTAATAGATTGTGGAGGAAAAGGGATTCTGTAATCAATCTAATGGAAAGTAAGCTCACAGGGTGATCTGGTCATAAATTCCTACCTGAGCAGGTCATGGTGGGGATTCACGCCCCAGGCCTATCACTTCTTTGGTAAAAGGCTTATCTTTGCCTTAGGCAGCCTTGTCCATTGTTTCTGTGCGTCTAGGTTAAGACACCTTTGAAATACGCTTAACCACTACATAATCTTGCTAACTATCCTGTAATCCCATCCCCACCTGGCTTTCTCCCACCTTCATGTAATCTTCCTTACATTCCCTCCTGAAATCCAAATGCATAAAAGAAACTGCAAACTGTCATTCTGGGAAGCTTTTTTCTCAGTCTGCTGAGATCTTGCTTACAGGTGTCTCCTCTGTTTGGCTCAAATAAACTCTTGTAAAAATTAAACAAAAGTAATTGTCCACGTAAGAACGTTTGAAGTTGCAGAAAACGTTTATGAGTTCCTACGTCAATGGGGTCCCCCCACAAATGACATCCTCACCTCACCCGCAGTGCCTTCAGTCTTAGGGATCGAGGCTTCAACATGGTGTGCTTCTTGAAGACTGTGCTTCTTGATGACGGAAGCCATGATCCTGGGGAAGAAAGTTGGCTCCCTCTGTTTTCTTTTATCCCAAGATGTCATTTTTTCAACCCTCGCTAATATTTTAATCGGGGAAATGCACAGATATTGAGATTCTGCATTGCTTGTAAAATGCCTACCATGTTATTTGCACAATGGATTGTATAGAAATGCCAAATTATATATTCTTATAGCAAATAAAAAGATGCTTGTAAAGGACTTTCTTGTATGTGAGTCATCTTTTTCTTCTCCAGAATTCTGGGATTCATTTGAAAAGAGTTAGATTTCCCCTAGGCTTGGCACTGTTCGGTCCTGAATATCTTGTCAAGATGAATAGTATAACTTACCCTTTTCAGTATGCTTCCTGATTGTACAGGTGACAGCTTTTTTAAAAAAAGAAAAACCTCCTGCCTCCTATACCACAAACCCCATAGATTAATTTGTTAATATGAGTAACCCAGCAGAGCAGCTAGTCCATAGGTAAACACCTGTGTTACCAATTCAGTTTATATCATTCCGGAGTAAGCCATGTAGCTAGCTAATGGTTAAGAACTGAGATTTTAGGGTTAGAAAGACCTGTAATTAAATCTTAACTCTTGTCTTTTGTTTGCTCTATGAGCTTTACCAAGTTTCATAATTTCTCTGAATTTCAGTTTCTTCTGCTGTAAAATGGGGACAATAATAGTGCCTGACTCAGCACAGCCCAGGGCTGAGCATACAGCAAGGACCCCACGTACATTAGCTATTATTTCTTGGAGAAGGAGTGATGTGTGGTATAAACAAGTGAGGCGCTTGCGTTTGAGTGCCATGTCTCTTCTGTGGCATCAGGTAGGTTGTTAACGTTCTTTAATTATATCACACTGCCCTTCAATCTTTAATATGTATTCCCACATTCAGTTGGAAGATCCATGTCCCCACCCTCAACACCCCCTTCACCTGTGTCCTGCTCCCTTGGAGTTCTTGGGCCTCCATCTTTATGTTATGGCTGCCTCATGCTCTCATGTTCCACTTCCTTTGCATCCCTGACCACCTCCCTGCATCGTAATTCCTGCAAGTGATGCCCTTCTGTCTGTTCTTATTCGCCCCATTTTACTTCTCACCTTCAGTTTCTTTATTCTTCCAAAGTTCTACCAACGCAAGTGTGGGGACAGAGCCAGGAGTGCAGTTTCCAGGCTCTCGGCCTCACATGGAAAGGTGCTGGCTCAGGTAGTAAATGGCCATCCACTGTGATTGGATGGCCATCAGCTGTGGCTAGTTGGCCGTCAGCTGTAACCAGTGAGCCATCGGCCACTAATATAACTGCCGTAGCTACGCTAGCAGTAGGTGGGGGGCTAGCAAGAAGATGGTGGCTGGGCCTGCAAGTGCGGATTGTAGTTAGCAAGTGAGGTTGGTTGGCAGAGAGAAGTGGACGGCAGGTTGCGGATAGTGTGGCTCCTGCTTCCTGTGTCTACAACCCAGCCGCCAGCAAGACTACAGTGATATGACTCCCCTGTCTATGGCTCCGTGGGTGTTCCTTTTTGACCTCACCATGTCCTGCGTTCTTATGTGGGGAGTAGGAGCTGAGACTCCGCATGACACCCTGCGTGACAACAAGTCTACTCTACAAAACAGACTTTACCTGAAGGTTTAGGATGATGGCACAGTAGAAGCAACTGCTTAAATAAAAAATTCAACAACAGTCTCAATTAATCTCCTTTTGTAGAGAATTTCTCACTGGCTGTGTCTTCCTTGGACCTGGATTTGCCTCTATCTTCTTGGATTTCTCTTTTTACCGAGACTTTTCTCTCCTCTTGAACTTCAAATTCCTGTGAATATTCAAAGCAGTCCATGTCTTGCTCCCTTACCCCACACAAGTTCTAGGCATTTCTAAAGCTTATGAGCTCACTCTGCCACAAAAGGGCATTTACTCTGAGTCCTGCTCCTATAAAGCACAGAGAACCTACAGAAGCTTCCAAATGACATTGTTTTCTCTTTAATATAATCCAATTCTTAGGCAAAACCAGTCCCTGTAAGAAAAGAGCATTATAAATATCTCTCCCTCTTCCATCACCACCACCCTGCCCAGAATAAGGAAGCCACTAGGAGTCCTGGTTGTTGGGTTTGTTTGATTTTTCCCCCGTCTTGTTATAATACCAACCTCACATGGTAGGGCAGTAATTGTCACTAGTAGGTTCTCAGAGAATGCTAATTCCCTTCTCCGCCGACCTCGTCCTGCCACCAGCCAGTTCGGCCTTACCACTGAGCTTTTGACGCAGGGAAGACACTCCAGCATGCCCATTTTTATGACTTCTAATCCTGTGGGCAAGGGTGGAGACGGTGATAACTATTATTTTTTAAATCTAGGGTTTCCATCCAAATCCCTTTCCCTAAGACAGATGGAAGGCCACCTATTCATCGGCAAGGTTTGAGTTTTTTCCCCATTGACTGCTAACTTCACTCGATCAAATTATATCCTCTTTGATCCAGTCCCAATTTTAAAATATCACATTGGGCCATCATCTTGCTTTATTGGGAATCTGTCACATTAGGTTAGAAGTGAGATGCCTTAGAGCTGAGAGTTGGGAGTGGGTGAAGGATTTATGATGTGGCGCCTGGCTTCACTCTAGGCTTAGCCACAGGTGTCCACAGCAAGGGCAGGTGAGGCCAGAGCAGGCCTGTCAGCACCATAGATGGAGAAAGTGGGCCATTGCTGGTGGTATTATTTTTAAGACTAATTTAGGAGATTTGTGAGCATTCATTATAGTTTTGTTGTATTCAAAGAACCTGAAAAACTGCCTTTTGGGACTAACCAGTGATAATAACTATAGAAGACGTATTCACTTGTGTATTTTAATGTTCACCTTGGATCCTCTGTGGCTGTTGCATGGCATGCTTTGTTTTGAACCCTTGAGTAAGAAGTTCAGGTGACCTGTGCTTATCGAAGCACCTTGTCTGGAAACCAGCCATTATGGAAACAGTTCATTTATAATCATTGCTCTTTGAGCACTGTCTCTATGACTCACTGGATAAAAGAAGACTCCAAACTTTAAGACACAAAGGTAAAAGGATGCTAAGTAAATGTAACAACAGAGACAAGTATGTCCACTCAGAGCTGCCGAAAAACTGAGATAATACAATACTGCTCTAGTACAGTAGATTTTAAAACTCATTTAATATTTTTTGAGAAGCTAGTAGGTCCTAAGCGCTTTAATATATTCTAATCTATTGAACTCTTTTAACAAACCTGTGTGGGAAGACTTATTTTCCTTATCGCTAGTCAATAAATTTAGACTCAGAAAGTTAAATTTTTGCAGAAAGTTTGCTGAGTCCCTTAGCTCCTTGCTCCTCAACCATACTCAGCACAAAGAGGTCAAATGAATGCCAAAACATTTGAATTTAAGCATTTTAAGCCATAAAGGCATACTGATATCACTACGTGATTCTGTTTAATAAATGTGTGGAATATATTAATTGTGCCTTTTCCGGAGGACAAAGTGCCTGGTGAAGTGACATCTGTCACCTTCAGCACTATTTTGTACCACTTACCACCACGGGGAGCTGCTATCTGACTGACAAGGCCTATCTTTAATTTGTGTTCATATCCCGCTGTGTTTACGGAATGGCTTCTCCATTTAGTCTTCCTGTCAAGATTTTAGTTATTCTTCAAGACCCAGCAGAAAATTTTACCTCTAGAACTGATCTGACTAGACTGGTCTTCTTTTGCCCTAGTTAACCCTCAGAATGCTCTATTTTTACTTCTTCATGACGTTTCAGTGATTCTGCCTCAAATTACGTAGATCTTAATTCTTCCCTACTTTGTTACCATCTCTGGAGGAAGAGGGTCCATCCTTTTTTTTTTTTTTCATGTTTGTATTCTTTATGGCAACCAACATAGTGCTTTATATAAAATAGATCCTCAAAAATGTAATGGCTGGAGATGGTACCAAACCAGAGTAACATAGAGATCAAAAACGTGTAAACATATGACAAATGTATCACCACACCTCAGTATACCTTCTCTCACCAAGACCAGGCAGCCTGAAAAAGCCTTCCCAACACAGAGTTCCATGCAGTTGGTTCTAACCATTGGAGTTTCCATCCTGTTGAAATCAATGTGTCATCCTTGGATGAAGATACCATAACCTAGTTTTGCCTTTTTTCTCATTCTCTCTGCTGAGTCAACGTCTCTTCATGTGTCAAAATCTCAGTTGATTCAGAAAAAGGAACAGAGGGTAAGGGGGGTGGGGGGGTTGGAGATGAGGGTAAGGGGGATCAAATATATGGTGATGGAAGGAGAACTGACTCTGGGTGGTGAACACACAATGGGATTTATAGATGATGTAACACAGAATTGTACACCTGAAATTATGTAATTTTACTAACAATTGTCACCCCAATAAATTTTAAAAAAAAAGGAATACATATATGTTTAAAGATTGAAGTGCCATTATACTTTTCTAAAAACAAATTAAAAACGACTTTGCTGCTCATCTATGACTGTTTCATCGTTGGACTCAAAATTCTTAGAGCAGAAGGAAGACAGCTGTGACCCTTAGAGCCTCATTCTTCAAAGGAGGTAGTTTACCTAAGCCACTCTGGCCCACAAACATCTACCTGCGGAGGTCCCATGTGACCCAGAATTTTGGAAACAAATGCCTGAGTGTGATCGCATCGTTTCCTAAAATAGGCTACAGATGCCGTGCGTGTTGTTGCATCAGACAACACTGTTGTGTCAAGTCAACAGTCTCCCATCGGAAAAGCTTTGAAGGTTAATTAAGACACATTCACGGAAAGGACATCACACACGGCTCATTTCTGGGAATGAGGCTGAAACCATGCTGAACTGGTGGCAGAAGGACTTGGGTAAGGCACACACTTACAAATTATATTGGTTTATTTAATGTGGTAGAATCGAGTTACAGAGCTAATGGGACTAGAGGACACTCATCTCTTGTGCCACACTGCCCCCTGGTGTCTTTCTGAGGCATGCGCTGTTTGCTAAAGTCAGGACTCTTTCATAGGGATAGTTTTCGGCTGGATGACTTTGAATCTTCTCAGAACTCAAAAGGGCAGGCAGCTGTGGACGATACCATTCTCGTTCTGATTATAGTGCCGCTACGTTTCCATACAGGTTTATTCTGTTATCAAACACAGGGCTTAGGTTCTTTAATAGTCCGACTGTTAATATGTATGTATGCATGCATGTATGTATGTATGTATGTATGTATGTGTGTGTGTGTATATATATATATATATATATATATATATATATATATGTATATCCACTGGTGAGCCCGGATTGGGGGTGGGGTGGGGCAGGGACCCAGCAGGGAGAGGCAGCATCTGGGGCATGGTCGTGGGCAGCTAAGCTGGTTGCCATGTCGCGGCCTGAGCAGAGACGTGCAGTCACTCTAGGTCAAAATCACTATCCAAGAGAAACAACAACGCTTCTCGTTGAGAAAAGGGAGCTGAGACAGAGTGGTCATAAGGCGCAGGAGCCACCCTGCACTGTGAATGTGCTCTTGGTTGCCCCACAGGACTCCTGCCAGTGCCCTGGGCTTCTTAGCATAGCCGTCCTTACAGGACCTACCCCACAGCTCCATGGCTTACTAGTTCTATGGCCTTGGACAAGTGATTTAATCCTTCAAACGACCACTTCCTTATTAAGTACACGTAATACTAGCTGGCATGAGTACATTATAAAATGCATGTCAAGTTCATACTAGCAGTGTCTAGAACACGGTCAGTGCTTAATATATGGTTATTTACTTTCCCCTCGAGACCACGAGTGCTTCCAGCAGACGTCTTAAAGTAAAAGCATTATCTCGCACCCGTGGCTTAGATTTCTAGGGGCCCTGGGAAGGCTTTTTGCCCATTACCCTCTCTATAACTTTTTCCTGAGCTGGCTGAGGACTCAGTGAGGCTTTAGCCCAATTCATTGAAAGGTGTGATCACTATTAAGATTTTATCTAGAAGAGCTGGCTTGTGTTTGTGTGGGCACATGTGTGTGTGAGCACTTATAAGTTATTACTGAGGTCAAGCAATGGTGTCTTACTGAACAGGGAATTTTCAGGGATCCCGAGAGAGCTCAACAGCCAATTGTACCGCATGAGCAGAAAGTTGCCACTGAGTTTGGAGGCCAAGAATTTGAGGATGGGGGCCAGCAGGTAAGGACATCTACAGGGGGTGCGATGAGGTGTATGTGGGTGGGACGTTGAGAGCAGGAAGGGCTCCCAGTGTTCTTCAAAGGAAACCAATATTTTGAGCATTTCCTATGAGAATGTCTTACGGGACAGGCTTTCACAGGTTCGCTCATCACATCCTCTCCACATCATGAGTAGGACTCATCATTGTGGTTCGACACGAGGAAACAGAGGCTGAGAGGGGTCAGCATTCTGCATGAAGCCACACAACCGGTGACTGGTGGGGCCTGTGCTTGCACCCCGGTTGGCCTGAGTCCAAACCCTGGCTTCTTTGCCGGCTCACCGCCTGCCAAGGAATCAGTGGGTTTGCTGTCTCCCCTCTCCCCCGCCGCTGGCCCCCTGAAGACCTTTTCTGAAGTGCTTGGTGTTGTGGAAATTAGCTCCCTGAGGACAGTCTCAGAAACACCTCCCCTCTTAGCTGCAGTTCTTTTCAGGCAACACCTGTTTCAAATGAGATTGTTTTCGTTTCTGCTTTTCCTTACCCCTTCTCTACTCACCCAGTCCATCTTCTTGGTCTGTTTGGCCAAGTGGCTAGAAGGATGAAATGATAACCCCGGGACACCACCCCCCCCCCATCACCTAAGGCACCTAGTGGTAGGGCCTTGGTGATAGGGGTGGGAGGAAGTGGGGTACAATGCAGGCAGGGAAGAGAAAGTCCAGCCCAGTGAGAAAACTCATTTCTATTCAGCATGATTACGTTTTTCAGATTTTTAATGATCTAACCTGTATAACAGTCCTTTGAAACAAGCAAGGCTTAAATCTGTTCATTCCTCTCCCTATTAATAATGACCCAGATCCGATGATTTCAGCATGGTTGTTGCAGAAGAAATAGATATAAGTTTAGGCTTTAGACTTGTGCTACATTATGATATATTTGGAGTGGGGATGATATTTCCTACGTGATAGAATGAATTCACACTGTTATTTGGGGGAAGTCAGTTTGAATGACTGAAAAGCCCAATTCTTGATTCTAGGATTCAGAAGGAACAGTTTTATTGTATATGAAGACAAAAAGACCAAACTAGGTGTCGTGCAAGGCGGCTTGTGGGGTCTCTGGTCCTGCTCCCCACATAAGAACACAGTATGTGGCGAGGCCAAAAGGGAACACCCACGGAGCCATAGGTAGGGGCGTCACACCACTACAGTCTCACTGGAGGCTGGATTCACACGACGTGCGACCTGCTGTCCGCTTTTCTGCCAACCAACCGACTCCACTCCATTCAACTCCCCAGCGCAACCACGGAAGTTATATTAGTGGCCAATGGCTCAATGGTTACAGCTGATGACCATCTACTACCCGAGCCAGCACCTTTCCACGTGAGGCCGAGAGCCTGGAAACCTCACTCCTGGCTCTGTCCCCACACTCCACCTCTATAGGGTCTCGCGTCACAATCTACGCGACAAGCATCTTGCGTGAGGGGCCCTGTGCGAGGAGCCTGGAGGTAAATGCAATATCCTGGACACAGCCAGGCTCTCTGGGCACAGCGAGGGTTTCTTAGGGCACCACCAGTGCTTCTGGGCACAGCCAGACTTCCTGGACTTCTTAGGGTACCACCTGTCTTCCCGGACACAGCCAGGGCCTCTCCGGGCACTGCCACTCTCTCTGGGCACAGGCCAGGGTTCTCAGGGCACTGCCACTCTCTCTGGGCCTCTCAGGGCACCGTGCTGGAACAACAGTGACTCACAGTCAAGGTGCTTACATTTTCTCGACGGCAGCCGGTCAAGACACAAAAGCAAACATCCGCCAGTTCCACTACATGGTGGTATGTTCCCAAACAGTCAAGTGGTCCATTAAACTAGGGATAGAAGGCAGTCCCCCATAGTCCATAGTCATTTGACAGGGCTGTCCTGGGGGTGAAAAATGACCTTGACCTCACCCTCATCTCCCACGGAGGACTCAGCAAGCGTTTCCTCCTGGGACTACAAGTCCTGAATCCAGGCTGCCTCAGCAAGCACTTTCCAGCCCACAGGGCCGCAACAACCTTCGCTTTCTCCGGCCTGTGCTGGTGGGAGAACCGTCCACGTCTTCCCACCCCTCCACAGGGGGTCCAGCTCTCTGGCAGCTGCTCCTCTTGGTCTTCCTGAGACTGAGTATTCATACGCACAAACTGCTCCACCGCCCTTCAGAGAGCTTTGGCTGGCACCGTACCCTGCTCGCTGCGCCATTTGTTGTGCGGGGTGACATGTTGGGTCTCTGGTCCCGCTCCCCACATAAGAACGCAGGACATGGTGAGGCCAGAAAGGAACACCCACGGAGCCATAGGTAGGGGAGTCACACCACTATAGTCTCACTGGAGGCTGGATTCACACGATCTGCAACCTGTTGTCCACTTTTCTCCCAACCTACCGACTCCACTCCACTCGACTCCCCAGCCCAGCCGCGGCAGTTATATTAGTGGCCAATGGCTCAATGGTTACAGCTGATGGCCATCTACTACCCGAGCCAGCACCTTTCCAGGTGAGGCCGAGAGCCTGGGAACTGCACTCCTGGCTCTGTCCCCACACTAGGTTAATGGTGGTGGTGTTCATTTACTTATTTTTTCCTGAAGCTATGGTTAGAGTTAGAAGATTTGTTATAATGAACAAATAGTTTGTCATTAGAATATAAACTGCATTAAGTAGCCAATTTGAAAACGCCTCAGGCCTGGCCTGGCTTGGTCTGCATCCTTTCACGCCATGTCACCCTCTGCCATGTTCCATTTCTTCACAGAACCTCCATCTACACAAGCTATTATCGTAATTTGGAGTGTCACCCTGGTTCTCTCTCTTTCTTACACACACACACACACACACAGAATTTTTGTGTATCCATCATCTTAACACTATCGAATTTTTATCTTTGAGAAAAAAATCGTTACAAAGCAAAAATAAACCTCCACCTTGTCTAAAGGATCACAAAAGTCTGACTATGTGGGATCCAAATCAATGCTTGCTGAATATTAAGAAAGGCACTGGTATTAGCCTGGCGACTGCAATGTACCAATTTGTCCAGCAGGTGGCGGTGGTATATAGAAAGAAAAGCTACCCTCTGGGACATTGCTCCTCTGTATAGAAAAGAAATGGAGGCTTGCTGGGGACATTCAGGTGAAGCCAGCAAACGTGTATTGAGCCCTTGTCCTCTGCAGGCACCACCCTAGGTGTGCAGTGGATCCAATAGGAGTGAGGCAGGTTTTCCCAGCTTAGGGACCTCCCAGTCTTCGGGGAGGATGTGTCCATATCTATCAGGCAGGGTCATTCATTGCAGCTGCTCTTGGAAAAGGACTTAAACCCCACACCTTGAGCACTGCAGGTGGGAATGTAAAATGGTACAGCTGCTGTGGAAAACAGTATGGCAGTTCCTCAAAAAGTTAAAAATAGAACTACCGTATGGTTCAGCAATTCCAATTTTGGGTGCATACCCAAAAGAATTGAAAGCACGGTCTCTAAAATATATTTGTACACCATGTTCCTAACAGCGTTAATCACAATAGCTAAAATGTGAAATCAACCCACATATCCATAGACAGATGAACAGCTAAGGAAAATGTGGTACATATGTCCATAGTTTCAGATAAAAAAGAGTTATGGAGATGGATGATGGTGATGGTTACACCACAATGTGAATGTATTTAATACTACTGAACTGTATACTTAAAAATGGTTAAGATGGTAATTGTTATGTTATGTATATTTTACCATGCACACAGAAACCTCATGGCAAGCTCTTCTGCAGTGTTTACCCTCATTGTAGGGACAACAAAATCCTTAAGGCAAACCTATACACATTTCTGGGCAGCGCCCTTGGTGAAGAACCTGGGAAGAGTACGGGCTTGCATTCGCTTGTCTATTGTAATAGGTGCATCAACAATCCATTGATTATACATGATATTCTATTTCTTTTACAATTGTGACCTTTCCAAGGTCCAGAAAAAGAAGACAAATCACCTGCCTTAAAGCCACAGATTCAGGAAGCAAAAAGAAACAATTGTTAATTGACCTTCTACTCTGGGCCAGGCATTCTATTTTGTAAACATTATTTCATTTAACCTTGACGACCACCTCAAAGAGACAGGATCTGCCGTTATTCTCACTTGACAGGTAAGGGAACTAAGCCTCCAAGTTCACAATACTACCCAAGATCCATAGTTAGTAAGTGTCAGGGGCAGGATCTGATTTCTGACTCCAGCTATACTTGCTGTGTGGTCTGACTAGGCTACAGCAGACCCTGGGTGGTCACCTCTACTGCCCTTATGACTCATAAATGTAGCACTTTCCAAATGTGAATCAAACCTGTAAGGCGCACCTGGGGCCTCTGTGAAAAATGACATTTGGGTTTGGGTTTGGCAGAGGATTCTGCATTTTGAATGAGCTCCCAGGTGATACTAAAGGTGCTAGTTGGAAGGACTACTCTTTTAGTAGCAAGGCTTTAATCTGCAGAGGTTCCCAAACTTTCTCACTGTCTCAGCAGCTTTTTCTCAGGACTCTACGACAAAAGAAATTCCTATTCCATTTTTTAAGTTATTAGATCCCAACAACCAGAAAAAGCTGAAGGAGGAGATGACTGATGAAAAAGGATATGAGGGTGAATAAAAGAGAAAACAACACTGCGAAGAGAGGCAGCAACAAATAAAGGAGACCTCGAATAGCCTGATAGGTTAGAAGATCTAAGGACTAGATCAGAAAATGCAAGGAGAGTAGGTGGAATAAAACTAGAAAATTACAGGTAGGCAGACCACAGAGGGCCTTCCAGGCCCGGCACAGGATATAGACCCTCCATGGTCCCATCTATGAAAAGCCTTTGCATGGGGTTACACGGAGGAATGACACTGTAGGGTGGGGATGGGGCTTGGAAGTCAGTCCCTGAGGGAGGCACGTAGGGAAGCTCACAGGAGCCCCACGGACCCTATGGATGGGGAAGGAGCCTGGTGATCAGCGGACAGGTTATGTTGGCTCTTCTCAGACGCTCTCACCTATCACTGCCTAGAAATTACTGCCTTACAATAACTAAGCACAGCATTTTGGGGGAAAGGGAATGGCGCTTTTCAATAGGCAGGCAAAATATTTCTGGAACACCTTTTTCACAGTGTTCCAGTCATGGTGCTAACCTTCTACCAAACTCACCTCTTGCCTTCGGGCTGACCTGGCCCATATTCTGGCCGAGAAAGAGAGAGAGAGAGAGGAGAGGGAAGGCGGGGGGGCATTACTTTCCCTGGGTGACTGTTTGAGTTATTTATTTTCCCAGAGCTCTATACTTTCTCCAATTCTGAATCTGATAAAGCAGGGTGTTACTCAGAAGGGGCTCACCCCAGTAGAGGAAGAAATGTCGATGAAAAGGACACATCAACCCAAAGACTGATTGTCTCGCAGTGAGCACACACACAGATATTCCCACACCCACTCAGTTGTTCCCATTTGTCGTGAGGGGCCAGGAAGCCGAGACATGGGGTGTTGGAGGAGGTATGTCAGTATTTCATTTGCGTAAGACATTTACCTGGGAAAGCTCCTCCTTCCTGAATCTTTTCTCTCACTTGGTTTTATTCATCTGATGGTGATACCAGTTGAATTGTGATAACTAGCTGATAGTAAGCTGTTTTTGAGGGTCTCAGTCATTTTTGGACACCAACCAGCTTAGTTTTGTGTGTCAACTTGGCTAGGCTGTAGTACCCAGGCGTTTGGTCAAACACCAGTCTCGCTGTTGCTGTGAAGGTATTTCTTAGATGTGATTAACATTTAAATAAATCAGGAAACTTTGAGTAAAGCACAATGTGAGGAGGCTTCCTCCAACCAGTTGGAGGCCTTACGAACAAAGACTGAGGTTTTCCCAAAAAAGAAGGAATTTGGCCTCAAGACTGCCACGTAGAAATCCTGTCAAGTTTCCAGCCTGCCATCTTGCTCTGCAAATTCCACATTTGCCAAATCTCAACATCCAAAGAACCAATCTGTGTATTATTCGTTCTGTTTCTCTGAAGAACTCTTATTAACACATCCACACTCTTAGAGTTCTTCATTCTTGCAGTATGTGTCTGGTCTATTTTATATTTAACAGTTATGATGGCTAAAATCAAGAATGGTGAACTGTAAAGCCAAGGGGGGCCTTGGGGATTAATTGGTGGAGGTTCTTGGGTCTGATTCTCAAAAGAGAAGGTTGGTAGAAGCCTGAGGCATCATCAGTTATGGGAAAGGAGGGCTGCTGGGTGAGATAGTAGAATCCTGCTATTGAGGCGAGATTGGAAGGTCGTTCCATCATTTTAAGAAAAAGGGTCAGCTTGGAATTTCCATTCTTAAGGGACAGCCATCCCATGGAGTTTTCCCAAGAGGGAAAAAAAAGAATAGTTGGCATCCTGCCAATGTCCATTTTGTCTCGTTTCCTAGATGAAGGTGAAAAGTTCTGTCCCAAAGGACACTTAAACATTTATGAAGTAAATTGACTTATGATGTTGAATTTGTCTCCTCTCAGACGGATAGATTCAGGGTTTCCTTGTCTTCACCTAATGGATCCTTTCCAATGACTTATATCACACCTGAGCCCCATAATTAAAGCAGTGACACTGGGCGGGGATTTCCACTCCTGGTTATGGTGTTTGGAAGCTGATGTCATTTACTGAACGCAGTGCACAGTCACCATTGTGTGGCGGGGATGGCGACAAGCCGATGGTGGTGATGACAAGGTTTCCTAACTCACAAAGTATCTCACATCCAGTAGCTTTTAAAGTATTCTTCATTACCCCATAGGCAGAGAGCAGTTGCCCTCGTTCCCATTAAACAGATAAAGAGACTGAGGTACAGAGAGTCAAGCAACTTGCCTAAGTCACACAAGTAGTAAACCAAAGCTGTTGTCCTAGAATTGGAATCCAGGTTTGTCTTCGTGTGCTTGGCCATCGCTATTTATATTCTTGCTTTTCTAGAATTCCGTGGTACAAATGCCTCCATTACATATGTATCTTTTAATAATTACTACTAAAACACTGGCCCCTGAAATGCTTCTTGCATACATACACATGTTTTGGATATTAAAGAGCAATAAAATCTCCACTCACCCCACCCCCCTGGAAATTAAGATATTTTCACAAGGCTTTTATTGCGCAGCTCTTTAATGAGCAACTACATAGTATGAGGAAGGCACCTGCGGATCTGACGCTGAGTAAGACACAGAACCCACCCTCTAAGAGTTTAAGCTTATGGGGGAGATGTGTACAGCCTCAGAATCACAGATATTATATCTGAATGCTCTTAAAGGTTACTTCACGTGGTCCCCTCTCTATTCAGAAAAGGACCCCTTGAGAAAGACCTTGGAAACCTGCTGAGGTCACAAAGTAATTTAGTGAGTCTTTTGGCTCCTAGCCCAAAGCTCTCTTCATGTCTCCCCACTGCTGTTCCCGAATATAAGTCAGAAAGCATTAAAGCCACGGTTCCCAAACTGCGTACCAAGGAGCCCTGGGGCACCACAGGATGCTTTAAGTTTCTGCGAGAAATACAGCAATACTTGATACTTCTCAGACTCCATGTGAACTATAGTTCCCAATGTCCACATGTGCTCAATTCCTTATAATGATGTCATATATTTTCACTCAGGTTTGAAATGCTCTCTCTCCTTTCCATGCTGTCTTTTTCAAAACAAACTCAAATTTCCCCTCTTCTGTGAATTCTTCTAACACCTCTGTGGTAGCACTTCACCTCCCCCACACACTCTTGGATTCCAGAGCTGACATTCATTTAACACTGAACATAGTCGGTCAGCGGTATATGCTGGCAGCTTCCTCCAGGATGGTGTTGAGCTCAGGAAAGGCTGGGACTGAATCTTATTTTATCTCTGAACCCTCAGAGCTCAGAAAACAGTGAACAAGCCATAAAAACCTGAGGAATGAGAGAATAAATACATGAAGAAATTTATATAAATTCCAGAACTTCAGAATAGAAAACTGACTACAAGGACCGTGAGATAACTTACAAAATAATGCCGTCAAAAACAGCGCCAGATAAGACAAATGCTATATTTCTCATGCTTTGGAGATCTGGTTAGCCTTGAAAGACCCTTATTAGCCAATGGGAGAAACAGGCTGTTGGCCCCTGGGGTTGTACCTTAGGAGGCCTGGTTGTCTTCCCTCAAGGGAAAAGTGAAAGCTTATTTTCTTTGATAGAGGACTGATGGCAGCTCCAGGCTCCCTTGGGCCTACGCATCTTAGAAAAGATCCCTTATCCACAGTGTCCTGAGAGCCAGAAGTACAAGGCCATTCAGAGAACCTCGGCATGACTGCCCATGGACTTGGCCCCTGTGGGGAGTCCCTACAACTTCAGCCATTATGAATCAAGCAAAACGGACACAACATGGGATTTTTTTTTTTTTTTTACTAATTGGTTTATATGTACATATCTCTCATTGTAGTCTCAAAATATTTTTAAAAAGCCTGAAGTTACAGGAGACTGATGTCTTAAATCTGTTAGTAGGTACTGATTTTGGACCAGTTTCCATCTTTGTCCCTCAGTTTTCTCCTCTGTAAAACGAAAAGATAAACAACATCAGAGTCCACATCAGAGTATTACTTGCAATATGGAGAACCTGAAAAATAACTAAGCGTCCAAGTGGCCTATGATATAGGCAATGAATGGAATAGATGTAGCTATTAAAAAGGATAATTAAAAAGGCATGTGTGATAGCATCGTTAAGCTGCTTATAATATCGTGTACCAATGCCCTGTAGCAAGAGACCACGAGAACCACACCTGCAGCTGAAGCGGTTAGGTTTATCACTCCTCGTGGTGAAGGAGAACACACACCCCTGGGAACCGTAGGGTGTCCCGGGGAGAGGGTGTTAGAAAGGACTTACCGGATTTGGGCTTGTGATGGAGGACTTGGGGAAGACTTTTGGAATCGTGTTTTATTCTGGATGGGATGCTGTCAGGAAGCAAAGAGGATTCTATCAGAAGGCTTCTTACCAAACCTTATCTAGGAGAGGAGGAGAGGAGACCAAAGCGGAAGCTGTAATTGATAAAGAAGAAACAGTCGCTTATATCAGCCAGGATGGGGATGTTTCGTTTGGTCGTTTTGGGGTTTGGACAATTTGCATATTTTCATCTGTCGTTAGACATGACTATGGGTTGCCTTGTTTTTGACTCAATCCAAGGTCACAGAGTGACCTAGCCTGATGGTGATGTGGCCTGCAATTTTTTACGGTCAGCAGGACAAAGACAAGGCCTAGATTTGAGTACCAGGCTGTATCTCAGACATTCCCTTTCTCAGTTGTTATTTTAAAAGTATAATACAAAATTGAATATACTCAATATTACATTAGCGTACAACGTTAATACAATAGAGTAATACAATATTAAGAGGATTACTTTTAACTTCGTAAAGACCATATGTGAAGTTTACCCCATGGGTACCATCATCTAATGGGGTGGGAATAAGCAGAATTTCTTCTAGCGTTTTTTCTGTACTTCGGGATTTCTATCTTTTTTTAAAATCAGAATTTGCTTCTATAAGAAATAATAACCTAGAATGGGCCACTAGATATAATTTATACCCAGTAAGAACAAACAAACCACTAAAAGGAAAGTATTGAACTTGATAACCGCCCATCCCTTTTATGAAACTTTTATTTCGAGATCATTGTGAACTCACATGCACTTGTAAGAAGTAACACCGAGAAATTCCATATATCCTTTCCCCCATGTCCGGCAATGGCAACAGTTTACAGAGCGATAGGGGGTTACTACACCGGGAAATTGACACGGAAACAATCCAGGCCCTTTTGTCATCGAGAAGGGGTCCATAGATAAGGCAGAGCATGTTTGAAAACAGGTAGGAGAAATATCAAGTTCTTTTTGTCTGTACCCGTTGGGCTCAGCCTGTTCACTAAGCCAGTTACATATTGAAACTCAATAGCCGTAAAATGGTGATTCAACATGGGAATTTGGCTTCTTCTCCTGAACCTGACACTGATGATGCCCCAGAGTAGGAAGGAGGTAGAAGTAGCTGAGAAAGTAACACAAACAAAACGAGAACCCTTAGAGGCTGAGGTGGTAGGCGTGTGGCCAGCCTATAGATTTGTGTCTATGTATTTGGGGGGTGAGAGCGGACAGGAACAGCGAGAGAGGTTCCAAGATGCTGTGGATGAGAATAAGCTGGAGAAAAGCCTCTAAATTGTTCCCCTTTTTTCTCCCACTCCCCAATTATCCTATATAAATAATTACTTACTCCCTGACCGTTTTAAGGCAGAAAAAACTGACGTGCGGAGGAAATGAGAGTGCAGTGCTCAGCTGGGGTGGGGTACAGATAACAACAGGTGTAGACGGATATGCCTGCCCCTGATAACCCTCCTTTCCCAGGTCTCCACCCACCCCAGAGTGAGAGCTGCACTATAGATGAGGCACCTGGAGATAAGGGAGTTCCCTTGAGGCACAGAGTCACTTGGGGAGGGGCTGGCCTACAGAAATCAATACCAAGGATCCTCCCCTCCCCAAATAGGTCCCCCTCATTCTCCAAACTACCCTTCGGTTCCAGTTGTTCCCCAGGTACAGGAGAGAACCATCAACAGCTCCCTAATAGGAGCCCTAGATGGAGAGAGGAGAATCAGTGCAGGGGATAAGTGCTTGACGAGCAAAAAGACTGAGACGTCTTCCTGCTTTGAAGGACACTGGTCCCCTCGTGCACCATCCCCTCTGCGTTCTGCATCCACGCACACGGGCTCGCTTTGAATTCTTCTGACAAGCCTTGACCTGTCCTACAGGCGTAACACATGCTCGTCCCACTACCTGGAACTGTGCTTTTCTCCCGCTCGATTCTTCACCTGGTCAACGCTCATGAATTCTTCAGATCTCAGTCTGAACATCATTCCTTCAAGGAAGACTTTCCTGACTGCCCCTCCACCTCCAAAACCAGACCAGGCTCCCTTGATATAAACTCCCAGAGCGCTGGGATAGCCCCCGTAATTGTACTGACATACCGAATGGAACTGTTTTCCTTTTGCTATCTGTCCTGCTGGACTGGAATGGGGCAAGGTCCTTGGCGATCCCTTTCCACCACTGTGTCTGGTGTGTGTCTAGCCCTGTGTTCAATGAGGATTTGTTGAATGAATGTAGCTATTAAATTTTGCACCAGTAGAAGAACATCAAACTCTGAGCCAAAGACCATAAAAAGCCATCAGGTTGACAGGACCGTGGGGTGAGAACTGACATGTTGAGAGTGACTTGAGGACAAGATCCTTACAATAGCAACTGAAAGTGTGAGAACTGGAGCATGCAGACGGCTGGAGAGAAAGGGAGGGTAGCGAAGCTCACTGTGAGGCTGAAACACACTGGGAGGGGACCGGAAATCCAAGGGTGAGAGTTGACAGAGAGAAGAGAGGCAAATGCAAAAATAATCTGCTAGAGGAGCCCTTACCAGCAGAGAGACACAGAACCTTCTGAGGGGAATATGGTACAAATATGACCAGGGTTTGAATCCCAGGGGTTATACTTGTGTGAGTTTTGGGCACTTACTTTTCTGAGAAATTTCTCCTTCTTAACCTCTGTGAGTGGGATTGTTGGGAGGATGAAACGAAAGTCCATTGGAGAAAGCTTCTGGCACAGGGTAGCTGTGCAAATGATGTCATCTTCCTCCTTCTCCTCCCCCCTTAATGTAGCCTTCTTTGTACAACCATGGAAATGGTTGGGCGTTTAGCCTGGCTCTCTCAAGACCAAAAGCATCTCAGCACGTGTTTGTCTATGGATCGGAGCTTCCTGACTAGCGCTTGTCCAAGCATTGCTGGAAATCTCTCAAACGCCACTATTGTGGTGGTTTAACCTCTCACATGTAACGTGAATTTCCTAAACCCTACTGTCTCCGCTACGTGAGGACGCTAAGCTATCTTCCAGCTTAAAATCTCTTGCTTTTGTATACTCAGTCAGGCTGCTGGGTGGTTGATTCTATTTTCAACCAGAGCCTTCAAAATTACATATCTTGACATTCCAAACCTGCGCTGCCCAAGGCAGGAGCCACTACCCACATGTAGGTATTTAAAATAATCAAAATTAAATAAAATTAAGTATTGAGTTCCTCAGTCTTCCCAGCAACATTTCAAATGCCCAGGAGTCACAGGGTAGCTTGTGCTACCACACCCAACAGCACAGACCTAGAACATTCCCATCGTCACAGGGAGTTCTATTCGTCAGCGCTGTTCCGAAGAATTGGATGTCATTTCCTCATTTAAGCACCGCGATAAAGGAGCCCTGTTGTTGAGAGCCAATCACCTCTCAATGGTGAACATCACCTCTACTCTAGAATTCTCTTTTTGTTGACTTATTCTTCTACTACTCCGGATCAGGGTTCAATTTGCAGTAAAATCGGTCCCAGAATATTCTGCCTGTTGCCAAGCCTTGTGTCCTTGACATTGGTGGGAAAGTACATTTGGGGTTGAGATTTATATGCATACACTCATACACACAAGCATGCAACTGAGGATTTGGTTATGGAGCCTAGGTCTTTACACCTCTTATGACAAATTAAGAATACTCCTATTCTCTCTCTCTCTAAAATGAGTATCTATGGCTGATAGGAATTTTAGTGCAGAGGCAGGGGTTGGTAAAATCAGGCATTGATTTTCTGTAACTCCACTACATCTGAAGTAATGCTTCAAAGTACTAAATGTATAAATATCTGTACCATTGGCAAATGTGCATTGCTCCTTCACCAAATACCCAAATGGAGGGGGAGAAAAAAGCTTCCTCTCTGTTTTGGGTCGTTAGAGCAAAACTCTAGGAGGGGATTTATAACTACACAGTTACAAATTATGAATGTGCATTCGTTCAAGAACTACACCCTGTTGGTTTACTATTGAGTTTTTTTATTGCTGGCTTTTTGCTTTGCGCCATAGGAGAGCGACTGCAGAGTTGGCTGCTGCTCAGACTGTGGAATCACCAGGGACGTTGTTCCTATTCAGAAATGCACGGGGTATATGAGAGACGGAGCTTGCAAACGTGTATATTAAAACCCATACATTACCCACACAATGAAAGCCCTCATCCCACTCCACGAGGGAGGGCTGGGGCTGAGTGTGAACCGAGGCCTCTCACGATGGAGGAGGCTGAAGAGATGCTTGGCCTTCCTAATTACCTAGTTAATGCTTTCTGACCCTGCTCAGCAAAGTGCTAGGGTTTCCTTAAAAGGCCACCAAAGGAGGGGATGCGGAGGAGGGTAGAAGGAGGGGGAAACGTGGGGCTTCCCACTGTACCCCCACTTAGCACCTCAGCTTCTCTGACTTCTATACATTAGACTTCCCCATATGATTTCCTTTCAGCAAAAGACAGCCCCAAACACTTGACAATGAAAGCGCGAAGTTTTCCTGTGGGATTCAGGGCTTAGGGAAGTGCAGGACGGGCCATGGTGCCTGTGGTTTCTTTCTGAGTAGAAGCCTTAGGGCGTGGTATGGGCCTGTGGGCCTCAGCCCTTCCTATGTGTGATAGCTCATTTCAATGAATGGGTGGAATTCATTGCTGTGCCCACTGTCTGTCAGACGGTACACGTGGTCATGCCATGGGATAGGGAAGGCAGGGGAATATGTGGCCGGGCAGACAATGGAGGGCTCATGCAAAAGAGAGAGCTCTGTTTCCCGGAATGTGTGAGACCTTGGCGCCAAGAAATCACAGTCATCTTGACCAGCGCAGTGCAGTTATATCAGTCACTCAGGGCCGAAGACAACCTTGTCAGCGCTACAAGAACTGTGGGAAGTCTCCTTTTGTAAGTTTCTTAAGACGGGTACTCTTATCTTATTAATGCTCACCTTTTCATTCCATCAATCATGCTGCTAAAAAATCTAGTCCGTAAAAAGTGTGGAGAACATGGGCTTTCTGAGAACCACTGCAAAAAATAAAAGGGTGAAAGAAATAGGTGCCCAAACTCGCTCAGGTTCATAGCAGCTCCCTTTCTCTCTCAGTACAGGCAGCCATCTGTCTCTTGGGCCCTAAGGGGCAGACTTACCAGGAGCTTAATGAAGCTTAAACTGTAGGGCCCCTCACTGGCATGGGCTCGCTTGGCTGCTGGGGGTGGCTGGGCGCCATAGAGTGTTCAGGGAAGAGAAAAAGCCAGACGGCCACCAGGAAGTGTTTCTGGCAAGTTGCTAAAGGAATTGCAGGAGAAAAGCACCAGATAGTCTAGATTCTGGAACAAGCCTCTACCACTGGTCTCAACCTCCCCCCACCTGTCTCATCTCCAGGTTTCACACACTTCTTTCTAATTTCTATCTCTCAGCCTATGTTTGCCGGCATCGCTGCTGCTGTTGGGTGCTCCCCTGCTGGTAACTGAGGGTCAGTTTGGTAATTAAGCCTGTAGTTCCAGAAACCCAATAGGGAGTCATATCCTTGACTCTACTTACCCTACAGTGTGTTTCAGACACTCCCCCTAAGGTGATCCCAGAACCCAAGACGTTCTTGCTGAGGTGGACTGCTAATGGAGAGAACTCCCTGGCGCTAAAGAGAAGGGAAGCCCTGGGGAAGGGAAGTCCACGGAGCAGACCAGCTTGCTCTGGCTGATGCGTGCATTCAGCTAGGTCATGACCGTCTGGTCTATTGCAGGAGTTAGAACCTTGTGCTCCTCCAGGTAGGCAGATGGCATGGCAACCTTGACTCTTAGGCTTGGCTTCTTACAAAGTTCACTCACTCACTCACTCACTCACTCACTCACTCACTCACTGACTCACTGGTATTTCTTCAGCCTTCACATCACACTAAACTCTATGCCAGGTACAGGGAATAAGTAGTGTAAAACCAGACACAATCTCTGTGTTCATGGACCTCACACAACAACAAGGAGACAGACGTTAATAGTGTCACAAATGGACGATCATGAAAAGAAATAAGGACCATGGAGAAAAAGAACACAGTTAGGGAACATGCTGGTACTGGGGAAACCCCACCTGGTCCAAAGTGAGAAAGCATTTCCCTGAGGAAGTGGCATTTTTGCTGAGTTGTGAAGGACATCCCTGGGTGGCATGGGGCCAGATGTGGGGTTGCGGGTGGGAGGGAAGGGAGAGGAGTGATCTTGGCAGTGGCAGGATGCTGTGGGAGGAGGGGACTGAACATATTAGGAACTGTCAGGAGGCCACTGTCATTGGAGCACAGAGGGGCTGGAGGGGCAGGCCCTGGGTTGAGATCTCTGCCTTCGTTCTAAACAGTGAGAAGACAATAAGGAGGGGTCCGACTCGGTCAGATTTGTGTTTTGAAAAGGTCACTCAGCTACACAGAACGGCTAATAGGGGATGGAGTGAAGTGGGGAGACAAAAAGAACCCGCTCACTCCCTAAAGCACAGGGTCTGCCACACATGATTACATTTAAGGTGTTGGAGTTGAACATATTTATTTACGTACTTACTCATTCAAAAATTAATCTCCACAGGGAGGGTGGAGCAAAGTCACTACAGGAACCACTTACCGTATTTCCCCGAAAATAAGACCTAGCCGGACCATCAGCTCTAATGCGTCTTTTGGAGCAAAAATTAATTAAAGACGCATTAGAGCTGATGGTCCGACTCGGTCTTATTTTCGGGGAAACACGGTATATAATTCACTCCTTTCTGGACAACTGAAAAACCTCCCTCTTTAACCCTCTCTCTACCCTGGACCCTGCTTATAAGGGGGCGTTTCAGAAAAATATCATAGTATATAAAGAACACTGGGCTAGGAGTTCCGGGATCCGAGTTTCTGTCTTGGCTTCTTGTCCAAGTCAATTTTCCTGGCGACTTAGCTTTCTTACAATTGCTTTTGAGGTTCAAATGAAATGATAGAGGAAAAAAACTGATCAAACGCTGGGGCTCAGATCACACTGTTCCTTTCATGAAGGGTGTTATTTAAGTAGCGATTAAGCAATAAACTTTCAGTATGGCTTATGCATGCTTTGAATTATAAACGTTAAAGTAGATATTGTTTTTCTGGAATTCTAACACATAACTATGAGAACATGAGGATCTATAGTTTACTGCTTTTCTTTAATACCAAGTTCACGTTTGGCATCAGATGGAAGTGACATTGGTTAGGATGAGGACAATTGTCTTCCGTTTTCTGTTTCTTCTCAGCAAGTCTTGCAGGAAGGACCTTGTTAGGAAATACTGATCCCTTTCTTTTGGACAAAGGTCAGCTGATAGCTTGGATTTCCCAGAGCAGAGCTCATTTCAAATAGTATACTGTTTTTCCCATAAATACACTTATCTGTGCACAATCTTCTGCCCTGATTATTTGGCTCAGAAATTATGGTCATTAGGGTGTTCTGAACCTCTGTAGAGATACTTTAAAGCCGGTTCAGAGGCAGGCGTGTATCCAGGAGACCAGGAAGAGGATAGTCTCAGTTCCTCCATTGGGTGTACTCATTCACGGCCTTGGGGAGTTTTCCTGAGTGACACTTTCACACTTACAAATTACAAGTGGCAAGGGAGCCTCCTTTCCCAAGATGACAGAGATTCTACATAATCTAGTCATGTAACTAGCCTCTTATTCTCAGCTAGGAAAAATAATTGCTTGACTAATTTATTTTCATAACTGCATGCTGTCTCAGTCTTTAAGAAAACAACTTGGATAACACAGGTTGTGGGATGGGCAGAAATCACTTCCTTGCATTTAAAAGGACACATGGCTTGAGGCCTTTATGATCCTACCTGATCTTTCAACCCATCTTCTGCTTCTCTGAGTGATAATTAAGCATTAGAAGTTGGCTGTGTGATCTCAGGCACAGCTGTTAAAGAGGGTCTGGGTTTAAATGAAGCTGTCAGTCCTGGGTGGGGCTTTTGAAAGAGAGATAAAGTTTCATGTCTAGTATCTTCTCAGCCCAGATAACCTGGGGTTGGGGTAGATCGCTTCCGAATGAACAAATGGCCAACTGGTTTACCACTTCTTTAGGGATACCTTTAATTTGGGTCTTTTTTCTGAATGGGTGTCATGCGGGGCAGCCTGTGGGGTCTCTGGTTCCGCTTTCCACACAAGAACACAGGATACGGTGAGGCCAAAAAGGAACACCCACGGAGCCATAAGTAGGGGAGTCATATCACTATAGTCTCACTGGAGGCTGGGTTGGAGACACAGGAAGCAGGAGCCACAGAATTCGCAATCCTCACTGCCCTGCTTGCAGGCTCAGCCACCATCTTCTTGCTAGCCCCCCATTTTTCTGCTAGCGTAGCAACAGCAGTTATATTAGTGGCCAATGGCTCACTGGTTACAGCTGACGGCCAACTAGCCACAGCTGATGGCCATCCAATCACAGTTGATGGCCATTTACTACCTGAGCCAGCACCTTTCCACATGAGGCTGAGAGCCTGGAAACTGTACTCTGGCTCTGTTCCCACAATGGGGTACCATGTAATGCTTTTTATCTTCTTAATATGACTATTATTTGGTTGGAAGGAAGTCCTTCACAATGTATTAAGCACAATTTTAATTGGAATGCAATCCTATTACTAAACATCTACTTTACCTGCCCAGAAAAGGACCACATGGGTCAGGAGAAGTGAAGGAAATTTGGTTTCCATCCAAATCACCCCCGTGATGTCCAGGTTTGGTTAGATGTTCTGACTGGCTTTGCCCCTCACCATTCTGTGATTGCTCCTTTGAGGCTGAAGACCATTTTCCCAGAAAGAGGAGGGCTGGTCCTTCAGTGAAAGCTACAGAAGTGATGGTATCTCTCTACTTGAAATACTTCTTCAGATGCTGTGATTAAAGTCCACATAATTGCTACCTATTTAATACCCAGACAAAGGGGATTTGGCAATAGAAAAGGCACAGCCCATCCTCTGGAGGTATCTCAAAATTATCCTGTTGCAGATGGACAGGGCTTTTCGGCTTATAAGGCCCTTTGCCATACATTATCTCATTTAATTCTCAAACTATGAAGCAGACCAAGTAGGGATTATTATCCTCATTTTCAAGATGAAGAAACAAGACTCAGAGAGTTCCAGGGACTTGCTCAGTGTGGCAGAGTTGGGGCTAGAACACAAGGCTTTTGTGTCTACAACAGCTAATCTACGTTCCACGCCACCCCAGGAAGTCAGACATAGGGAGGGCTTTTTAAAGCAGACTGCGAGTTTATCGAGCACACCTTGTGAGAATAGCTTGCAGGAGTACAGCCGCCCACCACCACCACACACACCAGGCTTAGCCAGCAGGTCTGTTAGGACGAGGCTGCATCTGTGTTTTCTTAGTGAAAATCCCTGAGTAAAAATTGCTGCTGGTGGTGATGAAAATCCTATTATCTACACACCTGTACTTGTTTTGGCTTCTTAAAGATTTATGGTGGCTTGTTTCACCGCTTATATCTCAACCAATAGCCTGGCCACAATTTTATTGCCTCCTTCCAAAGCTGAGACTGGGGCTATCAGGAGTGGAAGTGGAACGCGAGGATCAGAGAAGTGACGAATCCTTAGGAACACAAAGTGTAAGTGGGTCTTGCCCAGGGGCTCCAAACCCAAATGTGAAGGCTGGAGGGTGAAGCCAGTGGGTAAATATGCCAGGTGGGGAGGATGGCAAGCTGGAGAATGATATGTTCCTTTGAATAGGGCATCCAGTGCTCAGTGCCAGCTGACGGTTGCCATGCTCCTAATCAGGCCCGGGTTTGCCAGATCAAGGTGTTTTTCCAAGAGGATCTGGAAATCTAGAACTGTGCATACATCGTCCTTACTAGATTGTTAAATATTAATGGCTTATTCAACCATTTATAAACCTCTGTGGGTCAAAAACAAACAAAAAACAAATAATCCCATTGAGTCTCTTTTGCAACCTCTTCTCTTTGAAATTGTAAGTACATAGAAAGTTTTAGGAGAAATGCACCGGGACGTAGGGATGTGGTGAGAAGCATCTTTATTAGCAGCAGGGTCCTGTATCTTCTCCATGTTTGTGAGAAGGACAGGACAGAAGGGATGACCGAACTGCTGGAGCCAGAGTGTACATAAAGCTTCCAAATTATCTCTTGAAGGAAGGATCTGTTCAAATATCCACCTTGCTACCTTTGGGCAATAAGCCTTTCCACTACCATTCCATCATGTGGTGGATAAGGCCATGGTGCAAAGCCTTCCCACAGCACCCACACACTGCAGGCTCCTGCTCACTAGCTAACACCTCATCTTTCCCTCCCATCTAAGAAAGCATACTGGGCTCTAAATAAGTGAGAATGCTAAAAATATAGGAATGGCCTTCCATTGACCTTAATTAATTTTTTAAAAGTAAATTCATCACACATGTTGGTATTTTACCTATTGTTAGTTATGGTTCATTTGTGACACAACTCACAGATTTCAGGACGACATGGTTAAGAGATGTTTTGAACAATAAAGACAAATAGAATATATTGCTAAGCTTCCCAGATAGGCCAGCACTCTCTTCTGGTATTTTCAGTCAAGGTGTGATTGGCTGGGTTGACCACCAGCTCACATAGTCACCTTTAGGGGATCAGTTACAAGAATCTTGGGAATGTCACCAGAGACACTTGGACTCTTGAGAAAGGATAAAAGAGATAAAAGACCATGTTCTCCAAAGCAATCAGAGTTAGAACCCACACATTCCCAACTCCCTAACTGGCAACAGGGAGCCCCTACTTGAACTGGTGTTTGGATGATGTTAAGTCAAGTCCCGCCCGGCAGCATAAACCAATAAATAAAGGACCCCCATGTTCTCTGTGCTCTTTGTTCCATGAATTGATCCAGAAGTGAAACCCTGGAGCTGTCCCTGTTACTCCCTACATAATTTAGGGTGATGATCTGCTTCCTTTCCACCGAATTAGAAAATGAAAATTCAAGAGGTGGGAATAGAAACCAGATTCGAGAGAGACGAGAGAGGCAAAGGGGTGACTGGCACATCTGATATAGCGTGTCTTCTGGGGAAAAGGTGTGTGGATTTTAAAGGCAGACTATGACAAAATGAGAGCAGAAACAAGTCTATTTTTTTCTAGGTCGCCACAGGGAACCCATCTAACCTATTTACAAGTGGTCTCAGGGGAAATATCTTTAAATAGCAATCTTGTCACCATCCTTTTCGTCATCTTCCATGATCACTTTGGGTTTCTCCTCCCTGAGCAGTGTCACACCTGCAAAATAAAGCACAGATCTGCAATTAAGTGCCTCTAATTAAAATATTAGACAGACTTTCAGCAGAGACACAGTGCACAAGAGCACGGCAACCCAGAGACTTTTTAATGGCTGCAAAGCTAACTGCTAAAGGTTGTCAACTGAGAGAGAGGGAGCTGGGTGGCCTTATTTGTCCTTCCCAGAGGAGCTGTGGCTCAATGAGGACACCGCAATGGTTACGAGGGGACACTCAACCTAGAAGTCAGAGCCAACCTTCACTCTCTTCTCTGCATTCTGTGTTTGTGCACGCAGCTCTGTAGCATGGAAAGCACATGTATTTTTGAGTCCAAATGCTTTGCATTTCTCTTTCTTCCACTCATTCTGTGTTGGCGCAGTTAACACCTTCATACCTAAGTTTTCCCATACGTAAAATGAAAGCACTAATATTTATATAAAGGGTTATTTTGCCAAATAAGAAGTATGTGACAATGCTTAGCACTGTGCCACACCTGTGATCAACTACAAGTCAGTTTTTCCCTTCCTTTCACAATTTGCTAGTTTATTTTCCTTCTGTGAAGAACTGGTAAGCCTCATGAAGTCTGTGTGTGAGTGAAACACACACATTTTACCAACATCTGGGAAACATATTGAGCTGAGGCTCTGAACACACCATTTTTAAATGTCAGTACTTGTAGATACTAATAAAGTTTACGTAGTTCAGAGCAAAGTGAGAAAATACAGCATGTGCACGGATTAGTTTTTTTCCTACAGCTGGATGGCTACAATGTTAAAAAGCTGTCCGTTACTTCAAGATGATTCTTTTTCTACTTTGGGGGATTCAAATATCTTTTATGGAAGTTTAGCGATGTTAGATGGTTGCTTATTTAACATTCTTACCAGGCAAAATTTGAAGTTGCTACCCCTATGTTGGGCTCCACAATATTTTGTTCTTAAAAGGTTCCTGGTCTGTGAAATTCAGAAGCTTGGGTGCAATTTTCTGAGCTCATCAGCCCAGAAAAACTCATCCTAGGAGGTGTGGGTGGTTCTGTTCATCATGTGAATTGTGAAGTAGGCTCATTTTTAATAAAAAGACAAAGGAAGCCATGATTCAAGGCCAGTCCTCCATGACTTCTGTCATCCCTCTCCAGCCAGCCAGTTGTGTCCCCCCCCCCAACTCCCCATCTCTGCCAACTCCCCTCTCTTAATTAGTGACCTTTCAGTTCATGAAGCATTTCATAAAGATCTAAACTTAAGGGAGGAAAGCTGTGCCTCACAAGAGGCCTGTCTACAACACTGGAATCCATTCAACAGCAGCAAATTAATGAAAACTATGTGCTGCTCTTAATGACTCTTCATTTGATGCAGTTGCTAGTTTGTTCATATGGGTTCTTTACCAATTAGCTGATATTTATTGGAGGAGAAAACAATTTCAAGAGCCTAGATGAAACTAAGCCTTTTGCATAAATCACTTATGAAACACAGTGGGAGGTATTTTTCTCTTGTACCAGCTGCACAGAGGTTTGGAGTTTTATTTGGAATTCAGGCTATCTTGATGGGAGAGCATGGAGTTAGCTATGCTGAGCCTGCAAACTTTCTGTCCTACCTTCTTTGATATAGCTTCACATTAAGCCGAATGTTGGGTGGAATCAAAATGGGCAAGAACCTTAAAATTCCTGGATCCCAGTAAACTTTCGGATTATTTGGGATATCCTAGAAGCCTAGTCACATGAGCAACTGACCAAAAAAAACAAAACAAAGCAAAAAAAGTCTTGGGATTTCAGGGAAGGGAGGAGTCTGTTTAAATCAAGGTCAGCCCTTCCCAAAGTAGGCTAGGCTTTCCACAGGGATATGGGAGATAATTGCAAGTGGAAAGTGAACTAGCATTGTATTGGTATAGTTAGGCATTCATTTTAGTATCTCATAATGAGAAAGCTGTGGTAGTTCATCAAAATCTGATTTCATGAATATCATGGCTAAGAATGAGGCTTAAATCAATGGTGTCTGTTTATAGCGTCTCTGTATAACCACTATCTTCTTATTCTTGGTGCGTCCTATTGGTGATGTGAAGGTGAACGAGTTTTGCTAAACCCTGGTCTGTCTGGTTTAACCAGATCCTCATGCTCTCCCGTGGGAGGCAGAGGTGTGTCACTGAAGTAATATACTTTAGGGCCAGAAAGCTTTGCCTTTGGTGGTCGTTCAACGTTGAGCGGGTCCCTTAACCTGTGAGCCTCTGTTTATTCACCTGCAAAACTGTAGAAAAAAGAATTTGTATTTCTCACAGAGGTGGATGCTACCAGAAAGACTTAGGCCAGCATTCGTTTAGGCGTCAAACTACACCTGACAGGAAGCTGCATTCAAGTTTTCTTCACATGGTCGGAATCCCTGGACAATCTGTCCGTCTCCCCCACTGAATGGCGAGGTTCTCACAGGGTAGTTTAACATCCAGTACAGTAGGGATTTAGAAAATGTCTGTTCCTTCCCTTCTGCTGTCTATGTAGGAGAGTTTGGGGAACTCGGCTGCATGTCACAGCGTGGTATGTTTTTAAGGCCAAAGCTGTCAGTCCAAGGTTTCTGAGGGCCAATTAGCCTTGAAGCACGCTGTTTTAGGCCACGATTCCACTCAGAGCACTAACTAAAGCTGGTCACCTGCATTACAGACGTGTGCCTCTGATTTAAGGGCTCAGACACCACCCCTCCTGGCAAACCACACCAGAGAGAATGCTCTATTCGCAGCAGGACAGAAGAGATGTCACTTTCAAAGGACATATGAGTCTTCTTCCTATAAGTACAGTATTGAGCTTTGACCTCCAAATGGGCCAATTTTCCAGGAGGACGCGTTTCAATGATTCTAGCCTTGTGATTTTTTTACTTTCCCTGGTTCTTTTGCCACAGATTGCAACTAAAGACGTATTTTTCCTTAAGCAGATCTCAGCTACTCAGTCAGGTCTGACTGATCATAACGCACTGCTCCCTGCCACGAATTCACCAAGGTGGAGGGCCCTACGAACTCTATGCCAAGCTGGGAGCCAACCTTGGGCTGGCCATAAAGCCTGAGATGACTTCGCACTGAGGAGTTGTCTGCCAATAGGAACCAATCAGATAAGCTCATTAACCTAGGGGAATGGTGGCAGTTAGTGAGAGATTTAGAAGAGAGAGCAAATCTTTGTCCAGTCTTCACTTGCCAAAGGCTAATGAGAGAAGACTCTCCGGAGTGCACTTCTCTGTGAGTTGCTCTCAACACCCTTATTAAAACCAATGCGAGTCTCTTTGAACATCTGCTGAAGGCTCTATCCTTATCAGCTTAACTAGCATTTCGATTATTGCCAAATTTTTAGCTGCTAAAAGGCTCTTCAGAAATAAAGTGCTTCAGCTAATATGCTAATAAAAACTAGAATCATAGAACTCAAATCTATAATTGCAAATACAGCACAGAGATTTGCTGATTCAAGGAATTCTACAATGTGTACAGAGCCTATGGATATACAGCCCCCCTCTCCAGCTCTGTGTACTTTGCCCTGTTTGATAAACACTTTTTATTCAAACGGAAGCTGCTGTCTTAGGATGTAGATACTGGGATGCAGGCAGCATCCACTGCCAGATAAACAGAGATCAACATTTTGGGAAGGTCCCTGAACCAGCAGGTTTATAGGAAAATTCTCATCTTCAGGAATGGTTTGACTTATCTCAAAGAATAGGAGGTTGAACAGAGATTGAAGGGGAACTGACATCCATTGAGGTTTTTCAGTAAGCCACGAACTGTGCTAAGTGCTTTATATACTTGATTCGCGTTGGCAATCCTAGGAGACAGGTTTTAAAGTCCTCCTTTCAGAGGTGGATGAAATGATGGAGGCTCTTACTGTTTGTGTTAGTTGCCCAGGGTCACAAAGCTAGAATGGAGCAGAACCAGAGATCAAACCCAGACCTGTCTGACTCCAAAGCCCATATTCAATGCCATGTACTAAGGTGACTCTCTGCCCCCAAATATTTTCGTTCCTCTACCACGTCTTCCCCTAGCAGGACTTCAATAAAAACAAATGCAAGAAAATAATCAATCTCCTAATGGAGAACGTGGAACTGCAGAATTATGACTACCAGATATATGTAAAACATATTAAAAAAAAAGCACCTCCTTACTGAGTGTTGCTATACGTAAGGGACTGAACTAGACATCAAGGCCAGTACCAGTGACATAGGGCAATCCCAGACCAGGTCTCATGAATTCATCAAACAAGTCATTGACGTAAGTCAATTTAAATAGCAGCTACAGCAAAGCAGCAAGAACAATAAGAATATCTTGGTATTTGCACGCCTGTGTCTAATACAGAGCTAGTGAGTTCAGAAGAGAAGAGATTCATTTTGGAGTTAGAGGGGTCTTTGCACTGGCTGAACCTTTCAAGGTGACGGGAATCTGGGCAGAGGCAGAGCTTGGGGCAAATACATGATGGGCTGGAGAATCAGTGCAGGTGGGAATGTATGTAACATATGAGAAGCACGGCTGAGGCACGTTCAGGCCCTCCCAATTGGTCCTTGGTCTATTTCTCCAGAGATGTGCCTCTGCATGCTCCAGGCCTCCTTGCCTGGTCTGCTCCTCAGAAATCATTGACCCTGTCTGCAGCCCTGCCAGCCTTTTCATGATGTCTTCTTCTGAGCTGTCTTTCCAAGTGTTTTCTTTATCAAATGAAATAATGGGGGAACATGGTTTTTTGCAACAACCAAATGCCATCTCCTCCCAAAAATGTGCCATCTGGGTATCTATAATGCTGAAAATCCAACCCATAGCATAGTGCAATGAAAACCTGCCCACAGATGAGACAGACCTGGGTTGGAACCCCAGTGTTTGATGTTGAACATAATTTGATCCATTCATCTATCATCTAATTATTCCGTCATCAATCCCATCAGCCAGTCAGCCATCCATCCATCAACTTCATCCACAGAAGACTTCAAAATGGCTGTTACTCAAATGCTCAGTTTCTTTATTTGTAAAGGGGATAATAGCTACTTTATTGTGTTACTCAGTTGATTTTTAAAAATCCATGAGAATGCCAAACTCAGTACCTAACATTTAGTACGGTCTCAATAGACGTTAGTACACGTTTTCCTCTACCAGCCCCCCAACTTTCTTTATAACACACACACACACACACAAACACACACACATACACACAGTCTTACACTCTAATCATGAATGTACATGTCTTATTCCCCAACTTGCACATGAAATTCTCTAGGACAAGACTATACACTGACTGCCTTCCAACCCGGGTTAATGCACAAGGTTCAGCAAGATTTCTTGGTTTGATTTGATACATATTAAGATATCTACCATTATTTCTGCATCTCTCTGTCTCTCCCTCTCTCTTTCTCTTGTTTTGAGGATTTGATCAATAGATCCAGGTGTTTTCAGAGCATCAGCCAGCAGCTATAGGATGTATGATCCACAGAAGACCAGGGAAGAGGGTATTTCAACTTTTCTCAAGGACCCACTGACATTTCTATTTCATGAACTCAGGAAATTTGACCAGTTCTGCTGAAGCATGAGGAATGCTCTGACTCTCGCTCCATCTCCGTGTCAGCCCTGGGGAAGCAGCCAACGGAGGTAAACCTGAAAACAGCAGTAAATGCTGCTCCTCCCCAGAGCACTTCTGTGTGACACAGACTGCTGGGCCAGGACAGAGGCCAGGCCTGTGGCACCTCCAGATGGTAATGCTCTTGACCTGTTCCCACCACCCCCTGTAAATGGCCTGCGCCAGCTCTTTTACCTGCTGCAAAGGGAGACATGTGCAGGGCAGGTGTGTCTTTTCTCCTTGGCTTTTTCTGTTCCAGGTCAGTGTTATGAAGAGCTGGACTCATTTTGCCCTTTGGCTGTCTCTCTTGGACCTCATATCTTTCAATTACATGTTCTGAAAGCACACCTGCATAGTTAGGGGAACAGAGGGAGAAAGACAGTCAAATACAAATAGATATGCTCGTACACAAGAGCTGGGCATCCATATTTGCACAGATACCTGGTGATGGGCGTCAGTGTATCTCTTCAAACTTATTTTCATAAAAGCAGTTCCTTTATAAGAATTAGTATTGATTGAGGCTACCCCAGAGAACATCTTCTGTGCAAAGGGTTTTACGTGCCTGATTTGAATTTAATGATACTACCACCATTGCATGTCTGAGGCAAGTGAAGCAAAGGAATGTACCCACAGTAACTCAGCTCACAGGTGTCAGAGCCAGGAATGGAGCCCAGGGTCATTGCCTCCAAAGGCCATCCTTGTCAGAGACATGGATTATTTGCTGACCCTCAAGCCACATGCTCCAGTCATCAATGACTTAATTGGTTCTCTACCTCCACCCACCTGCTTTCTCATCTCTCTTCTACCTGTGAAGTTTTTCTCCAGTTATAAACTCTCTAAAAACAGTCTCCCCTCTATAAATTTTCCACAATTCACTGCCCAGACTGAGATCCTGAGGTCTTTAACTAAGGACCTCCATTATGACATTACTTCTTCCTGTGTATTTCAGTGCTTCTGTTAATTTATTTACTTATTTAAAATTAAATTTATTGGGGTAACATTGGTCCTTCCCAGAACTCTCTGTATTTTATTTGCTTTGTATCCCTCCGAGTGGGTTGTGAATTGAGAGGACTTTAAATAAGTGGCCTGGAGGGAAGGAGAGAAGGAAATAAGACAAAACAAAACATTGGGGAACAAGAGTGTCACACGTCCCATGCAAGTTTGTTATAGAGACACATTAGCTATTTACCAAACCATTTAGCTTTTGGCCTGGGCAGCCAGGAGAGGCCCGTGACTGTAGGAAGTGATGTCACTTGTGGCCTCTGTGTCCCTCGTGCCTACAGGATGCTGATGTGCATGGTGCCTTCAGATGCCATGGACCGATGATGTCTTGACCCCATCAGCCGGAGGCCCTGAATGACCATTTGGAGCAGAGCCTGCCTCTCCTGACCCGACTTCCACTACTGGTGAGTGAAAAACTAAACTTGTAGTGTGTTATGCCACTAATATTTTTGAATTTATGGGCTATTGCAGCTGGACATATTGTAACTAAGACAGATACAGAGCACGTACCAACAATTAAAAAAATCCACATTTGTCAGGAAATATTATAAGACCAATGTGATCTGGTGGCAAGCGGTTTCCCTTTCCAGATGTGCACACTGACCTCAACGTTCGTTACCTGGTATAAAAGGTGGGATGTGCAGTGCCGGTGTATCTTTCCTCCTCGGTTTTTTTTGGTCTGACTCAATGTTCAGGGTGGCCTGTGCATTTTTCCCCTTTCTTGGCTTCTTTTTGAGCTCACAGTCCTTAATGAACTGGTCTGAAAGATCATCTGACAAGATGCAAAGAAAAACAGAGCATGACATGAGTAAGGGGCTTGTCACAGACTGGTTGGTTTCCAAATCCACCTGCTGAAAGGGGCAGAAGGCATGGATCTGAGAAAGAAACACAAGCCTTTATTTTGGTCTCTTCTACGGAAAACTTAATAGCTGTGTATGAATACATATAATAAAATGGAAAACTCAAATTCTGTGAAACTCCCAGTGAAGAGAACTCAAATAGGATGAACAATCAAGACAAGAGGAACTTTAAGATATTGGTAGGCAAGCCACAGAGTGGGTTCGAGTTATGCTTCTGCTGGGAGAACGGGTTCTCTGTGCCAAATGCTCCTTCTTAACTTCCTTTGCTCAAGGCTTGCTCTCTTTGGAGACCCCAAGGGTCAGTAGGAGCCTTCTGCTCTCTTGGGTCTTACCGTAGAGTACTCAGCAAATTACTCTCACTGTACGTCTGTGATCAGCCAAATCACACCGATGAGTCACACTTGGGCTTCACCGTCGGTCTTTTCACTGCCCCTGGCTTTGCCCTCCTCCTATCTGCCCCTCCGATCTTGCTCCCCTCCTACTTTAAGGCTCAGAATATTAGCTAATTTATTTAATCTTAACCCAAGGTCCTCTTGTCTTCTTATTTATCTCTACTTTTTTTCAGGCCCCTGCATTACATCACCAGAGCTTTTGAGGCCTGGATCCATCATCAGATGTAACTATACGTAATTAATCTGATCACTTACCCATTGACGTACCTTCTTTCCTCCTTTCTCTTTCTCTCTGATTCCTCTATGCTTTGGTTTTGTTGCCCTCCCCTGAGATCCTCTGTCATGGCTCTAGAACTTGTTCATTCTATAATGATTCATCCCCTGATCTAGAAAGAGCTGTTTTAGAGATTAAGGGTTATATCCTTTTTGTAATTTTATTTTTAATTGCCTTTCCTTCCAATAAATGCATGTGGAATGGTGAATAGGTGGAGTTAGACTGATCTGAGTTCAAATCTTGACTCTGTTACTTGCTAGTTCTGAGAACTTGGGTCTTAATTACTAGGAACTACTATTCTCTCAGCTTTTAAAGGGAGATAATATTAAATCAGTGTGTGTGTGTGTGTGTGTGTGAGAGAGAGAGAGAGAGAGAGAGAGAGAGAGAGAGAACTAAATTTGCTAATATTGATAAAGCATCTGATACATTCAATATATTTCAGATGCTCAAAACATTCATTCTGGCCATCACTCACCTGCTAACACATTCCACTGGGCCCAGAGGAAAGCGCCCCTCCCCCCACTTCATAAGTCCTTCCAAACTAACCCCAGTCCTGGGTGCCCGTTCTCATTTTCTGAATACCCACAGCATTTTTGCTCATGTAACACCTTTAAAAGATGATCTAGTTATTATTTCTGCATATGTCTTCTTTGCCCTCTTTGATGACAGGTATCTTGTGTTTTATCTCCTTAGCAACAATGAACAAATATTTGTTGAATGTATGCTTGAATAAATGAACTCAAGCATCTTATGTGTAAGGAGCTATTCTGTTAGGATTCAAAGAAGCTACAAGGCAATAAAGCTATTTATCTTCTCTGAAAACTGACTATCGCCTGGATACAGTCTGGGTAGACCTACAACTATAAATGAATTTGGGGAAATTCAGATATTAGTTGGATCTTTTCAACTCACTCCCTCCCTCCCTCTTTCCTTTCTTCCTTCTCTCCTTTCTCTTTCTCTCTTTTTCTTTCTCTTTTATGAAAATATTCAGGTCAATTTCTTTCAAACATTGAGGATTAAATGTGTTAAACCCTTTTCACTTTAGTTTTGTGAATCTAGACATAACCTGTGTCATTTCAATAAATATTGATTAAACTTCTATTGTATGTTAGGCCTTGAGCTAAACTCTAGAACTAAAAAGACAAGAAATGGTCCTTGATTTCAAGTTACTTATGGTCTATTGGGCTTTATATCTGGCTGACCCTTTGGTTTAGAAAACCCAATATACACGAGGAACCTACCATCATAAATATTTATTAACTATACATTGTAATGGCTGCATCATCAAAACATCACAATACATAACCGAAACTCAAATAACACCATTCTCTTCAGCCATATTTAATAGTAGTAAATATTTCCTTTCACGCAAAAGGTTTTAATAATTACTATTTAATCGTTTCAATTTAATAAACATTTATTGAGATTGTACTGTGTTATAAGGTATTAGACTATTTGCTTTCAAGTTGACATACATGCAAAAAGAGGTGAAAGGGGAACTTTACTGAGCAGTATTTACGTACTATGGGATTTCACATCATTCTAGTGTGTGGGATGCACCAGCATGTTTTCTAATTTGTCAGTGCCTGCGTTTTACCAGTTATTAAATATTCACATCATCCTGAACACATTATCTCTTTTAGTTCTCACACCAATGCTACAATTTGCAGATGAGGAAACTGAGGTTTAGAAGGCCAGATAAAAGGCTGAAGGTTATACGGAAGGCAGGTAGTGGCATCAGACTTAAATCCAGGCTCTTGGGGATGTGAATGCCTGGCTGAAAACGCAATTTGAAAGATTTGTTACCACATCGTGCAGTTAATTTCCGCCATGTTAGACATACCATAGACATTTATTGAAGGAATGAGCGTTGCTCAGCATGGGTGCTGCCCTGCTGTGGGGTCTCGGGAGGTACAACCGGGATGATATGGGCTAGTCACGGGTCCCCATTCAGTCCCAGGATGCAGCTCAGTCCACGGTACAGAGACCAAGCATTTGCTTCAATTTTGACTTTGATTTCAATTACACATTTTCCCCTTTTTGGAGAAATCTCAAACATAAACTATCTTGATGGCAAATGGGGAGAGGGGAGAGGCTGGGGGAGTTACAACCAGGCGAGGCATAAACAAAGGCTATGAATATGCAAAAGGCCCATCCATCAAAAGTCTGAGTGTCTCATTTTTAGAAATGGGTAGAGGCAGAAATGTTTCTGGTATTTTCATTACAAAGGTTATGCAAAAAGTCAGTTCTGGAAAGGAAACAGATTGACAATAAAGCAGAAAAAGGCTATTTAAAATTCTGTCTTGATAGGCAAAGAGAGATATTTGAAATATTTTATTGGCACTGCACATGGGGTGCAAGTATGCCGGGGAAATACTGGAAACAAGCTAGACTGCCACATTCCATTTATTGTCTCAAAAATGCTCTGCCTGGAACCCTTTCAGACCCCCAAAAAGATGACAGTGTCTTCTTTCTTTTTTTTTTTTTTAACTCTTATGAACTTCTCTCTAGTGCTTCAACTAATATTTACAGGGCAGACCCCACAGACTCTGGCTATTTGTCCATCTGGTGTTGGCTGTTCTTTGAAGGCACAAACTGTCAGGCTCCAAGGGGCCTCCCCCCAACTTGCCTGCAAACTAAATGGCAGAGACCCCCTCTTTCCGACTTCCACTACTGACATTCCCACGGGAGCATTTACCTAAGTGGCTGCAGCGAGGGTCGAGCTTGTCCAGTCTGTCTTCTGAGAGCTCCAGTGGCTGCATTTGCTCAGTGGACATCATCAAAGGAGGGTTGGTGTGTATTTCTCCTGCAGCACTACAGAGCTACAGGACACAAGGCCATTAGTATATCTTCTTTCATTCACTTGTTAAATGAGCATATTTATTGAGCACTTATTATGTTCCCATTTCAATCCTGTTTTTCAAGCCTGCTTCTTCTACTTAGCTACTAGAAGCTCTAATGTAAGATTTAAGCCAAAATAAATGAAACACTCACACTCTTTCACACACACACACACACACACACACACGCATGCATGTGTGCACGCATGCACATACACATGTGAATTTATCGGTAATTGTCATGTATCAAATATTCAATATTTGCCCTCTCTCAGCAGCACTATGGGAATTTCAGAATGAACACTTGTCAACTCTGAATTATAAATGAGTTAGCTGAGAGTTACAGAAAATCTTGATTAAACCTTGCCTATACTTTCTCTTTCGAGTTCTGCAAAGTAAGATGCCTGCTTCACAGCTGAGAAAACTAAGGTTCAGAATATTTAACTAATGTATTCAATCACACATCTATTAAGTAGCCAAGCCTGGATCCAAACCCACTTCTGCAGACTTCTACTAGACACTCAAGTCTCTTAAAAATAAAGGGAATTTTTTTATCCCCAATTGAACAAGCCTTCTGGTTTTCGACCATTACATCTTGTAACGGTAATGAGACTTCCTCTCTATCCATATTACCCTGGTGATAGAGACGTGGTAGGAGAAAAACTAAGTCTTGAAATAGATCTTTATTTTCTCCCTACAGATTCCTGACATTAAAGCAATGTCTCCCCTTCCCCCCCCCCCCCATTTCTCATCTTTCCTAGACCACAAATCCATTGAACTTTCCAGAGCTATTAGTTGTAGCCATTGTCCAGGAGAAGTGGAGATCTAGGATAGACCCGTGTCAAGTCAGAATGAGAGATGAGTTCATTGAAATTTACAGGAAATCTTCATGGGAGCCTGCCTAGATTCTGTTTCTTAAGTTTTTTCACATAGTTCATTCCTCGTGTCCTGCCATAGCCAACAATGGTTGGAGAAGAATAAGATTAAAATGACCTCACTTACCCTCTTCTCTTGATTTCTGGATCCCTGGCATGCAAACCAGCTGTGTTAACATTTCAAGCTCAGAGAATTAGTTCGACTCAGTTGTCTTATGAGGAATAAGCCAGTTTTCTCTGAAAAGGTTGGAGGGCTTCTCCTCCTCTGAGCTGAGATCATTGCATAGCAGATGGAGCCATTAGCGGATTACTTGAGCCCGGCTTTTAGTGTCACTCTGAGCAGACTGATTGTACTGAGTGACTGCAGCAGAAATCAATTTAGACCACTGTGTTTAGTGTTTGTATAGAGACTTCCAAGTCCCTGGGACCAGGAGGAAGTATGCTGTTAACTTGGGTGGCCAGCCCCCACCTGCTTGAGTGGAAAGGAAAGCTATGGGACCATCTCTCAGGAGGAGGGAGTCAGTGCTGAGGTCTAGAGGCAAAGTTACAGCCTCAGCTATGGCCTGTGCCCTACTTAGCTACCATTCCTCTTCTTGGGGAAGAAAGACGTTAGCTCTGTCATAGACTTTGGGCTGAAAATCACGCCATGCAGAACCTGGTCAAGATAGTCATTCTCCAGAAGAAGAAACTAAGGCTCAAGTGAGAGGTTCAAGTGACCAAATATTAGTGGCACGCTTAAGAGTCAGCGTCCTCACCTGACATCAGGCCTCCCACTTTCTATGCTAGGCCTACCTGACAACAGTGCCCCCCTCCAGCTCTGCAGCCTAAGGTAAGCTGTTCTTTGTACTTAGATCACATGGCTCACTAGATGGTTATTTAATTTAAACCTGCACTTTCAAGTCGAGTAGATCTAGGTTACCTCTCAGCTCTTTCACTAGATCAAGGTTACCTCTCAGCTCTTTCACTAGATCAAGGTTACCTCTCAGCTCTTTCACTAGATCAAGGTTACCTCTCAGCTCTTTCACTAGATCAAGGTTACCTCTCAGCTCTTTCACTAGACCAAGGTTACCTCTCAGCTCTTTCACTAAAATGACGTACGACTTTGATGAAGTAGCCAAATCTTCATGATGTCATGAGAGTACATGGCGCCCAAGTGCAACATAATCCTTCATACCCGTTCTCCCTACAAGCTATGTCTGCTGTGATAGATTCTGCAAAGGCTGGCACCTTGGGAGTGTGCCCAGAGACGGGCGCCCAGGGACGTATGTCCCTTTCTGCCCCCACCCTCTCATTTTTTACCCTGCTTTCTTATCTGTACAATAGAGATAATAGTATCTATCTCACAGAGTTACTCTGAAGATGAAATAGGATAGCTTCATGCTTTGTATGTTGTAGGTGCTTGAGTAAGTGGCAGCCATTGTTACGTAACATTGGTCTCTACCTAACTAAACAGTTGCCTGCTGAAGACCAGGTGTATAACTGAAAAACTCTGGAAGATTTGGGATTTTCCATTACAAAAGTACTCTGTCTGGGCAGAGATGTGTTTTGCCCCTGGGATTCAAAGACACTTTTTGTCATGGATGATGTCATTACAATCAGGGCAGAAAACCTTCCCACAAAGGAAAAAACAAATACGAGGAAGAGAGAGAGATTTGGAGTTTAGCATCGCCTTATTACCCCTCGTCATTGTATCTGCCTGCTGAGCGTCAGCATGACATGACCCCATCGCCCTACCCACTCTCCACGTCCGTCCTCAGTGAGGACGGGTGCCCCCTAGGATTGAGCCCCTGTAAGACATGAGCTGGTCTGATTCTTGACTAAGAAAAGAATGTTTCTCTTTCCTATTCCTGATCTGCCCTTGCATTCCTCTCTTTAATTCAGTCTCCACCCCAAGCACCAGGGAAGGGACGCTGCTCTTGTCGCACTGCCCTGGGAAGGTTTCATCATCTTCCTCAGTGGCTCGCTGTGCTGTAATCTGGGAACTTTCTGAAGCACCAGCCCTTTCTTTCAGACCTAAGTACCTGCTTCTTTGGGTCTTCAGATTCCAACCAAAGGGCTAGGCCTTAGGAGACTCTCTGGGGGTGTTTCATAACTGTTCTCTAGTACAGAGATTTGTGACCCTCTAACATTCTCTTGCCTCTGACTGCTTCGGTGAGGTCTTTTAATTTTAACACGCACACAGTGATGTCTTGGACTACTACTGTGATTGTCAATGCCGGCCCACCCACACTCACCTGAAAAGCCTGGAGCCACAGGTGCTGCGAACATCAGGAAATTTTTGTTATGTAACACCCCAGAGGGGTCTCAGGAAGCACCCAAACCACATTCCTTACTTCTGCAGCACAAATGTGGATATTTGGACTACATGGCATAACTAAAGACTGCAAAAAAATTCATATCCTGTCAGTCAGGTGTTGCTACCAAATGAAACGTTATGTTGAACTTATCAACAACAAAAAGCTTTTGGTTTTCAAAGCGTTTCAGGTGTCTCAATGAGAGAATAAAGAAGTGTGGGTCGGTATTATGTTTTCCACTGTTGTTTGAGAGAATGTGGGTGGTTTTTGTGCAGCACGTACAAGAGGCAAAGTGACATCGTTTCAGGGGTTGAGGAGGTTTTCAAGACCCCGATGCTAAACTTCTTGCAACTTCTTCTTGCTAATTCTTACATTGGACAAAACCCCGTTTTTCCCACAGAGAGACACTTGTAAAGCAAATACCACCAAGAGAAAAGCTATATTACTAATGTTGCAATATACATGGGTTATTAATGACATAAGTCACCTTCTCTTTTGAGAGCAGGAACTGAAATGTCCAGGGACCCGGGTGCCGCCGGGGAAGGAATCCCACCGAGTTGCAGAAGGACAGACACCAGAACAGCCTGCTAAAGCTGAGGAGACATTTAGGGGAGCCTGCCTTCACTAGCTCAGAGCCAGTTACTACTTCAGGAAGAGAGTAGTACTATTTCTATAGCTGAAAAAGCTGGGTCAGCTCAATTTGAGGTCAGAAGCTGGTCTGGGCCTTTTGTCCTTTCTCTTAACACTGATTAGATTTCTCAGTTGGGTGTCACAATACATAGTTTAATTCACGGACAGAAAACTCCTCACTGACTGCAAGCTTTTGGTGCTGCAAGGCAATATGAGGTAGAAATAATTGTTGGGTTACTTGTACCACTCTCCAGCTGGGGGAACTTGGGAAAGTTGTATGTCCTCTTGGAAGCTCAGTTTCCACATCTGTAAAATGGGCCTGATAGTGGCCCTTCTCCAGGGTTGTTGAGGATATTAATGATACAGTGTGTGCAAAGCTCCCAGCCCTGACCCCAGCACACATACTAACTCTGTTAAGAAATGTGAGTTGCCTTCTTTGCTCTTTCAATCCTTACCTTGTGATTATAATATATATGTCTCAATTGAATGCTTGGAATCATTTCCTTGTCCTATCTCTGGCCTTTTCTGAATCTAATGATGAGATCATACGAGTGCAAGGTACAGACCAACAGCAAACACCCATTGCTAGGTCATGGGAGCATGGTAATACTCTGGAGCCAGCTGACAGCTGTGTGGTGTTCTAAAGAATTTCCCCAAAGTAATCAAGCCTGGGTTTACTTGGTGGAATAAAAAGTGAGAAGGTAAGTCTACAGCACAAGGCGGTGTCTGGTTACAGTACCCTCTGGTTATGTAAAATTCATATCCTTTGTTATATCTCTTTTTAACCGGAGGATTGAATTCAAGTCCAAAAGGGCCACATTTTAAAGTCAAAGTTGTGCATTTAGAAGACCTAAATGTGCAGTATTCCTGGAGGAGTGACTCTTCCTTGAAGTAGGACACGGAGAGGGTTTTGATAAGCACACTCTCCCCTGCTTGGAAAGATAAGCCTCCCCAAGCTGCTGCGTGAATATGCAGCTACACTGTACCATCTTGAAACTTCGCAATTTAATTTGCAAGGGCTCCGGCTCTTACAGATCCCAGGACTCTACCTCCCTTGGAAAAACGACTGGAAAGTGGTGACTTTTCCTGCTCCTCACCTAGCCCCAGCTTAGCCTTGCTCCAGAAAGCATGCCCTCCTCCCAGCTACTTCCTGCAGCCTTCTTTGTCCCAACAACAACAAAAACCCTGTACCTTACCAGAAACTTGCTTTTCTTCCCCCAAAAGTTCTCAGAGTGAAAATCCGAAGCACTTACCAATCAGAGCAGGTGCTGGGAGGGGAAGGCGAGCGACGGGGAAGGTGAGGTTCCTGCCTGAAGCTGGGCCGGCTCCTGGGCTGCAGTGGCGTCGGTTGCCCGGCTCCAGCTCCTCTTATCAAGGGACCAGCTGCTGCTGTTGCCATGGGGATGCTCTGTTTCTCAGGCGCCAGGGCAAGGGGGATGGAGAGGGAAAGAGGACTAATCTCACAGCCACTGCTCCCAACTGCAATAATTGTCCCTTGCAGAAACACAATACACAGAGTTGTGTTTTGAGTACCTAGTGTGCACGGCTGGGCTGGAGAAACCCAGACAGACCAGCTAGATCCTCTAATATGCAGGACAACCCTAGCAGTAGATGTTTTGGGCCTCACTTTGCAAATATGGAAACTGAGGCCCAGAGAGGTTAAGTGGCTTGCCCCAAAGTTGCCACAACAGAAAGTGGCTGAGGGGGGTGGTGAGTCTCACAGAAGAGGTATGAGTGCCTGTTATTTCCTTTCCTTCCTGAGGTTGCACAGAGCACAGGTCCTGACAAGCCCCTCGTTGGCTTCGAGAACCTGCTGGTCACTGCTATTTGCCAACATCCCCAATAATAGGGCCGGACCACTAGTAAACTCATCGTGAGGTTGGCTCCGAGGGTTAGATTTTCTTAAGAGGGCATGGTAACAGATCAGTAGGGAATGGGCTTCCTTGTTTGATCCAGTTTGTCTTGGTCCTTATTGGAATTCCTAAATAGAGATGGAGGCTGCCAAAAGGCAATGCTCCTGGCTAGGACGGGAGACCCCTAGATGCTGAGGGGAGGTCCGTGGAGGCAGCTCTGTGCTCCAAACTGCCTGCTTCTTTCTTCTTATTGACAGCCTTGCTGGCCAATGGGTTAACAACATCTTTATTTCCAAACTTGGTTGGAAAAATATACTTTCTTCCTAAACTCTTCAATTCTTTTTTTTCAATTCAACCTTTTTTATTTTTAATTTTTATTTTTTCAGATAATTATAGAATCACATGCCGTTGTAAGAAATAATACAGAGAACTCTCCTGTACACTTTAAGCATTTCCCTGCACTGGGACCATCTGGTAAAACTATAGCATAATAATATCTCAACCAGTAGAGTCATATTGACACAGTCAAGATACAGAAGTTTCCTTACCACAAGGATTCCTCCAGTTGCCCTTGTAGAGGCACACTCTCTCCTCCTCGCCCCTCCCCCTCCTTCACTCTCCCTTCTGACTTTAAAACATATAAAGTTGAAATTACTTCTGAGGCTCCTCAGAGAAACTGATCTGTGTTAGGAATTTTAAAACGCTCTTTTGTCACTTAATTTGCCAAGTTCAAAGGGAATATTTTCCAAGAGCTATTTCCCCCTTCACCCCTGACCACCACTGATCTATTTTCCATTTCTATAATCTTGTCACTTCAAAAATGTTATGCAAATGGAATCACACTATGTAACCTTTTGGATTTGGCTCTTTTTTTTTTTCCACTCAGCATAATTCCTGGTGATTCATCCAGCTCATTTCACGTGTCAAGAACTTGTTCCTGTTTATCGCTGAGTAATACTCCATGGTATGTACCAAAGTTTAACCATTCACTTCTTGTAGGACATCTGGATTGTTCTTAGTGTTTGGCAGTTACAGATAAGCTGTTATGGAAATTCCTGTACAGGCTTTTGTGCAAATATATCTCTGGGATAATTGCCCAGGAGTGTAAATACTGGCTCCTATAGCAATTGAGTGTTTAATTTTCTAAGAAACTGCCAAACTGCTGTCCAGAGTGGCTCCATCATTTCATATTTCTACCAGTCACTTATGAGTGATTCAGTTTCTCCACAGATTTGCCAGCATTCAGTGTTGTTACAATTTTTAAAAGTTATTCTCATTGGTGCGTAGTGGTATCTCATTGTGGATTTAATTTGTATCCTCCTGTTTACTAATGATGTTAAACATCTTTTCATGTGCTGAGTTTCCATCTGTAAATTTCTTTGGTAAAATGTCTCTTCTTGTCTTTCACCCATTTTCTAACTGAATTGTTTGATTTTTTTACTGTTGAGTTTTGAAAATTCTTTATATATTCTACATACTAGTCCTTTATCAGAAATATATTTTTGCAAATGTTTTCCCCCAATTTGTAGCTTGCCTTTTTAAACTCTTAACAGAGTCTTTCATAGAGGAAAAGTTTTAAATTTTTTATCAAGTCTCATTTATTATTAAATTAATGTTAAAGCATATAAAATTGAGATTACTTCTGAGGCTCCTCAGAGGAGCTGAATTGTGTTAGGAATTTTAAAATGCTCTTTTGTCACTTAACTTCCCAAGTTCAAAGGGAATATTTTCAAAGAAAGAAGAGAGTATGAATTCCTTATTTCCCCTTTGAATAGACATATGTACTTCTCCCAAGTTCAGGTCGTTGTTGGGGGTGTTTTTTTCCAGGGCTCTCTATGCACACTTTAATTGATTATGCCCAACCCCCCTTTTAAGGCAGATGTAAACAGCAGCTAGATGGCAGATGGTAATGTAAGTCTATACCTCGGAGAGTTCTAAATAACAGTCACATATGTGCAGTGTCGAAGTCACAGACCCCCAGCCTACAGAGCTCCCAGTGTAAGTGCAAGAAGCCATTGTGTCCGCGACATGATTTGTAGGTCCAAGAGCCCTCTGATGAGTGGCTGAATTGGCTTCTGACTCCACTCCTGATGGATGCCTAATGGTCACTAGCCTTAACTAAATGTATTCTCATCGCAATCTCAAATATTCAATCTTTATGAGTAAGAATGATCACAGTAATGTACATTTCCAGACAATTTATTTCAGTCAATAGCCTATAAAATGTGTACTTTAAATACTTGCATTCCCAAATCAATCTAAGGCAGTTTCTGTGTCGATGGGTTATGGGGTTCCAGCTCCTCAGGACAGAGAGGGACAGAGAGAGAGGAGAGAACTGAACATGTGCTGTCTGGTTTTAGACCAGAGATCTGGCTCGATGTTTTTGCTTGTCTCCTTTACCCTTAGAGAGGAGACGTAACTGTTTCAGATCAGTATCTTCTGGTAAGTCAGTGTCTATGTCTCTGCTTTGGGCAGGTTTGACCACATTTTAGCTTTTCATAACAGAAGACTCTCTGAGTGAATCAATATGAAATTCTGATATCATTTATTCTCATCTGATTGACATAAACATATAGAACACAGTTAATATTTCAGAAATTGTCAAATGCTTACGTGATTATTGAAATAAGAGGTAATATTATTGATTTGTTTGAGGTAAGTATAGATGCACATGCAATTATAAGAAATAATACAGAGAGAGACATCACTCTGTACTGTGCTCAGCTTCCCCCAGTGGTGACATTCTGAAGACTATGGTACAGAATCACAACCGGATATGACATTGGTCTAATTCACCTGTGTTATTCCAATCTCTCCAGGTGTGTGTGTGTGTGTGTGTGTAAGTTCCATACAGTTTTATCACCTGTGCAGGTTCCTGCATCCACCACCACAGTCCAGATACTGAACGCTTCTACCACCATGGGGATTCCTCACTTTGTTTTTATATGACCACACCCACCTTTCACTCCTATTCTCTCTGCCCCCATCATAACTCCTGGCAACCAGTAATCTGTCCTCCATTCCTATAATTTTGTCATTTCCAGAATGTTATACAAATGGAATTACCCAGCATGTAACCTTTGGTACTGGCTTTTTTCACACGGCATAATTCTCTGGAGATTCACCCAGGTTGTTGCATGTATCAAGAGTTAATTCTTTTTTTAAAAAAAAATTATTTTAATTGCTGAAAAGTGCTCTATGGTATGAATATACCACAGTTTGTTTAACCCGTCACCAGTTTAGGCTGACTCCAGTTGTCATCTTCTACAAGTAAAACTTCTGTGTACACTTGTGGACAGGCTTTTGTGTGAATGTAAGCTTTCATTTCTCTGGGATAAATACCAGAGAGTTCAATTGCTGTCCTGGATGGCAATTGCACATGTATTACTATTATTTTTTTTTATGCACAACACCTTTTATTCCAATTGCTCCTCAAAACAAATTTCAACATGGTGACAACTAAGAGAACACACACACAGGAATAAGTCAACATGTTGTTTAATTTTATAAGAAACCACCAAACTATTTTCTAGAGCAAATATTATATCATTTTATATTCACATCAGCAATGTATGAGTCATCAGTTTCTCTGCATCCTTACCAGCATTCGACGTTGTCCCCATTTCTTATTTTAGCCATCCTGATAGACGTGCAGTGATAGCTCACTGAAGTCTTAATTTTCATTTCACTGATGACCGATGATATTGAACATCTTTTAATGTACTTAACTTGCTGTCTGCATATCCTCTTCAGTCAAATGTCTCTTCATGTCTTTTGCCCATTGTCTAATTAAATTGTTTTATTTTTACTGTTAAGTTTTGAGAGTTATTTATATATTCTAGATATTACTTTTTGTTGGATATGTGATTTGAAAAGATGTTTTTCTCATCTGTAGCTTAGTTTTTCATCTTCTTCACATGGGTTTCCCAGAGCAAAAGTTTTAATTTTTGATTAAGTCCAAATTATCAGTTTTTCCTTTTATCTGTTACTTCCTCCATTGAATTGCTGTACATCTTTGTCAAAAATCAGTTGGGCATAATTGTGTGGATCTATGTCTGGGTTTTCTATTCTGCTCCACTTGTCTATGTTTCTATATCTGCCAATGCCACACTGTCTTAATTACTGCAGCTACATAGTAAGCCTCAATATCCCACAGAGTGATTTTGCCCATTTTTTTCATCTTTTTCAAGATTGTTTTAGCTATTTTAGGGCCTGTACCTTTCCATATAAATTTTAGAATAGGCTTGTCTATGTTTATGAAAAATATTGCTTGGATTTTGATAGGAATTTTATTAAACCTGTAGATAATTTTGGAGAAGCTACATCTATGAACATAGTATGTATCTCATTCAAGCATTCTTTAATTTCTTCATCAACATTTTATATTTTTTAGCATTCAGATTGTGAGCAGGTTAAACACATACCTAAGCATTTTTTTTTTTTTCCTTTGGAGAGACTTAAATGACACTGTGTTTTAAATTTTGGATTTTCTATGTTCATTTTTAGTCCATAGAGATGCAATTGATTTTTGTGTGTTTTTCTTTTATCTTACAACTTTATCAAACTCACTTGTTATTGCGAGTTATTTCTTGTAGTGTTTTTGGGGGCAGGGTTTTCTATATAAGCAACTGTGTCATATGCAAGTACAGGTCATTTTATTTCTTCCTTTCCAATCTGTATGTCTTTTATTTATTTTTCTTGCCTTATTGTGTTGGCTAGAACTCTCAGTACCATGTTGTATAACATTTTTTCCTAAGATTTTAGGGAGAAAATTTTCAATCTTTCACCATTAGGTATGATGTTAGCTGTAGGTTTTTTTTTGTAGATCCTTTTTATCAAGTTGAGATAATTCCTGTCTATTCCCAACTTGCTGAGAGTTTTGTAAATCAGGAATTAGTATTGGATTTTTGTCAAATGCTTTTTCTGCATCAATTGATAAAATCGTCACTTCTTTAACTTGTTAAGATGGGTTACACTGAATGAATTTCAAACGTTGAGACAGCCTTGCATACCTGGAATAAATTCTGCTTGGTCATAGTGCATAATTCATTTTGTACATTTTTAGATTTGGTTTGCTAATATTTTGTTGAGAATATTTGCATCAAGTTCATGAGAGATATTGGTCTGTAGTTTTCTTTTTTGTTCTGTTTATTGTTGGTTTTGCTATCAAGTTAATAATGGCCTCATAAAATGAGTTGGGAAGTATTCTTTACTCTTTCATTTTCTGGAATAAACTATGGTAAACTGGTGTTAAGTCTTATTTAAATGTTTAGTATATTCTCCATTGAAACCTGAAATCAGGGCCTGGAAATTTCTCTTGAGAGCTTTCAAATTATAAATTCAGTTTCTATAGGGCTATTCAGATGGCCTATTTTATCCTAGTTAAATTTTGATAGTTAACGGTTTTCAAGGATTGGTCCACTTCTTCTACTATTGAATTTATGAGCATAAAGTTTTTTCCCTTATTGTCTTTTGAATGGCTGCACTACATGTAGTGATATCCCTTATGTTATTCTTGATATTGGTAATTTTTGTTTTCTCTCTATTTTTGTCAGCCTTGCTAGAGGTATAGCAATTTTATTGATATTTTCCCAAATAACCAGCTTTTTGTTCCATTGATTTTTCTCTATTGTTTTTCTATTTTTAATTTCATTTATTTCTGCTCTTATCTGTATTATTTTCTTTTTTCTGCTTGCTTTGGATTTATTATGTTCTTCTTTTGCTAGTTTCTTGAGGTAGGAACTTAAGTCATTGATTTGAGACCTTTATTCATTTCTAACATAAGCATTAATGATGTAAATTTCCCTCTCAGCATTGCTTTAGCTGTATCCAACATATTTTGATGTGTTATATTTTTGTTTTCGTTTAATTCTAGGTACTTAAAATTTTCCTTTGAGACTCCCTTTTTGACCCATAGATTTAGAAGTGTGTTGTTTAACTTCCACATTTACAGATTTTTCTGTTGTTTTCCTGTTATTGATTTCTAGTTGGATTCTATTGTTTTTGGAAAACATGCTTTCTACAATTTTAATCCTTTTAAATTTGTTGAAGTTTGTTTTATGGGTCAAGATATGATCTATATTTGGGAATGTTCTATGGTTGCTCGAAAAAAATTCTGCTCTTGGGTTAAGTGATATTTTGGCCTTAATGATATTATCTTCCCAGGAATGTGGGTGAATTGCCTTTAAATGGCTTGGGCTGTTTCCTTCTTTGCAATGTCAATTGGCTGACCTGAATCACTCAGAGGATGTGCCACTCACTTGTCAGGATCTGACGCTGGAGATTTCTGATACATAACTGGGTTTTGATCTGTGATACATCCCCATTTTCCACACATACCCCATCTTTTATCCCATCTTTGTCTCTGCCGTGATTTTCTCTCATTGCCTGCAACTGATTCAGTGCATTTCTATCTAGTCTCCAGATAGAAATACTGGACCATATTGATTTGTTTTATCCAGTGGAGATCTAGAGCCAAAATGTCCTTGAGCATCATTCTGATCAAAGGAGTCACAGGGTGCCATTCTGATCCAAATGGCCATAGTCACTCTGACCTAGCTACCTCTTATTAGGTTCCCACTTTAATCTGTTAACTATATTGTGGTTAATTCTCATCACAACATACCTAATCTGGTATGTTATATTACAGATTTAAAACCTGAATTTCAGAGACCTAGATCACTTGTTAATGCTGAGTAGCTACTAAAGAGCAAGGGTGTAAATGAACCCAGGTCTCTCTTTTCCAGGGTCAGTGTTCTTCCCTCTACCTTGCTCTGTAATGAGTGTGACACCTCCCCAGCTGCACTGGTGGTCTCTGCATTGGTGGTCTTCCCATGCTTCATGCTCTTCTAGTCTCCTGCATCAATGAAACAGACAGATCTGACCCATCATTTTCTCCTTTATGAAAACCAAGCTGAGTTTATTCTTTTTGAGTAACATGCTTTCAAAGCTGGACATCTGGCTATTGTATAAAACGGTGATCGCCACTCAGCAGAACAGCAAGGGAGCCATGTGGCTTTTATTCGGTTACTAATCCAAAGCTTTGCTTGAATATTAATTCTATCCTGGCTTCTCTGATGCTCGACTAAGTAAGTATACTGAAGATGAGAAACACGCTGAAAATATGCTGACTCATGGCACTCTAAGTCACTAAGGGGACCTGAATGCACTCCGGTCACTGGCCACCTCTTATAGCACATGAGAATGGATAGGCCTGCAGAGAAGAAATTCACTGCTCTTTCCCATGCTTGCTTCCTTCCAAGCTGAGCTACTGCAATTTTCCAAATCTGAGACTTGCCTGGATTCTGAGAAATCTCCACCAGAGAGGCAGCACAATACAGGAGCGGGACCTAATCCCCACCGCATCACTAAAGCTTGTCAAATGTTACTGCAAACATTCATACAAGGCTGCCTTGTTGGAGGAAACCAGCGAGGGACTTGATGTCAGCTACCAGATGGTGAGAGCGGTAGACTCGACACACTGTTTATGGGGGGCTTCTAAACACAGGGAGAGAGAGCACATATATTTTCCCAACGGGCACATAGAACTTTAAGGTATGTGCAATGTAGTTTAAAGCTTTTGTTGCTCAGAGAGAAGTAGTTAAATGAGGGCTATCATGTTTGAATTGTGCTACAAAAATATTAATAAGTAAGTTCATTAACTCCGTGAGCATAAGGAAATGTGTTGACTCAGGTTTCTATGATGTGGAAAAAAATCTTTCAAAAGTCTAGAACTTGGCCTCTTTGGTTTCAACCACGTGAAAAATGACACACAATTTAGGAATATGTGAAAGCAAATTTTAAACCCAGCATGTATTTAAAATAGCGGCTATAACTTCTGCACTTGATTTCAAGGAAATTGCATGCCTCGTATTACTATACTCATGAAGACCAGTGGGAAACTCTCTTGCCTTTTTCCAATGAGAAGGTCAGCTACCTCGTTTCTGGCAAGGGCCTCTCTGCAGAGCTCTGGCCCCTCTTCCTGTCTGTCCGGCACACCCAGCTGGGCAGTGGCAGCTCTAGAACTCCTACATAGGCACAGCACTTCCAGGATGCATGCTGGTTGGAAGGAGAGGAGAGAGGATCTACCTCTAAGCTGCATTTGCAAAACAAGTGCATGGGTATTATTAGGTTGTATGTTCATTTGGGTTTGGAGTGAGGGGTTCACGCTATGGGGAGGCTAAATCAACCAGCCCTCGTCTCTGCCAGCGTTTCCACAAAGATTTTTTCCATCACAATCCAGGAACTTGAAATGATATCAATTGCCTTTAAGGTCAATGTCAACCATCTACCTCTAGAATCAAGGCTTACTTGGTCTGATCCCCTCTTATTAGGTTGGTGCAAAAGTAATTGCGGTTTTTGTAATTATTTTTAACCTTTTAAGCCACAATGACTTTTGCACAAACCTAATACCTCTCCAGCCTGGTCACCCACCACTGCCTAAAAAATTTCTTCTCTGTTCTCCACACACATTCTTGTCTCAAACATATATTGCGAAAGAAAACACAAGGTTTGAAATCATAGAGAACTGGGCTTAAATACTATTATGTCTAGTTATGCTCTGGTGACCACAGACAATTTAATCTCTGAGGCCTCATTTTCCCCACCTGCAAAATGGAGAAAGTAGTGCTCGCTTTGACAACACGTATACTAAAATGGAGACAGTAATACCTGTCTTACACACTTGTGATGAGTATTAAGAGAAATATCATACCATAAAAGTATCTGATATAGTGCTTGGCTTACAGCAGGCACCTAATAGATACTACTCATTCTTTCCTTTTCCTTTTATTCTCAAATTCCTGTTATTGATAAAATCAAGTTTAATTTGGTCAAATAAGAATCTCCTGGATCAACTTAGATAAAACCTGTATTTGGTGGTTCAGTAAAACTTTGAAAATCGTGTGTGAGAACATCAAGTAAGAGGTTATAGCTTCATGACCACTCAAAGTGTGTTCATTACATTCAAAAGTGAGGAGAGACTTCTGCTCCCAGTTAGAATATAGAAAATTGCACGATCCTAACAATAAGAACATACAAGATAAGCCACAAAAATCGTAGTCTTTTTTTTTTTTTTTTTAAGAAACCCACCAGAGAGTTGAGGATGCAAAGAAATTTAAATTAGCTGAAAAATCAGAGAAAGTGACAAACCTTTTCTAGGAGGAAATAGACTTATGGCTGCCTTTGTTGCTGGTGAGGGGAGGGGAGGAAGAAGAAGTCATTGCAGATAAAGAGAAATCTTAACGACTGGGATGAGTTTCAGTGATGGGTTAGAATCCTGAGGATCCCTGGCTACAGTGAATCTACACCTACTTGCTATTACCTTCCTAAGGGTGTTCACTGAGTGGAAGGGGGTAGGTAGTGTGCTGAAGGCAGGAGCAAAACAGGGTGACTGGGGGAAGGCAGAGACTCATGACACCTTCTTCAGGTTCAATGTGGTGGTGAATTCCACTGACGGCTGAATGCAGGGCAAAGGAGCTAAGGGAGATTCCCCAGGCGGGGAATCTCAGGTCTTCACTGAGTGCAAGGCAGGAACCCACTGCATGCGAAGAGCAGAGCAGGAAAGCCAAGAGAAATCATTCCAAGGCACTACAGGCCATCACCAAGTACACTTTAGACACTGTCCAAGGCTAGGCTCTGGGCAACAAGATGGAGAGAGATCTTCCAGAAATGCATAAGACCAGAAGAGGGCTAAAGAGCACAGAGAATACTGTAATGGTTCAAAAAGCTAAGAGTCTGGGCTGCTAAGGTGAGAGAGATATCCAATGGTTCTGAAAGCAGACAGCTGGGCAGTGAATCTTGAAGAGATCTTGAAATCATTAGTACATAGAAACCAAGAGCTGCTGAAGGGAAAGTCTTTATTCCATCCTGAAAATATTTGTAGCCAGTGGTGAATTGAACCTAATGAAAGCTATACCAAAGCCCCAACCCATCTTAATCTCAGATTAGATTTATTCATGCTCCCATGCTAGTGTCTGACAGAAGAATAAATATGTCATTTTCTGGGGGTAAATATTATTTACTTCAGTCTCTACTGTTTTTTTACCCATGATATCAGGCATGCAATAAAAAAATTGCTAACATGCAAAGCAAGAAAATATGACTCATGGAAATGGTAAACATATGAATAAACATAAAATATTTTTGCTTATTTCTCAATTTAAAAAATAATAATTGGATGCTAAAAGCATAAAGAATAACAATTTATTGTTGAGATTATGTCATATAAAAGTAAAATGTATGAAACAAGAGAACAAAGTTGGAAAATAGGTAAAAGGAAACATACTGTTGTAAGGTTCTTATATATAAAATGGCATAGTATCACTTGAAGGTAGACTGTACTATGTTAAAGTTACATATTATAAACCAAGAGCAATAACTTAAGAAAGAAAATACATTGGTATGCCTAATAAATCAAGAGCAGTGATGATATGGGATCCTAAGAAGTACTTGATTAATTCAAAATAAGGCAGGAATTAAGGAAAAATGGATAAAGAACCTACAGAATGCATAGAAAATATTAAAATTGTAGAATCAAGAAAGACAATGTTCATGGTTAAATTAAACGTAAATGGAATAAATACTCAAATTAAAAAACAAAGATCGTCCAACTGCTACTATTTATGAGATACAGACTTATATAAAGACACATAGGATAAAGGCAAAAAAATGGGGGGGGGGAAATGTCAAGCAAACAGTAAGCTTAAGAAATCTCGAGTTAGAATGTTAATAACAGATGAAATAGACTTCAGGACAACCAGCATTACCAGAGATAAAGAAGTACATTTCTTAATGACAAAAGGGTCAATTAATCAAGAATACATATATATTCTCCGTGTGTAGGTACCTAATAACAGGATTTAATGAAACAATAACTGTCAGAACTAAAGGAAGAAATAGAGAAATCCACAATGACAGTTAGAGATTTTAACACTCCTCCGTCATTAATTGATAGTATGTACAGAAAAATCAATAGCTATATTAAAGATTTGAATAGCACTATCAACCAAATTAAACTAGCTGACATTTTAGAACATTCCACTCAAGAATACATTCTTTTCAAGAAAGTATAGAATATTACTAATATAGACTGTATGCTGAACCACACACACACACACACACACACACACACACACACACACGTACTCAATTTCTAAAAACTGAAATAATACAAAGTATATTTTCTGGCTACCATGGGGTGAAATTATAAATATAAAACCCAAATGCTTGGAAAATCCTCAAATGCTTCATAATTAAGACACATATTTCAAAATTGCCCATTGGTCAAGAAATAAAATTCAAGGATATCTATTTTGAATTGAATGATAATAAAAATACAACATACCAAAATTTGTAGATTGTCATTGAAGAAATGCTTAGAGGACAAAATTACCAAAAAGGATGCAAGAAAAAAATTAGAAAATCTGAATAGCCTTTCATCTATAAGGAAATTAAATTCATAATTACAATCTTACACAAAGAAAACTGCCAGCCCAGATGGCTTCACTGCTAAATTTACCAACATTTAAGATGGAACTAATACCAAGTTTACATAAAATCTTCCAGAAAATAGAGAGAAGGGAGCACTTCCCAAAACATTCTATAGGACAAACATAATTTTCATACTCAAACCAGTCAAGGCTATTACAAGAAAACTCAACTAATATCCCTCACAAATGTAAAACCCTTAAAATAAAACCCTTTAGAATATAAGAAAATCAAATCCAGCAATACATAAAAGGGATGATACGCTATAATTAAATGAAGTCAATGTGAAGAATTCAAGTTTCATATTCAAAAACCAATCAGTGTAATTACCTACATTACCAGGATAAAAGAGAAAATGTGCACGATCATCTCATTAGATGCAGAAATAGCATTTAATAAAATTCAACATTTATTCATGGTCAAATCTACCATTAGGCTAGGAATTTCTACAAGTGATATAGAATATCTAGGCTAAAACTGACTGCTAACAAAATACGTGTTAGTAAAAATCTAAACTCTGTCTCCCCTAGGATCAGGAATAAGGAAATATTAAAAAGGCAGAGGATAATCTTTGGCTCAGCTGTGCTGGCTTGTCTTGCTTTCTGCCCTGAGGTTCTTTGGCACGGCCATGGGGAGTGCCCGCAGGAGCCTGCTCAGCCACTCTGGCGAGTGTACAAACTTGAAAGCATCGCAGCATTAACAAGACATTAATATCTTCTGGGGCAGCTCTAGGAGATGGGAACCAGCGGTTAAATATGTTTCGGGCAGTAGATCCTGAGACATCTTGTATTTTCAGATGGATGCCCTGTCAACGTGCTTTGTTGTGGATGTTATCAGTGGGTTTTGGCTTTGCCATCCTGTTGTCCTATCTTTTTTTTTCTCAGTGGCTAACTTAGTAAGATTTGGAAACTACATCTCCACTGCTGATGTTTTCCCATAGTTTTTCTTTAAAAATTTAGCACATTTGTATCCCTAACCAATATATTATTTTTGCATATTTAAATATTTATAAAACTAACGTAAGTGCAATTACACTGTTAATATTCTGCTGCCATTGGCCTTCCTTTTTTGTAGGTTTTTGTAGGTTTGTGTGTATCAGCTAAGAACCAGTCAGAAAAACAAACACCACTCTGGGTATGAAACAAAAGAAATTCAATACAGGGCATTGGTTTCATGGCGGATGACAGATCTAAGAAGTCAAGTAGAGAATGGGGAAGCAAGCCAGCTATCAGTGGCAGCACAAAGCCACCACCACCACCACGAGAGCTGGAAGGACATAGGAGGTAGTTTAACTTGAGCCCAGAGCTGTGTCACCTGGAGAGACCCAGGACCACAGCAGGAGCTGAATTCATAGAGAAAAGAATTGTCTGGTGGGAAACAGCAGAGATGTGGCTACACTGGAAGAAGTCCACTAACACAGAGAAAAAGAGGGACAAATACCCTGGATCCCCCTCTTCCAATTTCCCAGTCAGAATGCACTGGACTAACCAGAAGTCAGTTGGCAAGGGAACCCAGCAAATGTGGTTTGCAGGAGGACAGGAAATAGAGCAGAGAGCAAACAGGCAATGGCTAGCTGTGGTTCATTTATTTTCAGTGCTGTATAGTATTCCATAGAATGACTATCTCATGGGTCATTTATGCGTATTCTACTATTGATGGACATTTGAATTATTTCTGATTTTTTTCCTATAGCAGCGATGCTCCCAGAAATATTCTTATTCTTATCTTTCGATTCACATGTACGAGAGTTTCTCAAATATATACTCCTGTCAGTGGAATATCTATGTGGTTGAATATGCCCACATTGAACTTTTCTAGGTAATTCCAGATTCTTTTTCAAAGTGGTTGTAGCAGGTTATGTTCTTAGTGGTGTTTTAGAATTCTGTTTATTTCCCCATTCTAATATCACGTCGTATTATTCACTTTTTAAATGTTGACCTATCTGATGGGCATAAAATTTTACCTTGCATTTTTAATTTTCATTTTGGGGATTACCAGTGAGATTAAATGTAATTTCATATGTTTATGGGACATTTACACTTCCTCTTGTTCATGTATTTTGCCATTTCCTTTTTACTTTTCCCCTCTCTTTTTATTATTGATTCATATTGTTATTTTTTTTTTTAATTTATTTTGCATTCTAATTTGTAACAAGCATATGTGTGGCAAATATCATGGACTATTTTTGTGATTGTTTTCTCTATTTATGGTGTCTTTTGTTGAACAGAAGTCAAATATGAATTCCTTTGATTTATGGCTCATCCAGTATATATCCTCTTTTTAAAAATGCTTTCTCACAACAAGGCCATAAGAATATTTTCCAATATTGTGTTCTGTGTCAGTCAGTGTTGAATGCAGGCAACATAAAGTAGGGGTTTTAACCAGAGGGTGGCTTAAAAGAGGGAGTTCATTCTAAAGAAATCTGGATCCAGGATCAAAAAGCCGTAAGCATAAAGCTGCCACAATCACCAAATCTACCCCATCTTGACAGCTCTGAAGCTGGTGATTGAAGCCTGGCACCGAGCCCAGTTCCTGCTGCCATTGCAGCTGCACTCCCACTGGTCAGGCAGGCTGCCTGCTGCACGCTCCCCGCCCCCCCATGGTCTTCTTAACGCCCCCAAACAGCCTAAAGCAGCAGGTAGGTGGATTTGGCCTCAGTGTCACCTTCTAAGTCTCATGTGAGCACCAATTTGATGAGACTTAATTTGTATCCTGGTCCTCAGCTATGGGAGTTGAGAAATGCCTTTTGTTGTTGTTGTTGTTGTTGTTGTTTTTTAAGGTTTCTGTGGTGCAGAGATACATATCAGAAGAAAATGGAAATGGATTCAGAGAATCAGTCAACTGCATCTCACACCTCTTCTACAACTTTCACAGTTTTGCCTTCCTGTTGAAGTCCTAAATTATCTGGTATTATGCTGTCAGGAAGAAATCTTACTTTATTTTTCTATACGACTAGGCAATTAACAACCAAAATAGAAAAAAAAAGGCAAAAGTATACGTAAATATTTTTTTGATCTCACTCATACTCAGAAGAATGCGAACCAAACTCCCCCATGAGATTGGTAGAGACTTAAATGAATAATAATGACTTATCCTGAAGAGGACATGAACGTTAACGGTCAGTGTTGGTGAGTTTATGTGGACAAGGGGATACTTTGGCAACAGGTATCTAAAGCTTTAAAAAAGTTCTCATTTTGATCCTGAAATTCCACTTTTATTCATTTTATCTACTAAATCTGTCTGGCCTATGCTCCAAGAGTTAGATTTCATTGTTAATACATAAGAAGGAAACATGAGAAGCTACTTATTTGTCAACATGGGAAATTAGGATTGGGGGACAATTTGTGATGGACTCTGAAGCAGGCATGAAACAATGTCCAGGCGTGCAATTGTGTAATGTTTTTGACAGATCATACCATGTATTTTCCCTTCTTGGTAAAATAGACCTCCCTCCCCCTTGCCAAGCAGGGTTCTTGTTTTTTTTTTTTTTTTTCCCCTGACATTAACACTTGGCCAGGAGTCTGAGGCTTCTGGCCCTGGGGAAGGGGAGGACTGATAATGACCAGAACAAAGAAGTCATAGGTCAGCTTTGAGCATTTTAAAATTCCTATCAAGATAAAACTCATAAAAACAGGGCTTTAGGAAAGAAAAAAAATAATTTTCTGGGAAACTCCCAAAGTGGGTTTTCACAAATCAAGAATCAATCTTTGGAGCATGAAAGAATGACAATTATAATAAAAGAAACATTCCCATCACACAATGACAAATGTCCTTGTGAGGGTAAGGGTGAGAGGCGCTAGGAGACAGATAAGAGGGGGGAAATGATTTCGTTTTAGTGTGGGTTTTGTGCCCTGCTTCTCACGTCCTGTTAGATCCTTGTTAGATCTCTGGGATTCCCTGACAGAGGTTTGGGACCCCCAAAGCTCAGGGGAACTACAGCTTGCTTCCCAGCTGAGCTTCTGGTCAGCCACCTATGTGCCTGTCCCATGGCTCTGTGTCCGTACGTCCTACAGCTCTGTGGGGGTGGGCACAACAGAAATGCCACCACAGTGGACTTAGGTAGCGAGGGGGTCTGAGACAGAGTCCCTGATTCCCCATAGCCTGGGCATAATGTTGAAGAGAGCCAGACATTCCAGTGCACCCCAGTTTGGTGATGGGGGGTGCATGCTGTGGAGTGGGGAATGCACAGCAGGTAACTGACAGCTGAGAGCCCTTGGACCTGTGAATCTATCACTATGGCAGAAGGCAAAGAGTGAACTGTGAGGTACAATGGGACTTTGTGACATAGCTGGTGAGATAGTCTCAGCAGTTAGACAGGGCGAGGGCCTGAAGTTCTAATGCTACCTGCAAGTCTGCTTTCAAGCGTAACATAATTTCCCTAGAATTCGAGCTCTGATGGTCAGCAGTTACCAGTTAGAGAAATTAGGGGCAAAATCAAGAGATGTGCCAGATGATAAAGGAAAGAACCTGGAAGAAAATTGTACAGAAGCAGGGGCAGGTAAAGAATCGATAAACAGGCTCTTAAATGATCATTACAATTGCCAGTGGGTATGGCTCAATTTTATGGAGAAGTGGGCATGTGGCATGTGAACGTTTGGAGCTGGCTGAAAGACAAGGTGTCAAATCACTCAAACTTTCAAGGTTGATTGACTCCTCCTGACATAGAAATATCTGGGTCAACTGGAGCAATAGCTTGGGACCTGTCACGGGGCGGGAGGAGGGCCACAGGAGTCCCAGATAAGAGTCAGGCATTCCAAAGCTACGAGCAGTCCTCTGCTGAGCAAACTTCCTCTGTGACATCAACTGACAAACTCCAAAGGATGGGGGCTGGAGAAAAGAAGGGGCGTTTTGTATTCTTTTATTTTAAAATTACATTTTATAATCCAAAGGTCTGTAGGCAGCAATTCAACCCTGGGGAAAGTGGCCATTGAAAACTGTGTTGAATAGCAGACCTCAAATCTCATTACATGAGCAATGGTCTAACAAAGCCTGCCTGTGTGCCACCCACTTGAGCTTGCAGTGATGGAAATGACCCCTTAGGCAAGAAGGGGGGTCTGAGGCGAATGCTGTTTTTCTACAGATGCCTTATTGATCCTTTCCCACATATAGCACTGAAGACTGTAGTTTGTTTGTGATGTAGAACAATCATCTGGCTGCTGTGAGCTAGGACATTGGTGTGGAAAGAGTTGTCATAGACAAATAAAATGGCCTATGTTTTGCTTTGACAGTGCTATTTGGAGTGAAAAGCAGGTTTTGATACTAAATCGGGATAATATTCTCTATAAGAACTCATTATATAAGAGTAGTTTAAATTTTTCATTATTAATAGATCGTTCTCTTGTGACCAGTGATGTACAGCTTGTGTGAGGTAAAGGTTAACGGGGGGTCAAATATTTTGACTAGTGCCTTTTTTTCTGGGACAACTCATGAGAACTGTTCTGCTAAATATAAAATGACTTTGCTTTTTGTTTCTGATAAAAAGAAGAGAAGAGGAGAGAAGTCTAGAAAGGAAAAGAAGAGAAAGGAAAAGAAAAGAAATCTACTACATTTCTGAGTGTGGCCCCACTACTCTCATAGGTCTCCCAGCTTCCGTTCATGCTCCGAGTCCACTGCCTACAAAGTAGCCAGATTCACTTTTTTTGTAGGATGTGAATATACCTCACATCCTGTCATTGTCCTACTTCAAACCCTCCAGTAGCTTCTCACTACATTCAAACTAAAACCCAAACTCCCTACCATGGCTTAATAAACCCTGTCTGACCTGCTCCGTGCTTCTCCTTCCTCCACTGGCTCCAGCTTTAGTTTCTTTCTGTTCCTTAAATAGGGCAAATGTTTTCCCAGCTCAGGTGGTGTACTTGCTCTTCCCCTCCTGAAAACACTCTGCCTCAGGTGTCTGCGTGCTTGCCTTATTTTTTGTAACGCTTCATTGAGATACGATTTACATACACACAATTAAAGTGAACAAGTTAATGGTTTTTAGTATATTTTCATAATTGTGCGACCATCACCACAATCTAATTTCAGATTGTTTTCCTTACGCCCGAAAGGAATCTTGTACCCATTAGCAGTCACTTCCATTCCCCTGCCGCATTGTCCAGCCCTTGACAACTGTCAATCTATGTTATGTCTCTACAGATTTGATTATTCTAGACATTTCATATAAATGAGATCATAAAATACACAGTCTTTTGTGACTGGCTTACCTGCAACCAAGAGACAGCTCCTCTAATTTAAAAGGAGATGTAACCCTGAGGCACGAGAGAGAACACTGTTACTTGGTTTGCCCTAATTTTATTAAAGACTTGCCATGTTGTCCTAATAATTTTTTCTCAACTTCTCCACGGCCTAGTGAAAACAATCATCCCAGGCTGTTGATGGGGAGCTTTAGAAGGTTTAAACAAAGCAGTAAAATGGACTGATTATTAGCTAAACTAAAATAATCCGTGATGGATTAGACTGTGTCTTATTTGTGAGTATCCAATGTTTATTAGTGTTGATATATTGATTAATTGACTAGTTAATTAATTATTTTGTCCATTCACTCATCAAATTCTTTTATGAAGTTATTATGTGTCAGGCAGTGTTTTAGGACTAGGGATAAAACATGAAAAGATGACAGACAAGTCTTTTTCCCATGAAGCTTGCCTTCTAGTAAGGGCGACAGCTGCTAAACAAATAAAGCAATAAAAATCCATATAATGAATGCTATGAAGAAAACAAAGTAGAATAAATGGATAGAAAATATACAGAGATGTGTGTAGGAAGGAGCCCTATTTTAGACAGGGCTGTCAAGGAAAGCCCTTCTGAAGAGGTGGCATTTGAATAGAGATCCAAAGGAGAAGATACCAGCCATATGGATGCCTGGGAAAAGCGGAATAGCAAATGCAGAGAGGGGACAGCAAGGGAAATGCCACTGAAGTGAAAATGGCATTAATGTGTTCCAAAATTAGCAAGAAGATCCATGGAATTGGATCATAGTGAGAGAGGAAGGGAGTGGTTTGAAATGAGGTCATAGATGTATGTAGGGCTGAGTCATGTAGAGGTATATAGATCTTGGTAAGGAGTTGGGCTTTAAGTTAAATGTACTGAGAAGCCATTGGAGATTCTCATGCAGGGGAGCAATGTACCTGACTTATGTTTGTAAAAGACCTGGCTGTTGGGTGGCAAGTGGATCGCTGAAAGAAAGAATTAAATATTAGTATGATGCTCCGTTATGAGTATAAATGTCTTGGTTACGTGAAGTAGATCGAATGTTACAAGACGCAGAATGGAAAAATATTCCATTCGGCCAAATCTCTGGGACACCATCATGATCAAAAAGGACTCAATTGATCTCTTTGAAGGGAAAAGTTCCTTTGAGAGACAATTCCTGTTGGATGATGTCCCATGCTGTTGGCAAGAGTTTACAAAACACCTTTCCTTCAAACCATCTCAGACATGGTAATCCAGGAGGATTCAGGTGCTGCATCTTAACTGCTGTCATCATAAACAGTTGCATCTGGTTGCTGGAAAGCCAGACACATGAGTCTGTGTTCCATACCAATGGTAACTGGAACATCATTTTCTATTATGTTCTGACAGACAAATGATTAATTAGCACAATCAGCATCTCTCCTTGAAAATGGCCATGGATCAGTGTGTTCCCTTCCATCATGTAATTGAATCAGGGTCCACACACCTGTTTCCACTTCCTTTAAACAAACACCTGCCCAATAACCAACACAAAACAATATTAAATCTCAACCTGTCTTGCTCATAAGTACATCTTTCAACCTGACCTAATCAATGATGAAAGCTAGGAAAACATGGGTCTCAGAGAAGACTACTGCCTGATCCTCACATGTAATCAGAGTGTCTGCTGCTCTGGCCCACTCAGACTACATGACAGAGCTGGCCATGGCTATATTGCAGAGTGAGTCAGAGTTTGGCTCTGGAGTCAGACCAGCCTAGGATAATACCTGGTTTGCCAGTTGTGTGACATTGAGCAATCCACTTAACCTCTTGTAAGTCTCAGTTTCCTCATCTTTAAAATGGGGATAATGATGTTTACCACAAATGTATGTGGTTTTTCTATACGTAAATCATACATGTAAAAGTCTTAGCACAAAGTAAGCAAGTGTTAGCATTTTTTCTGTAATAAGAGAGTATTAAAATCAATTAGGTTAGCAAATTTCAGTTCTGATTAAGATGGAGTAAGTGCATGCCACCCTATCTTTCCCTCTGATCACAACTAAAAGTCCTGAACAGAATATATGAAGCAACTATCTGAGAACTCTGAAAAGTATATAACAGCAAGTCAACTGGGGAAAAGAATAAAGAACTCAAAGAACTAGCTCATGGAGATGAGTTTCTTTCCTCCCATATGTCCTGGCATAGATTCTAGGACAGCCTGAATCTTGAAACTGTGCAACAGAAAAAGCTGCAAGAAAAATCCTCTCTTTTGGGCCAGAGGGCTGGGAAATAAGCCCCTGAGAAAAAGATCTTTTACCTCCCTAAGCCCTACTTTAGGCATGCCAAGTGATGAAGTGACATTCCCATGGCAGTGGCCATAGCAGCAGCAATGGAAGTGACATCAGCTGTAGCAGCTATAGCAACAGGGAAGCTGCAGGCCCTTTTCTATTGCTATTTTCCCTGAGGTAGACCCATTTTCAGGAAGTTCATTATAGTGCATGGATGCTAAAATCATGGTTTTCCAGGCAGAGCCATGAAAAGGAACCCATCAGAGTCAGAGAATGTGTGGGGATTTAGAGGGGAGTTAGCTGGAGAAAGGGATTTTTTAAGTCTGTATATAAAATCTTGGGCATAGAATTTAATCATAAGAAACATACAAAGTTTTTGAGAACTGAACTACAGGGTAGACCACCACTCAGGTGTCAGAGTGAGCCCTAGATGGTGCATGCACAGGGTAGGCCAGTAGTACAGAAAGGTTGGGACAAGTAAACTGACACTAGAGCCACAGCCTTCATCTGCATCAGGGCTGTCCTCTGCACTTAACTTGGTTGATAGCCTACTAAAGCAAGCAAGCAAACAAATAAACAAACAGAAAAATTAACCCCAGAAAATTCTTAACAGAACACAGAATCTCATAGTATAATATGAAAATGTACAGGATAGGATATGAAATTATCGACTAACAAAGAACCAGGAAAATGTTAACACCTTCAAGGGAAAAAGTAATCAACATATGCAAACTCCAAGATGACCCAGGTATGGGAATTATCAGACAAAGATTGTAAAGCACCTCTTATAATGATGATCCATGAAGTAAGGGTAAATACTCTTGAAATAAACAGAATGATAGACATTGTTTTCAGTAAAGAAATAGAAGGTATACCAAAGAACCCAAAGGGAAAATTTTGAACTGATAAGTACAATAACAGAAATAAAAAGTCCACTGGAAGATCTCAAAAGCAGCATGGAGATGAGAAAGAAAAGAGTTAATGAGCGTGAAGGTAGATCAATAAAAATTATCCAATCTGGAATACACAGAAGAAAAAAAGTTTGATAAAAAAATGAACAGAGCCTCAAGAACTGTGGGACAATACCAAAAGTTTGTATATCAGTGTTATTGCAGTCCTGGAAGGAGAGGAGAATGAAACTGGTGGAGAAATATATTTGAAGAAATAATGGCTGAAATGTTTCCAAATTCGGTAAGGGACATTTTTGCAGATGCAAGATGTTCAGCAAACTTCAAACAGGATAAACTCAAAAAAAAAACCATGCTCTGACTCATCACAATCAAAACACAGAAAACAAAGCAAAAAATCTTGAAAAGCCCAGACAAAAACAATACATTACAGATAAGGTATCAATGATTCAAGTGATGGCAGATTTCTCATCAGAAACTGTGGAGGCAAAACAAAACTCAACAAAAAAAAAGTGGAATAACATTTCTCAAAGGTTGAAAGAAAAATTTTGTCAATATAGATTTCCACACCCAGTGAAAATATCACTCAGGAGTTTAGTCCTGACATCAGGTTTGATATTTTAAGATATATATATATTTAACACCGAATACCCGTATCACATGTCAGTGTAATGCTTAGTATGAATGATTCCTGAAAGATAAAGACTCAACCTCCCCCCTCAAGAAACTTACTTTAAAACCCAAAGGAAGGTGGAAACATGAGAAAGTTCGTTCCATTTTGACACTGGAGTTAAGGATGGGGTCCATATAGGGTACTCTAGAGACATAAAAAGGAGGGAGTTGTCTCTCTATTCAGGTAATACGTGGGAACCAGGTATAGTTTTAAGAGGAGATTATGTTTGACTTGAATATTCAAAGGTATATCCCAATGGTAAGAGACGTTAGTGCAGTAGACACCCTAATAACAGGCAGAAACATGAACACAACCTACTGTGGTTTGTTGGTGCATTTGGACAACTTAAGTGTTTTAGTTATTATAGCACACATACCTCTGACCATGTCCTTTTTTCCCACTCTGACCAAATTTCTAACTGCCAGTCCCTACAACACATTGATTGAGAGCTGGATCCAATTCCTCCTGTACACAGAACAATCTGATAATATGGGGGAATTAATATTCCTGGAGCAGCTTTCAACCAATGACTGATGCGAGTTGCTGAATAAATATTCCAACTCCCATATCCCTTGGATGGGATAGTCCTGAAGCACATTCTCCACTGGGTCTCAGATTTCTGTAGTGGAATTAAGTTCTGTTTGCCCACTGTTGTCTAGTTGCTTGATAATGTGTACATCACTGATTTTCATCCCTTCCCTCTCCTACTTTCCCACTGCATTACTAGTGTTTTTAGGGATCACTTCTCAAACAAACTACTTAAACTTGTATCCTTGTTTCAGGGTCAACTTCTGAGAAAACTCGAACTAAATTAGTTTCACAGGTTACGTTTCCAAGGCAGCAGAATCTGAAATGGAGATTTAGAGTTTATTAAAGAGTACTCTTGGAATTAACATCAGTGAGAGAAGGAAGCAGGAGTGGCAGAGGCAGGGGTTGGGTTTTAGTCACAACAAAGGTCTCAGGTAACCCCATATGGAGCTCTGAAGCCAGTGGCCCTTGTCAAAAGTTGTCCCATGTTGAGGTGAGGGGGCTTGGCCTACCTACCCTCACCTCAACCAGTCATTAGATGCAGGTTGTCCTGAGAAAGAGGACATGACCTTAAGAAAAATATTTCTCTTTAGGTGCATGCCAGAAAAAGCTTAGATTGCCTTGAAGTAATTGTTAGTAGAACTATGTTAGAGACGGTTCTGGTGAGGACTCAGAAGAAAAGAAGAGAGCTGGAGAGAAAATTTCTATTGTCTAGATAATACATATACCATCATGAACAGAATGCTGTTAGAAATATACACATTAAAAGCAATTCTGGTGAGATCTCAGACAGAAATGAGCAGTATGCTATTGGGAACTGGAGAAAATTCTATCTTTGTTATAAAGTGGCAAAGAACTTGGCTGAATTGTGTTTCTAGTGTTTTGTGGAAGGCAGAACACGCGAGCAATGAGATTGGACATTTAACTGAGATTTCTTAGCAAAGTGTTGAAGGTGCAGTCTTTCTCCTTACCGCTTGTAGTAAAATGCAAGATGAGAGAGATAAATTGAAGGAATTGTTAAGCAAAATGGAACCAGACTTACAGATCTGGGAAATTCTCAGCTTATCCATATTGAAAAAAAACAAAACAAAAAAAAAAAAACAGTGAGAAAACTTGTGCTGAAGAGAACATGCACCTAAAAACTCTTCCAGCCTCTACCCATCACCCAATTCCAAAGCCACTCTCACATTTTTAGGTAATGTGTTACAGCAGCACCCCACTGCCGTAACAAAAATATCACAAACTGGGTGGCTCAAACAACAGGCGTTTATTTTTCAGAGTCCTAGAGGCTAGAAGTCCAAGATTAAGTGCTGTCAGTGTTGGTTTCTGATGAGGACGCTCTTCCTGGATTGCAGATGACTTCCTTTTCTCTGTCTTCACATGGCCTTTCCCCTGTGCAAATGTGAAGAGAGAGAGAGGTTTCTAGTGTTTCTTACTCTTTTTGTGAAGACACACATCCTGTTGGGTTGGGGTCCCATTGCTATGACATTTAACCTTAATTACCTCCTTAAACCCCGTCTCTCCAAATGTAGTCTCATTGGGGATTAGAGCTTCAAGATATGAATTTGATGGAGAGCACAATTCAGTCCATCACATGGCTTTATAAAGAGAATCCTATATGACGTGTTGGACTATGACTTTCCATAGATCTAGGCATAAAAAACATCTCACTTTGAGCGTAAATGAAGAGAAATCCCAGGATATTGTTTTAGGCAAAGCAGTTCTCTTTATTTCAATAAGCATTTATAGAGAAGTGATTATGAGCAAGATACTGTTACCAGATGTGAAAGATACAAAGGCAAATAAGGCTGAGTTAGAAGGTTCTGCCAACTGCAAGAAAGGAAACCTATTACCTTTCTACATGTCAAAGAACAGGCCTATTTTAATAAAGAATGTTCAGAGAAAACAAAGTATGTCCATGGCTCCACATTTACTCAGATTAAATGGATAGTAGGGAGTTATTTTCTGAGACAAATATCTTGTAGAGAGAAGAAAATGCTGGACAGGAATTCTGAAGAGAGCTGGGCACTGGGGGTACCGATGCCTGCAGATGAAGGTATGTATTGAGGAAGATGGTGTGGAGTGAGAAAAAGAAGAGGATACGGATGGAAGGGGGTTGTCCACACTCTGAGGAAGTATAGTCAACAGAGGAAACTGATGGATAGAAAGGGCTTCATGGAAGCCACATGGTTTGCCCAAAGCGAGGAGGATGAAGGAGGGAGACGGGCTGTGAGACCGGTTCTAGTCATGGGCACTTTCAAAAGCAATAGCTTCTTAGCTTCCTGCTAGGAAGTGACCTCCACTGGCCCATCTTCTTACACAAACTATAATCTTCCCTCAAGGTGTTACTTTTTGCCATTCTTCACCTAGTCCCCATTCCTTGGGATTTCTGTGCTTTAGAGGCTGCAAGTGCACTTGGCCTTGTGTGCACTCCCTGCATATCCTGGGCTGGGGGAAGCAACCTGACAGCTCAGCTCCTCACCTCAGGAATTCTACCAACTGCCTCCTAACGGGGAGCTCTGACCAGCTGCAAGTCCCCAGTCGTGCCTTCTCCACCAGCCAGTCAGCATGCCTTCTAAATGTAAATCAGATCGCATGACAACCATGCTTAAAGCCTACTACAGCTTTCTACTACGTGTGGAGAAAGGATCCTGGCTCTCAGACTCCAGGCTACAGGCAGCCCGGCTGCCCACTCCCACACTTCCTCTCTCTGCACTCCCCTACCCCTCAGGCCCTCAGCAACTCTGGCTGTTTCTGTCTCAGCGCCTTTAGAGTTTCCATTCCTCTGCTTTACATGTTCTTTCCCCAGAATTCCACACGCCTCCCTCTCCTGCACCATTCTGGTCTCACCCACAGAGCCTCCCTTAGCAAGGCCTTGTCCGGTCACCCTGACCACTGTGGCACACTTTTCACCCATATCACCCTCTACAGTGATATCACCCTGTCTGCCATGGCACGTGTCAGTACAGGAATTGTTTGTTTGTTTCTTGTTGTAGTTGTTTCTTTCTGATAGAAATCCTGTCTGTCTTGTTCACAGCTCTGTCGCCAGCACAAGGAAAGTTCCTGGCACATGGCAGGTGCTTCATCAATATTTCTGGCTGGTCGACAGACTCAAGGCTTTTTGGAAAGGCTTTGATGCCTGGATCTTCTTTCCTCCTTCTGCTGTCAGTCCCTCACCCAGGCTCTCCTGATCCCCAGCTCTAAGTGGGACTCCTTGCTATGTTCTCTTTCATAAAACCCCGTTCTTTCCTTCAAAGCACTGTCACAGGCTTTAAATCCCTACGCAGTGATGTTTACATTCTCTCTCTCCCAGTAGACTGTAAGTTCCAGCGTGGCAAACGCTGCACACCATATACACCTGGAGATACATAGCAGGTCCTCTGATAATGTTACTTCATTCCACATCGTTTCATTATGATGTGGATTAAATGCCAGAGGAACATAGCTCTATTTATATCAACCAGCTTATGGTAAAATGGACTTCATTTTGTGATACGTCATTTTGCTTAAAGTCAAAGCACCTATTGATGATGTTCAGTGAGGACTTACCGCGTGTATCTTGGCCACCACATATTCCCTAAGCCAGGCACAAAGTAACTGTCAGTTATTCTGTATTGAATGAATAGTAAAACATTCTGAGTTCCTCCTGGGTTTAACCATGGAGTTGAATATTTTAAAAAACATCTGATAAAGGGTTGATAGATACTTCTCTTTGCGGGTAATTAAGGTATGCTTCTTGTGGATAAAATGTGCTCTTACATTTTGCAGGAAAGCCATCAAAACCCATTCTGATCTAGAAGAAGACATCTGTATGCTTTTCTCCAAAAGGACAATTTGACAAAGGGGCGGGACCTAACGCTTCCTGAGCTGGAGGAGACATACTGGTGCTGCTCTGTGCAGTGGGTGAGAAAAGGCAGCCAGAGGGGTCGTACCTGGGCAGGGAGCCTGCTGGCCCTCCTCGGGAGGGAAGGCAGCCCCGGGCACCACGGCTGGGGGGATTTCAGCACATGAAGCCTGACCATTCTCTTCTTCTGTCCAGTCATAAGCATGCAGATTCCTATTGTGTGCCGGTGGTTCTCCTACGAGAAGCTCAAGCTGCTGAAAGGAACCCAAGAACAAAAAGAGTGGACGACATCATTTTACACCAAACAGCTAACTCAGACTTATGGGAAAGGCATTTATGGTGGCGAATTCTCTCGAGTGGGCTCTGCGGGCCAGCAGCGGATTCTGGCAGTGACTTAGCCCACATTTGGTCTTATTCTCATGTGCAAAATGGGCTACTAACGCTCAGCTCTTATTTACAGGGCAGAAAGAAAGACTGGCAAGGGAGACAGACTGGCACGCATTCTAATCCCGAATCACCATCAGCTAGCCATGTGGCCTTGAGCAACGTACTTCTCTGGGCTTCAGTTTTTTTATCCTTAAAACGAAAGTGTGGGCACAGATCCTAGAATCTGAAATGACTGTACAATCAGGGTTTTCATTTAATGCGCCCTCCCATGGTGGGCGGGATGCAGTCAAACTCCCCACCCCATCGCCCCGTACCAGTCGCATCCCGTCTCTGATCTGCTGAGCCCGGTCTCCTAACTGAAACTCCAGTTCCTCCACCTGCTGCCGCAGGGCCTTGCGTAGATGTTGCAGTTGCTCGGCCTCCTTCCTGCAGGTAAATAATAGAAAATCAAATTTCACAATCACCTCCCCATGCTGTGTTCCATTATTCCTCTCAAAATGGAGGTCACTCTTTGATATTGCTTACAAGAGAATGTCACCTTCTTTATTTCTATCAGTTGTAGATGTAGTATATTATGAGGGCAAATTTTCGCTCTCTCTCTCTCTCTCTCTCTCTTTTTTTACAACTCTATCCCAGAATAATTTACATACCATGAAGTTTGCCTATTTTAAGAGTACAATTCAGTAATTTTTAGTAAATTTGCTAAACTGGGTTCCAGTTTTGGAACACTTCTATCTCCCCAGTAAGAACCCTCATACCCCTCTATATTTAATCCCTATTTCCATCTCCCAACTACAGGCAATGACTAATCTACTTTGGGGACATATACTTTTAATCTATGTGAAAATTAATGCAGGTTTTCAAAACTCTAATAAACCCTGACATTTGTATATTTGCATGAGCCCCATTCGCATTGATTAAAGCTATCCTGCTCGCTAGACCCCTCTTCCCAGCTGCTGCTCCCCTTCAAACCTCAAATACCCTGGCCTTAAAGAGTAAGTGTTGCTATCTAGCAAATGGCTCTCACAGACTCCCATTGAGAAAGCAAGAACAAGAGATGAGTGTCACAGAAAAGCTGGCTAAGTTCTCCTTAGCTCCCAGGTGCTCGTCTGTCCTGCCCTGATTACCTTTCCTTGCTCCAGGTGTGTGGGCTGGTACTTACTTTTATGGCTCCCTTAGATAATTACCTTTCCTCTTCTGACATGTCTCTGGAAAGGAGTGCCTGCTGTCCTATAAGGTGCTGTTCCATTTCCTCTAAATACTCCCGAAAACTCTGGCATAGTGTCCTCATGGCTTCCATATCGTGGACTGTGCACTGAGAACAATTAGAAAGAGCTGAGAAGGACGTACTTCGGGATTCATTGTAAGAGTTTACCATGGTGTCGCCTACCATCCCACTTGGGTTCACCGGTTTGGCCTACTGCTGATGTGCGGGGAAAGAGTACAGGGAAAGCCCAACCTTTGGTTTCTCTGAGCAACCATAAGCCATACTTGGCTGAGACAGGAGAGAAAAAGTTGTTGGGTGGCTCTTGGAGAAATTATGTCCCAGAGACAGGAAGCATCTAGAGGACTATGTATTGTAGGGATGGGAGGAGGCAGACAGAGGAGGGGATGGGGGAAGTGCCAGAGTGCCTGCTTGTGTTTGGAAAAGTTGAGTCTATCTTGTTTAACTTTGTTGCTGCGTACTGCCTCACTCTGAATCTCAATAACACTGAACACATCTGTGCAGATGGTATGTGTTTGATTAGAGAAAGTCTGCTTAGAATATTTTTTATTAGTCTTAGCTCAGCTTAACCCCAGTCCCTGCTGATTGAAATCAGCAGGGTCATCTGCAGCCAGCTAAGAAGCCCTCTCAGAGGAAGGCAGGCCTAGACAGCCATCCCACCCTCCATGAGCTGGAATCCAGAACTGAACTGTTTATCCTCCCAATCCTGCTCCCCGTTGCTGCTGACGCGAATTATTTTTAAAATCTTACTTTCTCTGTATGACTGTGCTTTTTGCCTTGGTTTCCTTATTTAACTATCTCTTGCAGACACAAGCCCAGTCCGTTTTTCAGGCATTCTGCCGATTTGCTGAGTTCTTACCAGCTATCCTTTGTTTTCCAGCCCAGGTTGGAACATGCTTTGAACAGATCCATAATCCTGAACCCCAGCATCTCTACCCATCAGACTTAAATGATATGAATGCTAGTTAGAGCCTAAAGGTCTCCTTACCAGGGCCATGGATTTAGACCCCCTTCCTGATTAGTGTGGCAGAGGCTGATAGTTGCCTACACACTATCTTTCTCTCCTTTATTTTTATTAACAAAATTTTCATATCTTAGGCGCAAAAAAAAAAAAAAAATGTATCTAACTAAAAAACTACATTTCCCAGCATCACTTGCATATAGGAAAGCAATGAGATGGAAGTGGAGGGCATGAAGCAGGGCTTCTGGGAAACTCTTTAAAGGAAGCTGATTTCACAGACCAGCCTCTTTTAACCTTTGCTTCTTCCTCCTTCAATGGAGACCAATCTCACAACTATGTTAATTCTTCCCAGCCCTGTTTCTAAAAAGTTCCAGATTTCTTACCCTTCTCCTCAAAACCTTTGGCCAAGATCCTGGCAAGATGATGGCTATTTTTACTGGAATTGTCATAATGGAAATATTTTCCTAAGAATGATATTTTTATATCATTCTTTTGCTTTTATATCATTTTGCTTGGATAGTTTGGTTTTGATTCTATCCTCTAATTTTTATACTAATTAACACATGTTGTGTAGCAAAACTCTCCAGTTTAGCTTCAGTGTGAATGCATTTGAATCAGAGGGGTGTTTGACGCATTATTGGTGCCGGCAAGAGTGTATGGCTTTTAAAACCGGAAAAGATCTTAGAAACCGTGAAGGACTTCTTTTATGAACTGTTCTGACACAGAATGGTTAACTAACTTGTCCAAGGTCAAAGAAAAGCAGTCATATAGCAAACCCATGTCCCTGGTTCATTTCCTTTCTTCTATCAACAGGGAGTACAGTGTGGATGGCCACATGATAAATGATTTGTCCCTTAGGAATGAGCTGATTGAGTGGTTCTAGTAGATTCCTACAAGGTGACCATGTTCCAGAGACAGTGAGGACATGGAAATACGGTGTTCAAGTGAGCGGAACATTATAATAATTGAATTTTATGTTTCCTCTAGTTATTTTAGGTTTTGTGCTGGGAGGGCATGGGGGGAGGGGCAGGATTTAGGAATCACTGATGATGTGTATTGTGAAGGGAATGAGATGGAAGACTCTAAAACACTGCCATCTTCTGGTCAGTTGGAAACACTACAAATATATTTCAGCTCTAGAAGTACAGTAGTTTCAGAGAAAAGGAAAACTTAAGCAAAAAAAAAGGGGGGGCTGTTTGAACTCCATTTTCCAATATAAGAACTGAGTACTATGTATAGTGCCAGATGGGTACTAAACTAATCAAGGGGGTGGGGATTGCTTCATAAATTATATAAGTGTCTAACCACTAACCATGCTGTATACCTGAAAACTAATATAAAATAATATTGAATGTCAACTGTAATTGAAAAATTTTTTAAAAGGTGGGGGAAAAGTAAAGGAGATAAGAGGCCCAAATATCCAGTTATAAAATAAATGTCCTGGGGATGTAATGGGGAAATATAATGGGGATGTAAGAGGGAACAGAGTCAGTAATATTGTAATAACCTGGTACGGTGTCAGATGGTTACTAGACTTATCATGGTGATCCCTTCTTTAGGCATGTAAATGTTGAATACCTATGGTGCACACCTAAAACTAATATAATATTGTATGTTAGCTATATTTCATGAAAATGTTTTAAAAGAAAAAAGTAGCTGATACACCCACATATATACATACATACACAACAGAATATAATTCAGCCATAAAAACGAAGGAAGTCCTGCCATTTGCAACAATGTGGATAGACCTCGGCAAACTCAAAGAAGACATCAGATTTGTAGTTACCAGAGGTGGGAGAGGAGGGGAAGAGAATAAGATGAAGGTGATCAAAAGGTACGAACTTCCGGTTATAAGTTCTAGAGATGTAATGTACAACGTGAGGACTATAGTTGACACTACGTTATGGCAGAATTGAAAGTGTTATGAGAGTAGATGCTATGAGTTCTAATCATAAGGAAAAATTTGTTTCTTTTTTCTTTATATTTATATGAGGTGATAGATATTAACTAAACATTGTTTTAATCATTTCACATTATATATATAAGTCAAAATATGCTGTACATCTTAAACTTATGTATTGCTGAATACTAATTATATCTCAAAAATATTGGGAAAAAAGAAACCCTGCCCACAAATAATTCTTAAACACTTGACATTCTTGGCTTTTAAGTTAATAATAAAAATGTATTTTTAGTAAAACAACAATGAAAGAGCTGCTTTATAACCCAATATAATGCAAGGTCTGCTCTACTGATCCAAGTCCAGTAAAACATGCAACTTCAATAATAAGAGTAAGGCCACCAAAAAACACTGAACTTTTGAATTGGCTCATATTACCTTTTAAACTTTGTATGCTTTTCTTTTTTTCTTTAAATCTAAACCATAAACATTATAGAAGAATTTACTAGTATCCAAAAATCTTATGTCTGATACATCTTGTTTTCTTTCCCAGAAATATTTTTTAAATTAACAAATCAGTTATGTGTATTCACTTATACATAAGAATTTAATTATATCAATAAACCATTAGCTTAGGTCACTCACAAGGCCACAAAAATGGCATTTACTAGTCAAGCATTTGTCTGTACTGTTACATACTGCTATGTAAGGACAGGGTGGAGGGGGCGAGGTGGGGATGGTTTTCTGAGTCCTCAACCTAAAAGTTCTCTTAACTTCAACACCTGTACGGAGCTCCCATTGTCATGCAAAAAATGGTATCTGTCTCTGCCTAAAATCTTTACTTGGTCCAAGACCTATTGTCTAGATAATGTTTTCATAAATATTTTTTCTAATCCTAGCTAGCACTTAGTATTTAACTTAGAGTCATTTTTTTTTTGCAGGATATTTTTCAGGCCTTACAAACCCAGGCTCACTCACTGTAGATGATTTTTCTCTTTGTTCTTTAGTTTCTTTAAGGAGCTTCCTCTCATTGAAGAATGAAACACCTTATTTGCACTTACTTTTCCACATGTATATACACCTGGATAGGAGGGCAAATATGCACCCCTATGCACGTATGTGTATGCTTTGGTTGTTTCCTTCAAGTGTATGTTTGTGGTTCCTTGGATTTAAATAAGGAGAAATGCATTGTTTTCTCGTATAACCCAATACCGTGTGCATTTCAGAAGGTATATAATGCTAAATCAATTTGATATAAAAGTACTTTTTGTCGTCATTGCAAATTCTAAGAGGAGAGAAGGCTAAGGCCACATGAGACAAGGCATTAGAGGACATGGATGGTGGTATGCACACTCACATCCAAACTCCTATTCGTTTAAAATCTATACAAAAGTTTTATATAGGTCCCCTGTGCTGTCCATCTCTTACTCTTCCCAGCCTACCTTTGTCCCAGAAGCTGCAATCCTTCTGCCTGTTACTATGCTCCCACATGCCACATCCCCACTTGCTCTTTCAGTCCCAGAACCATGCTCCCAAGAATTCAAAGGATGCCCTCAAATCTTATAAACCCTTCACACCTTACATGAAACCTTTCATATTAGTGGTGTCACTGGGCTGTACTAATTGATAAGCCAGGCTCTCTGGAGGCTATGCTTTGCCTCATGGACCAGCCATTTTCCTGGCACCCATAGTCAGGTCCTCCCTTTGAATGACTGAGTCACTCTGGACTCAGGAGTCTCCTTTGTGTGCACTGACTTGTCACAGTCACCTCAACCACACCAAAAACCTCCATAGGTAGGTTGCATTTTCATTTTGTGCCATGGGAAGCTGAACTGCCCTTTCCTCTTTTTTCATGTGTAGTCATATAACTGAATAAATGATAAGCTAATGGAGTATCAATATACAGCTGTTGCCATAGATACTTGATTTCAATATTAATAAATTAAGTGATAGTGTTTCCCGAAGACAATTTAATGCAACAGACTTCTAACTTCTTGTTCTAGGGATATATGCTGGTTATTTCTCTTCTTAACACAATCAGTAAGTGATTTATAATTGTTTTTAAGGGTGGTAGTATCCAATTATGGAATATATATCTGCAGCATTTACACCAAAAGAATGACTTTGGGTAGGTCTAGAAGGACCATTTCTTCTGGGGTTTTTAACACAATTTTGATTGTTTTACACTTCATTATTTTTAACAAAATATAAAACTAAACATGGTTTAATTTATATGTCACTGTAAAACTTATCTTCAAATGTAAATTAGAAAAAGGATATGTTAGACCGACAACCTGGTTATCATCATGAAAACTGGAGTAACTAATTATAGGATTTAATCATTTCCTCCCCCCACAGCCTCTTAAAATGTCACCTTCTCTAGTTATCTTCCATCCCTAACATTTTTCTACACGAACTATGTGGGCAAGTAACTGTTTATTTCCTTAGAGCTGAGTTTTCCAGCCTTGACGCTGTCAACATTTTGGGCCAGATAGTTCTTTGTGGTGGGGGCCGCCCTGTGCATTGTAAGATGTTTAGTAGCATCCCTGGCCTCTACTCACTAAAGATGGTAGCACCCACCTCACTTGTGACAACCAAAAATGTGTCCGAACATTGCCAATGTCACCGGGGGCAGGGGCAAATTATCCCCAATTGAAAACTACTGCCTTACAGCATGTAAAGTCCCTTAATAAATATCAGTGATGATAATGATGATGATGATGGTGGTGGTGATGACTTATTATGCCACAGGATTTGAACCTGGGTCTTTTGATACTCCAAAGGACCCCAGCTGAATATCAGCCTTTGTGCTTTTCTCCCACTTAACTTCTGGATAATATGCCCAGAATTGATCTCCATGCCTTCTTTCACTAGTTCAACCCTCATTACTGACTCATTTAAAAATGTTCCAGATGCTTGGGAATCTTATAATTTGTAAAAGAAATTAATGTAATCAATTATTTTATATTTCATGCAATCATTTTCTATGTTTATGTTACATTTATGGAGATTTCTATATGTTGAAGTACCATATAGTACTTTGTCTTACCTTTCACACAATCATTTTCTTGCGTTACTATTATACTCATATAAATGTAGATATTTTAAAGTTGAACACATCTTTGTTTGGAGTGTATTGTCTAAGAACCGGATGTCAGCTAAACTTAAATTTGAATCTGAACTTACCACTTAGTAGTGGTGGGATGTAGGGAAAATTACTTGAACTCTCTCAGTTCTAGTTTTCTTGCCTGTAAAACCGGGAGGACTTGGCATGTATTAGGGACTCAATAAATATTTATGGAATTAAAAGAATGGGAAGGCAATTTGAAAGGCACCAAAGAGTAGGCACTCTGTGAATCATAGTTGCCTTCACTTGCCTTCGAACAGCTGTGGTCCTACATTATCTGTGATATCTTTTCTTTCCCACTCATGTAGAGAGTAGCACAGTTTCATGTGTGATACTCTTAACTTTTTGAATCAACGGCTAACCTTGACAGCCTACATTGTTTCTCGCTCTGAGACCTGCTGAAGATGGGGTACCGGAAGGACTCATTAAACGCCTGTTGATTTACCAGGGCTGAACAGGAATGAGGGGCATTCAGTTCTCAGTAACCCCAATGTCCACTTTTACAAAAGCTTAGCAAAGGTAGATCAAAAGTCAATATATTCGATATGAGACGCTCTAGATTCAACACCTGAACACTAACAAAACAGTAACAAAAATTGACAATAAAAGTAACTAGCACACCATTAGCACGGCCTAGGGCTTTCTATGGACTGGGCACTGTGGGGACTGAGCGTGCTGAGTGCTCTATAAGCTTTCTGTCATTTAATCCTAAAACAATTCTGTTGCAGTGGCATGAATGGCCTCCCTATTTTACAAACCAGGAGCTAGGCACAGAGAGATTAAATGGCGTGTGCAAGATTGCATAGCTAAGTAAATTTAAGACAGAAGTGTTCAGTTAAACTGGAGGTGAGGTTCAGATACATTAATGTTTACAAACTTACATATGAACTTACTCTATATTCCTCTGTAAAATGGGGTTAATAATAAAATTTGCCTTCCTTCCTCCACAAGGCGATTGGAAGTATCAAAGGAAGAAATTTGTGAGAAAATACCCTAAACAATAAAGCACATGATATGCAATGGAAAGGTATGCTCTGAGAGCTCCCGTTTGGAACAGGAAGGCTAAACGTCATCCCTGAGGTGTTTGCTGTTGCTACCTCTGCCTCCCCATCATTACAGAGTTAATACTTACAGAACACAGCTCCCTCACTGTAGTGTCCTGCAGGACTTTCAAAGTCTTCATGACCTGGGCTTCCGGATGGCTATGGGAGAAGGGGCAATGCCTGCAGGCCGAGGCCACAGGGCTGGGGCTTTGTCTCTCTGAGTGGCAGTGGGCATGGTGATGATAGCAGACGCAGCAGTGGGCAGGTAGAGCATGGCAGGTGCCCACTGGGTAGACACTAGGGAAGCCTGTGTCTAGAGAGACAGATCTGGCGAGGGGCTGGCACCTGGGCTCACATATGTAAGTCTGAATGGAAACGTCATTGAGCTGTCTTGCTTCTGTCCCCAGTCCTGGTTCTGTTGTGGTAACAGGGTCACACACAGTGCATTCTAAAACTGTTCTTCTAGAATCAGTCCCCAAGGCTATAGCATTCTGAGCAGCCGATGCTAAACAGGAGGACATCTGGATTTTCACAGACTTGGAGATAAACGCCTTTGAGTCAGCATTTGGAGGAAGATTTCCCATCTCAGATTCTGCCCCACATGGTATTTGACCCCTAACACTACACCTTGGCTTCTCTTGGGGAGTAGTACCTCCAGACAGCTTATCTAGGTGGGGAATGGACTTTCTGGGTGTTTGAATAAGGTCACTGGGCTTGGGGACATGCGGTGGTGGACTTGCTCGCGTCAGCAAGCTGTTGTTGACATGAGGACAGAGGTTACTGCTTTCTCCTCTTGTTGGGGCCTTGGAGTCATCATGAAGGAACTTGTCTCGAGCTTGATCAATCCCAGGTGATTTTTGAGGCTCACGGTGGTGGCTTTGCGCATCCAGCCCCCCAAGTCCCTCAGGCTTCAGAAACCCATCATTCACGTCTGTGACATCAGTCGCCATACACCCAAGAGGATGATCACATTTGGAGGAAATCATAGCTGCACTGGCCTCGTGTGCAGTTTGGGGCATGGGCGGGTGCTGCCTCAGATGGCTCTCTTTCCTTGGGTGTTCTCCCCCCGTGGGGGCCTTGTCAAAGGCCATATCTGGGGTCAACACTTCTGGTGTCCCCTCCACGGCCTCACACTGAGACGCTTTCTCCACCACAGATGTTGAGGCCTTTGCTTCCAAGATGCTCCAGTCTTGACTTGAAAAAGATGTGCTCACCACACTCTTGGAATCAAGCTCATCTGACGCTTGCTGGCAGCCTTGGGATGGCACAAAGCGTTGGCTCTGATCCACTGGCTTTCTACATCCGTTCTCACCAGGACTCTGGCTGCCTAGCGAGCAAGGCTTCTGTGGAAGAAACAAGGATGGAGGCAAATGGTCAGGAAGGTGGGGGCGGCACCAGGTTTAAGAACAGTATTTTTCCCCCCTTATCATTACCCTCGGCTTAGGAGTCAGGACATAAGGGTCACAAACTCAGGTTTATGTCAGTTTACTACTTTAACTGGGACCTTCTTTCTGTGAGGCTTAGCTTCTTTGTTTAGTAAAATCCTAGGAGATAGAAGGGAAAAGAATGCCGAGCTTTCTGGCACACTGTCCAGTATGACTCCATTGTCCCCTGTCCCTTTGGTGCCTGTGGCGTGTGTTTTCTAAGCTTTGGTTGCCCTTTCCAATTGTGGCAGCGTACTTCATACTTCCATTTCCTTCTATTCCTATTCCAACGCTTAAGTGCCCTTCTACCTGCAGGGGTGGAGGTTCTGGTGGTTCCTCCAGGAACCCGCTGCTGTCAGACTGGCAGCTGTTTGCTCTGTTCACCGTGACACCTGCGGAAAGAAACAAAGAGGCCTGCAGTGGGTATAGTGAAAACAGGCTGACAGCAAGACCAGGATCCAATGCTCTCTGTCTGACATGCTGTAGACCCTCCCTAAATGTCCACTGCGTGGAAGTATAAACGAATGAGGGAAGTCTGAGGAGTTTTTCCTCAGCTGTCAAAGGGTCCATGGAAAATTGCATCACTGGTTTCCTGATACAAGGAATAAAACACGAAACAAAGGACGAGGACTAACATCTCTTAGAACTAAATAACAATGTGATTGTGAGATGCGTCTTTGTTAAGAGGTAGAAAAACCAGAAGGAAATGCATATGCCTTAAATGTCACGCTAACAGAACAATAAAGACCACAATTTATATATCTGTTTGTATACATAATGCAATAAACTGAATATTCATGTCCCCCCTGAATTCATATGTGGAAATTCTAATACCCAAGGTGATAGTATTAGGAGGTGGGGCTTTTGGGGGGTTATCTGGTAATGAGGTCGGAGCTCCTATTAATGGGATTTGTGCCCTTATAAAAAGAGACCCCAGAGAGCTCCCTGGCCCCTCCCACCATGCGCGGACACAGCAAGAGAACGACCATCTATGAACGAGGAAGTGGGTCCTCGCCAGACATCGAATCTGCTGGTACCTTGATCTTGGACTTCCAGTCTCCAGAACTGTGAGAAATAAATTTCTGTTGTTTATAAGCCACCCAGTCTGTGGTATTCTGTTATAGCAGCCCAAATGGATTAAGACATATATATTCTTTTTTCTTTTTAGTAAATGTTGGGTAAGAATCCCTTGCTGACCACATTTGGACTCTATTTAGATGACTACAAATCTGTGCTCATGTTTTAGACTGCTGCTCTTATAACTTTGAGAGGCTGGAAGGGGCAGAGAAAGAACAATGTTATATGTGTAGGCAGGTAATGACCCTGTAAACATGAGCCTCTTGAAATTCTAAATCTGCCTGTAACTTCTTACATAAATTTGAGGTTATATTAATGGGGCCAGGGGAAATGGGTGGCTATCAGGGCGTCAGTGTGCTAAAGACTAAATCGTAGGATTGTTTCCCCTCTTCTGGAATGAGAAATGCTTCCAGCTACAGTATAAACTAGAATAGGAAGTCTCAGGGAGGTGGGTGGTTGGAATGTAGAATCCTTATAATACAAGAAGCAGAAGGAGGAGCCATATTTGTCCTGGGAGAAAAGGCTGGGCATGGCTGTTAGGAATGGGTTGAAAGGAAAAAGCTGACTGCTGGTGGATGTAATGCACGGATATCTGGTACCTACATGAGAAATAGGGAATTTGCTTTTGCTTCAAGAACTAGATGCTGCAGAGGAGTTAGAAGAAAGAAAAACAACAACAAAGAAACAATCCAACTTCTGCTTAGGTGTTCTAGATCCATCCTTCAAGGATAGCTGCACTAGCAAGGGCCGCAGTACCTCATCTCCTTGTGGGATTGCCTTCCCCCAGCCGTAATTGCCCATGTGTCTGAGCAAAGGCTGCTGGCAGAGACATGGTTCCAGAGGTGGTCCACCCAGCCCAAATCCCAGCTACCTCACCCTGAGATCAACATAAAAAGAAAGAAACTTAGCTTTGTAGAATTAAAACTTATAAACTCCATATTCATTCACTCTCTTCAAATAAAATGAAAGGCTAAAACTCAGATAATGTAGGTTTTTAATAGCTGACTCCTAGAGAGATGGAAGAGATTTGAGCAAAGTTTTGAGGAAACAATGTCTGTTACTTCTTGTTATATAGTTAAAGGTGAAATATGGCAAATGCTTACTAGTCATGGATCTAGGTAAGACTTCTGCTTCTGGCAAACTGGAATAATTAAAAAAACTAGACTTTTCCTCTTATTTGACAACAATGAAAAAACTGGACAAAGTATAGGAAAATATGGTTTCAAGAAAATGGACATTAGGTAATTAAAAATAGCAGTCTCTGAGAGGCAGGAACAAAGAATGTGAGTCCTACAATTACCCAGCTTCCTGCTTTGAGAGAGTTTATAAGCCATGCGATAAGGAAGGTAAACCCCTACCGAACCTAGAAGACGCCCTAAGTTGAGGAGACAGAACTAAGAATCTTGAAAGAGCGAGCCACCTAGAGTTCACAGAGTAAGGTGGGAGAGAACAGAGCACTGCACAAAGAGATAACTCTAGAGAGTCCCTCTTAAGTATTCCTCTGAATACTGATCCGCTCGTGCACGTGAGAAAATACCAAAGACTGAGGAAAGAAGCATTGGAAAGCACTAGAAGACACAGTGCCCAACACTCACCCAGGACTGGAATAATGCATGCTCCCAGCAGCCAGATTCCAAAAATCACTGGGTGCTGGAAGGATAGGTACGTGGAAGTGTCTTGCCTCAAGAGTGAAGAGTAATGAGCTCTAGCACGAGCATTGGTCTCACCCAACAAATCATAAAAGCAACACCTGAAAGGATCAAACTGTTTTCAAGTAACTCAACTGTGTCCCATACCTAAGTTCAAGACTATTTATAGGAATACAGCAATATCAAGCACCCACAAGGTAAAATCCACAATATCTGGCATCTAATTAAAAAAACAACAACCATGCAATGAAGCAGAAACATATGGCTCATAGCAAGAAGAAAAATCAATCAACTGAAACCAACCTAAAACTTATATGGACATTAGAATTAGCAACTAGAATATTAAAACACTTGTTATGACTATAGTCCATATGTTCAAGAGGCTGGAAGAAAGATTGAATATGTTAAGTGGAGATTGTGAGATATTAAAATATACCCAAATTGAAATTCTAAATATGAAAACTATAATGTCTCAGGTAAAGTTTATACTGGATGGGATTAACAGCATTTTAGAGATTGCGGAAGAAAAGATTAGTGAAACTGAGGACATAGCCATAGAAATGATCCCAAATTAAAGACAGGAATAAAAGAGTAAAAATTAAAAAAAATCAAAACAGCATCAGTGAGCCATGGGACCACTCCAAGTTGTCGAATTTATAGGTAATTGGATATCCCAGAATTGTAGAGGGAGCACTTGGACGAAACGTTTCAAACAAAATTTTGTTTCAAGAAGTTCAACAAACCCCAACCATAAGAACTATAAAGAAAACTATAACAAGGCACATCAAAACTGTCCAACACAATGATAAAGAGGAAAATCTTAAAATAAGCCAGAGAATAAAGATACATTACACACAGAGGAAACTCGGATAAGGAAGGCAGCATATTTCTCATCAGAAATAATCCATGCAAGCAGACAGTGGAGTGACAGCTTTAAAATATCGAAAGGAAAAAACATGTATCCATGAGTTTTAAAGATTTGTTATCTAAATCTTTTAAAAGATAATTGACTCTTTAAACAAAAACAACAACAATGTAGTGTGGGGTTTATAATAAATACCTGGAAGACTAAAAAAATTAAACACCTGTTATAAAATTGATTCATTCGTATGGAAGGAATGGTCTGTGATACTTTAACTATGAAGCATAATTCTTATAGAGTCTTTAAGCTGGGTCACAGAATACTTGTTTACTTGCTGTCCACGGAAGTAGTGTACACTCATTGTGTATTTGTTATAGGAAATTGTATAATACTTTAACTAGTGTAATGATTTATACAATATAGCATAATATTTGACACTTCCCTGCTCTTGTTATAATTAATTCAGCCTATATTAAAACTCTTCAGAACTGACTTCCAGCCCCCACGGCCCATCTGCGTACTATAAACAGTAGGGGACCCAACGGTATCCAACAGGTGGGTTGGACTTTGCTCAAGGATGGACAAAACAGACTTTGGAAACTCTTTTTTTCTTTCTTTTTAAAAATATTTCTTATATATTTATGTTGATAAAAGGTATTCAAATCCTCAAGAAAGTTCAAAAGCCACTATAATATACTATGTTTACGCTTCTTTCTTGATTCGTCATAGACAGGTGTGGCTTGGTTATGGAGACTTTAGGAAATGACCTTCATTCTGAGAAGGAGAAGCAGAACCAAGCCTTCTTCTAGAGAGTGAAGACATGCCTCAGAAAATGTAGCTTGTGCAATTAGGGTGAACTCCCTTCAACGTGCCCCTTAGTGTTGACAGAGCTAGCTCTGAAATTGCCTCATCTCTTGGCATTATGTCTCTATGGCATCTTTCTATTATGATTAACTTCGGAAACTCTTGCTCTTCCTATATGTTCTGGTGCAAAATTTGCACCACACGCTGTGAAGGAGTCCTGATACATCATTATTCATGAAATTTTCTAGATAAGTACTCTTCTGGAATTTAAGCTTCATGTAAAACGTTTGCTAATCCTTCTTACAACTCTGGGATGAAATTACGCATTAGAGCACTAAACCAAAAGTATACGTTGGAGCCCATTTGTCCCTATCAACAAATGCAAATAGGCAACCCAAAATATAAAGGGTCTCTAAAAGATAGGAAGACTAGTTTCATCTAAAGGGGAGTATATTTATAACCGTTACCTTTAGTGAACCGTACTTGTGTAAAGTGCAAAACCAAAAACAAGTAAGCAAAAATAACCTCTGGAACTCATTTAAGTGAATTTGTGAAACAACCAGATTTTGACAGCCTCTCTTAGATGGTGAGATAAAATAGTGTAATTGGACATAGTCTCTCAGGAGTAGAGACTTATTTAGCTCGTGTTTTAGAAGTCAGGTACATGTATCTGAATCATTTTGAGAGAGTCACCAAGTAAAATGGTGGGCCAATTGACCGATGGTTTGGTGTAGTTTCTTTAAGAGGCTAAAACTCTTTCTTGCCTATAAGGTGGGTACATTTTCAGCAACTAGACAATAAACATCTCGAAATTGGCTTTGCAAATTCCAAATATTCTTCTAGGATTGTAAGAATTAAATGATACAAAGGATGAGAAATCGCCTGGCCCAGGAGGGCTACCATAGATGATTAAACAAACAAATACAAATGGGGATCATTTATCACTACCACACCCTCACACCCAATATGTAACGGGAGGGAGAGCATGACACAGGGGAAGACGATATGGCACCTGACGAGAGAAATGCAAGTAGTACCAGCACCCCCAGGCCTGGCCAACCCAGTTCCTCAAACTACCTAGCCCAAGACCGGGAGGATTTTAGAAGCCTCATCACCTCCACTAGGGTTTTCCCTACGCACTGAATACGCCCAAGGAGCCATAGCTCTTCCTTACTCCACTTGATTGGGTCCTCAGCGTCCCACCTTACATCCAACACTAGATCTGATTATTCAAACCCTCCACTACTGGGTGGGTCCTGTTCCAAACCACCCCCCAACCCCTGCATGAGTTTGTCATGCCCCTTAAACTGCTGGTTCCCCTACTCTGCCAACCGCTAGCTCGAGGGGCTCACCTCTCTGTATTGTATGCTACTAAGATCCGGTTAGGGCCCATAACCAAGATTTTCATACCGGTAGAAAATCTGGAGCCAGACCTGCTGGGTTCAGATTCTGACTCTCCTACTTACTAGCTGCATGATCTCAGGCATGGCACGTACGCCCTCTAGTCTGTTTCCTTATGGGGAGAAGAATGAATATAGTAATAATATGCTACTTGTGGGGTTGTGATAAGGATCATATCCAATAATATATCATGAAGACTTTCTGCACATGTAAAAGATGATATTAATTGTGCATATAAATTGTTGCTGCTGAACATAGTCTAAATATTACCTATTAGAACTCAATCACTATTAACATCATTAAATGCCATTAATGAGCATAATTATTAATATTAAGATTTATTAGAAATTACCTTTTTCAGCATAAGACTCTTCACAGAGTTAGATTTTACCCTCCCAATTAGGTGGACCCTGCCTGGGAAGGATTGTTCCACCGTTTGAAATATTACTACCTGGGAGGAGACAGATGCCTCAGGCACTTTGTTCCAACCATCACGAGGTGGCAGTATTACACCAACCACAGCACAGAGGAGCCAGGGCGCTGCCCAGAGTCCCTGGAATGCGAGACCCATAAACTTCCTAACAAGAGTCAACTGACCGGAAGGCCTGCTTTTCTGAGCTGGGTTGGTAAAATCTTCAGAATCATACGTGGCAAGTTTTACACTTAACAGTCTGAATTGCTAGAAGCTGGGGTTGGGTAGGGGTGGGGCGGGGAGGCTACAGAATCGAAACATAAATGAAGGGAGGGAGAAAAGAAAAGGAAACTTTTTAGGGGTGTGATGTACACTGGAGTTGTGTGGAGCGAAAGAAAGGGGTCCCTCCTCAGACTATTTGGGGTTGACCATCTTCACCTTTTCTCTGCTTCACCTATTTCTTTGTCAAGTTCCTCTCTCTTCTGTCCCCCAATGGTAGAAAATTCTGTGACAGCTCTGTGGTGAAGCGGAATCGTTCAAGTGGACCGGACATTACAGATTCTGGGAACTCAAATGCCTTTAGGAGCTGGGCAGGTAGGTACGTATGCGAAGTAACTAGGATTTAGACAGTGAAGAGCCACGTGGGTTTCTTGGACCTGAGAGTGTGCGTTCCCCCCAAAAGCATTTTTAAAAAATAATTTAAAATGATTTATTTGGCACTATATCTATGCAAAACCTCTCTCGGTTTAGATATATAAACAAAATCTCTATGGGCACAGTCGGCCCACAGCCCCCACCCTCTTGGTTGGAAGTCAGGATGGTGCCACACACAATCCCAATGCAGGAATCCCTTCCAGAACATTCCTCATAGATGGCCATCTAGCTAGTGCTTACACACTTGTGGTGACATGGACCAACTCCTATGTAGTCAGAGCACATCATACCTTTTAGAAGACGCGTCTTTACATTGAGCCACATCTACTTTAGCGTTTTCTGTTTGTTGGCCATAGTTCTGCTCCGCGCAGTAACAGTGAACAGTCTCTCCCTCTTTCTCATGTACTGTCCAGGCCTTTTCTCTTCAGCGTAAATCTCCCCAGATCCTTTAGATTAGCCCTCACAGGGTGGGGGCTCCAGGCCCTTTGTGTCTCATACTTTTAAATAACCTCATATTTAATCATGTCTGCAATAAAATCTGGCACCCAGAACTAGATTCAGAAGTTGAGATAGGATCTGACTAGCATGGAACAGAGGACGACTTTTCCTTCTTCTGGATATTTTACTTCTACACACACAGACTAAGGCTGCATCAGACTAGTCAGAAGTTGTGTTCCTGTGGTTGGGTCATACTGAGATCACTCTCTGTTTTGACATTGGGAAATACATGTTGTGAAGACTACATGAATGATTTCATTTGTATTCTTCTAAAATTTGACCTAGTGAATTTGGGACCGTGGTTCCATCTTGTCGAGGGATAATTTTGATCTTCATTCTAAAGTCTATTTGTGTTATCTATAGCTTTGAAACACATTTTTTGCTGTGGGACAAGCCACGGTTAATATTCTGAAGAGACTGGGTGACAGAGGCAGAACCTGATGTGGTCTACTGCAAAACTCCATTCTTTCCTTTAACCATTCCAATTCTGGGTATTTATCTGAAGAAATCCAAAACACTACCTCAAAAACATACATGTACCCCTACGTTCACTGCAGTCCTATTTACAATAGTCAAGATATGGAAGCAACCCAAGTGCCCATCAACAGATAACTGGATAAAGAAGGTGTGGTACATATATAATGGAATATTGCTTGGCCATAAAAAAGAATGAACTCTTACCATTTGCAACACCATGGATGGACCTAGAAGGTATTATGCTAGGTGAAATAAGTCAGACAGAGAAAGACAAATACTATATAATCTCACTGCCATGTGGTTTCATTCTTTTTAATTGGATTTACTTTTGTAACTGCGATTGATGTAGTAAATGTGTGGCATACTTGATGAAAATCCTCCCTCTTGCTCTGAAAAGAGGCATCACTAAATGTCCATGACAGTCTTTTCTGCTGACCTGGGATTTGGCCTCAGAATATTTATCGTTCAACATTATGAATGGCTAATACTAATCAATGAGAATTGGGATGCAACTTATAATCTAGATTTGCTATCCCACTGTTGTATTAATAAAGACCATAACTTTGCATGTAAGCAGACCTGATTTTGCACAGCATTATAAAAATAGCTATCTCAGAGTCTTAAATGAGGATTAAAAGAAATAATATAAAACATTTAGCACAGTGCCTAACCTCAATATTTGGTAGTATTATTCATATAGTTAATTTTCAACATTTATTCTTTTGCCAGGTGGAGTACATTTTTTGGATTGCCTTTTTTTTTCCTTTGATAATTCAGAAGTCATAGAATATGTTTTAAAATGTAATGAGTGGTAGCTTTAAAAATTCAAGCATATTTCAAATTGCTATTAGCAACGTCAAGAATTAAACAATATCTACAGACTCCCCCAAGGAATCCGTTACTTGTTGACAATTTCATTTTTTTCTACATTCAGCTTTCAATGACATGACCTAGGAGTTCAGATCCAAAAGGTAGTTAAACTATTTTCATGTTTCTTCTCTTTTAAGAATTTCATGATATTTGTATTATGTCTGCATGATTTACAATTCCTGAGACAGTGCCTTGCCTATCCTCTTAAACACAACCTCCTCGTTCAGTAGGCTGGTGTACATCCTTGACATTTCTTTATCAGAACGCAAATGTGAGAGCTTTACTTCCTGAGACTTTGCTTATCTCAAGTGTTGCTTCACAAATATGTGACAACTCAAAAGGGTATAGAATCCTGGAGTTGCAAAATTTCCACTTCAAAAAGCGATGGGTGTGCACCCACTATCTTCTGGCATCTAATAAGAGGGTGTTCTGAGAGGTAAGTGAGCATGACCTTCTCTTTGGCTCCACACAGTAGGACCATTGTATTTTTAAATGCATCATTCACAATGATTCCTCTGGCATCCCTTTCAATACTATTTTCTTACAAATTGTTAGATTAACACACTACCTTAACAAATTGAAAAGGACACTTTACAGTCAGATATTCGGAGGAAGTGACAGTGATATCGCTCTGCCCCATCCCCAACAAACTATGTTTCTATCTAGAGGAGAAAAGGACCAGTGTGCTTGGAGCTAAGTGGCATCAAGCAGTAGGGGGTTTGGTCATGCAGAATCTAGCAATGGAACAAATTAGAATTCTCCTCCAATGAAATACTTCTAACACAGAACAGATTGTATTTGAAAACATATATCTTCTTTGTCTACATAGATATTTGATAGATATTCCTAATACAAGAAGAGGGGCACAGATCCAACTTTAATAGCAAATCTGTATTCATTGTCCTGGAAGAATGTCATAACAAATTCTAATTTAGATCCAGTGCTAATTTCTTATTTGAAAATAGAACAATAGTAGTTTGCAAGGTAAAATTAACAATGTCCCCATCACCATTTGAGACACTAGGTGGACTGCAAATTTTGTAACACTAATTTCTTTGGAGCTTTTCATTTCTGTACTGATTCAACTATCATAATTCTAGAGACAACCAGTCCAAATGTTTTTTTCTCTTGTGAACTGTCTGGGAGCAAACATTATCCTTGCTTGAATTAACCAGTTGATTGGCAGGTGATTATGTCACATGCTCAGACAGTGAGAGGCAGTAGTAGTCCTTTCACATAGCAGCCTACTTCATCAAAAGTAATAATCCAGATGCAAAAGGAAAAAAATATATATTTTAGAGTCACAAAGCAGGAGAACTCAGATTTTCATCAGGAATCAGGCTTATGATTTTCATCTAGCTGTTTTCTGGGGGAGAGTTGTAGGACTCATGGCTGCATCAGAGACAAAGGGCACTCTCAGGGAAGTCACTTGTGTGTTGGTTGTTCTCCATTTTCCATTCCTTGCCTCCATTACCCCTACTCCAGTCATTCTCTGCCTCGTTTATGCTGCAGATTTTCACTGCGTTCAGTCAGTAGGATGTGCTAGTGTAAGTAGGAGATTGACAGGCATGAGGAAGAGCATGGAGCATTTATTCACTGCCACCTCCTTCAGGATGCTTTGGGCAAATAACTGCATCACTTCCTGGTAAGAGCTCCTGGTGAAGTGTTTCTCTTCTAAGGTTTCAACTTTTACCAGGCTCCAGTAACATGATTCTTTCCCTCCGCTTTTTCAGACCTATGAGTGATCATGGCTTTCTATTCTTGCTAGCCTTGGGGTCTTCCCTAGCTCTTATTGACTCCTTGAATTCAGCCCACCTCAATAAATAGTTCCTTTTCAAAAACCTTTTTTCAGTTATACCCTTTGAATATGCTATCTCTTTCCTGCCTGAGTGATATACCCAGTACAATCAACTGGACAACTACGAATGGCCTGCTATGGTTAATCTAGTTTTCACATAGCATTCTATCTTTTCATTTTAATTCTGATTAATTTGCTTTTTAGTAAAAAGGAGGTTTGGGTTTTTAGAAACCTCAGTTAACTCAAGTTTGGAGGAAAGACAGACAGAGGATTGGGGCACTGCCTTCCATAACTGTCATATTTAAACACTTTCATCTCTCGGTCCTGTTCATGTTAATGATTCTCTAAAGAATATCTTCATGTCACCTGTTTTTGCACTACTGTTATTTTTTACTGCTTTCGAGTCATTTTAAATTCTGATAAAAATTATATATATATGGTGCCATAGAAAGGAAAAACTATTAAAATTGTAATGCTCAATATATACCAATAACAAAAGATACATACAAGTCACATTTGACTTCTGCAATTACAAGAGGTGCTCAAAGTGGTTACCCTCAGCGTCCAGACACTTCTGATTACAGCAAACTACTGCTTGAGCAACGTTGACAAAAGTGTCCACTTGTATGCATGTTTTTGGCACCTCTGGTATATGAATATATATATATATATATACACACACACACATATATATATATATACACATATATATGTATTCATTCATTTAACAACAACCTAATTCATTCACTTAACACCATTTACTGATGGGCTACTCTGTACCAGGGGCTGCATAAACAATAAAAAGTGGAAAACACAGCCCAGCATTTGAGCAGCTTGTCTAGTGGACAAAGTCACAGATTACGGATAAAATAGATAGTAAATAAAAATACTAAGAATGCCATGTAATTTAACTTGATGACAATGAAAAGTGCCCCAGAACAGCTTCCCCAACATGTGTTGCTGGATTATAGGGATATATAGTGAAGAAAATTCTGACTCTCCCTTCCGGAAGTTCTCAGTCTATTGTTCTGAGCATGAACTTTGAAAATGTCGTTAGCCCTTGCGAAGTGTAAAACGGCCTTGATAGCATGAATCTATGGGCCTGTTTAAAACTAAGTCCCTTGATCTAAGGAGCCCCAGCAGCACTGGCTTCTCCTTTAGAGGTGGTTTCACTGACCTGTGAAAACTGGATTCAAATGCTAAAAGCTATTTTGAAGAGAATTCCTGAAGACCTCCGACGGGGAAACAATCAAATCAAGCTGTGGTGTCTATCTTGGTGATATTCATGATAGCAAAGGGAAGCAGAGTAACAGGGAAAAGGACAACCAGGGATATACAGATAGTAAAATGCAAACAAAAATATCTTAGAAACACTTATTTCCACCTAGTAGCACCAGATTAGTGGTGGCCATTTCAAATGTTATCAACAAACGGCAGTTATACACCCAAACTTCAAGCATGATTGTGTAACTCCTCCAAAAGGAGTTCTATGGTTAGCCTAATTTCAAACAAGAAATTTTAATATCTTTATCGCACAAAATAGACTCCACTGCTTTATGTGATGTTGATTCTGTTTTTTTGGACTTTGCTCTTACAAAAGGAAAACCAGAAGATTCATGCACAGTAACAGATTTTGAGGTTGAATTCTTTTTTTCTTGGTAGAACGTGTTTTTGCCAAGTTTACAACCCACTTGAACTTCTGTCTGTTCTTTGATTTTAGAATTAACTTGGGCTCTTTTTAACATTGGAAGAATCACAGATTTAGCCAACAATAAAGAAGTCTTAACAAAGTGTACAGAAGATTTTTATCATCACCAAATATCTATAAGTGAAGAATTTTCTTATTAACATTCAGTGTAGCTAAATCGAAACACAGTGTTTTAATTTTAGGAGAGACCATTTTATTTTAAGCCTTTATAACCTAAGTCTATAAACGAAAAGATTTTTTAACAAGAAGACATCCTAAGAAAAGCTTGCTCTAATTTTTATCTGTTAAAGAACATGCTTTAGTTAAAAACCCATTTGATCATTTGTTTCCTCAACATACATATTTTTGAGTGTTCCCTGTGTATTAGGCAGTAAGTAAATTCTGCGGATTGAAGAGAAATCAGACATTATTTCTGGCATCAAAATACTGTTGTGTCGTGTATTTAACTTAAACGGCTTAAACTTAGCTTTATAGATATGGTTAGAAAAAAACAGTAAGTTAGGAATATATTAACACAGAGAATTGGTTAATCATAAAATAACCAGAATTAAAGATGCAGTCTTGCATCTGGATTTGTCATGAATTACCATTGGCACTTGGAACAAACCTCATGGACCTTTCTTTCCTCATATGTAAAGTCTGAAAGTTGGCTTAGAAATGTAGTATTAAGCCTTCCATTTTATGACAAAAATCTCATTGCCTAAAAATAATTATAACCCCATCTTCACCCCTAAATATCTCACACAGGTAGGCATACTGGCTCAACATGGTGCACTAACGCTTATGGAGACATAGGTAAAATACCTTGCACGTATTTACAAAGAAAAGGAGAAGAGACGAAATCTGTATTTAAAAACTAATAAAATTTCATGTTAATATAGACAGATTAAAAGTGACATGAATATATTTTAGAATCTGGAGGAGGACAAAGGTAAACAGGGAGTCTCGGAGGAGAGCAGAGAGGGATGTCCTCTCTCAGACATATGTACTATAAAGTGATGAGGTCTTACAGAGTGAGTCCTGAAATGCTTCGTCACCCACTCCCTCAAGATACAAGTCACAAACCATTTCATTCATTTTGGCTTCTAATACAATGCCGTCTGCAACAGCAAAGCACATTTTATAACAAAGTTACATCCTTAGGTTATTTGCCTCATGGACTTGACAGGACACGCCTTTTGGCGTCAGAGATCTGGGTTTTGTTGATCTGGGTTTTGTTCTGATGCCAGCACTTGCCCCCTGGGTGCACCTAAGCAAGTTACATGACTTTTATGAATCTTGGTTTCCTCATTCACACATTAGAAATAATTGTAAGTGAGTCTGAATACTCAACTATAATTTTGGGCTTCTACATTGTAGCCCAATTAAGGAAGGGAAGTTTCTGACATCTATTTTTGGCCTCCTTTGGCTCCCTTTTGCTTTCTTGGCTCAAAACCTTTTCTAGTATCATCTCTACCTTCTCTAAGGAGAAGAGCCTCCTGGAGACGTTCTATCTTGTAATTGGGCAAAGAAATGTTCTGTATTTTCCCTTTCTTGGCCAAAAGTTTTCTGAACGTCGGATACCAAGAGTTGGCAACACCCAGATGTCTCTAGCAGTATTGTGTGTCAGAAGAAAGGGACATGACAGGGATGCCACAGAGAGTAATGTCAACTTGCCCTCTGTGCATTTTCTCATGGACAGCCCTAATGATTTGTTATGTGGTATTAGTCCTATTGTGAGGGGAGAGGGGCAAATTGGGTGGTGATTGCAGAGAGATACATAAAGTAGACGTGGTCTTAAGTTTGGAGAAATGATTACATTTTGATCTGGGTACAGACATCACAGTCCTTGCTCCTGTACCACGAACGGTACCAAGAGGGCATAATATTTCCTGAGTCTGTGAGCTAGGTGGCCTTTTGTCTTCTCCAGGTTTCCTTAGGATCCCAGGGAAGTCCCAGTACCAGGAAGTGTCTGAAGAGCAAGTACAACTGCTCCAACAATAAATATGTGTGCTTCTGACATTCTTTCCCCACCATTTCCCTTTTCTTGTCCTCCAGTTACTTGTAGTGTTAGAAATAAATTTGAGCACCTTTCTTCTGAAGAAAGCAAATATTTTCGCCTGAAATTCAAATATTTTGTCTACATTCTCTCAACCCAACTTACTGGACTTATTTTAGATAGAGTAGTGTCCCCAAAGTACTGTGAGAGCTCGAAGCGGGGCAGAAATAGAAACCAGGAAATTATAAGAGTATGGGTGATTTGTTTTTTTTCTTAAAAGATGAGGCATTGAATTATTTGGAAGGTAAGAGACTTGTCTACACAACCACTGTTAATGGAGGACATCAATCGGAATGCGTTTCCTCTGAAATTATTTTGTCGGAACTCTGTTATTTCCACTTAAAATGATGTTTTCTTCACAAAAAGCAAGATGATTTTGATTTTATGCTAATACACATTTTCTTTTAATTAAACTGTTTGGGACACTTGGTTACAATTTCAATACCCCTCTTGCCTAGCTTAGAGATGCTTAATACTGCACAGAGGTACGAAACCTTTGGCAATCTGAAACTTAAGGCTGATTTTATTATAGGTTCTCAGTGAAATACTTGACTTTGAGAAACTCCTTTACGTTAATCACCTTGTCAGCAGAGGTCTACCACTTTTTAACTGTTGGTGTTATCTCCATTCTAATTAGAGAAGTGCTACACATCTACTGAGATTATCAGAGTACTAATAATGTTGTCCCTTCTGCAGGCTTTTCTTCCAGAAAGATGCCAAATGCTTTAAAAATTGAACAAGTTGATAGACAAATTGTATTGGGACAAGCTTACCTACCACTGATGGGCAACCATCTCTGGGGTAGCTCTCTCCAGTTCTTTGCCCCCTGGGTGCTTACGGAGCAGTTGGTTAAAAGGGAAAGAAGAATGCCACTTGGAATGTAAGCAACAGGGGGTTTGAGGGAGAGAAGACATAATTATCTACACTGAAATATGACCAGGACAACCGCACTGTATATGCAAACCACCAAGATTAAAATCATTTGTTTTGTAAACGAAGTACTCAGGTTTGGAAAAGCATAAAGTAGGTAGGTGAGATTTGGGAGTCTGACAATTGTTTGAAAGACAAGCTAATGTTTTTATGATGCCAACATATGCATGTTAGAAACCTTTTAGGTCTTGTATTTTTCTGTCTCATGCTTGTGTATAATCCTCATGCTGTTTCTTGCTTTGGGCACAGAGGAAATCCAGAAGGAAAAAAAAAAAGCCATTGAAAACTACTCTTCCAAATATCTGGGGAATGAATCTATTGTGTGACTGAAGGTACTAGCTATTTTCAAAGCTGAAATAACCTGCAGTGCCTGTAGAATCAATGAGACGATGAAAAAATTAGATCTTTGTCAGTGTGTGAAAGGGTGTGTTAAAAAGTGTATTACCTCCTTCTCTTTGTGGTCCCTTTCTGCACTCCCTTTCCGTTTTTCCTGACAACACTGCCTAATAAATCACGTTAACACAAATCTTTCCCCAAGGTTTGTTTCTGGGGAACCCAATCTAAGACAAATGGTAGGGATGATTCACAACTGAACTCTAGAACCTACATGTTAAAAAAATCTAATTATTGAAAGCAAAAGGCTCAAATATGTAAATATTCACCACCAGGCCCTGAAGGACTCACCATAAATACAATAAATGGGAAAAAGTAAATTAACAATAATTTGCATTTTAAAACATTCAAGAAAAGCCACAATTGAAAACTGCAATCAATTCAAGAAAATGCTATTAATATATTTTGATAAGAAATCATAATTCTTGAAAATTGCAAGAATTCCAACAATTTACATGTTTGTATGTATAGTAGGCATTCCTTTCTTAAAGTGTGTATATGTTTTTTGGGCACCTTCTGTATATGTTTCTAGAAGCCACCTTGTTCTCCTTATGAAAATTAATATAAAATTAATCTGAACTAAGTTACATTCTCAAGCCTGCAGTTTATAGCTTAAAAAGAAATATCTGTTTCGTCCCTTTGCTGATGGTGATGGAAAATATTATTAATAGCAATGGACCCCAGGAGGTCCAGTGTTCATCCCTGCCATTTTACTTTAGGGAACAAGAAAGGACGTTGCAGAATTCCTTGTGATCTGAAAGTATAAATGAAGCTGCTGAGTCAGGAGTTTTCTCAGCAGTTGTTTCTGAAGTAGGTTTCAAAAAATAAGCAATGGCTGTTCTAAAATCAGATAAGAAGGGTATTCAGTACTCTCTCCTAAGAAAACTTTGCTTATCCAATATAATATAGCTTTCTGTGCCAGGACATGCTATGCTCCATTACCCCATTTTATATTTTTATAGCATTTAAAAACATCTAAAATTATTATTAATTAATTTCATAAATATTTATTGAATACCCATTATATACCAGGATCTTCATATGTTCTAAGGATCTGAGTATATAGAATTAAACAAAACAGAGTAAATCATTGCATTTATTATATATATATATATATATATATATATATATATATATAATATATATGTATATATCTCCTATTGATTATGTGTCATCTCTTCCTTTTGTAGAGGCTTTGTATTATTTATAGCTCTGGATACATAATCAGTGCTCAATAAATATTTGTTAAATTACTAGAAACAGTATAAATTTGCAAACCTGCATGTAGAGTTATTTTTAAAATTCGAGTTAAAGTTGAGTCTCACCCTTCCTTTCATACCTTCTTTCCCACCAAAAGCAAAGGTATCTAGCTCTAGCTTTCCCATGTAAAGTATAATTTGATTGGAAACATTTATGGACTGACCTATTCATCCCACTTATTTTAGGTGCTTAAGAAGATATTGGAGGTGATATAGGCACTTTAAGCATTGGATGGTTTGGACTAAACAAAATCTAAAATCTCCATGGTACCTGGGGTCAAGGATATTGGATGATACAGTGAAGGTCTCTAAACTTTAATATAGGTGACCTGGATTCAATTCCCAACCTGTCAGTGCATACTAATTGGTTGTTTTGCCGTAAGTCACTTAACTCTCCTGATCCAAAGTTCAGCATCTGAAAAATGTGGACAAGCCTGACTGCTGGAGCTATTACACAGGTGACTATAAGAAAAAAACATAAAAGCTACAAAATATTGAATCTCTTATTAACGGCAACAATGATACAGACGTAACGTAATATCATCATGCTGTATAAAGAGCTATAAAGAGTTCAAAGTGACATCTGCATTTCTGAGAGTCCATTTTTCAAATTCAGGAAGGCCTAGAGTGTTATTGAGTATACAATGTAAATACAAACATAACCACCGGATCTGGCTTCAGACTGCAATGAAACAGATGGTGGATCATAGAGGGATTTAAAAGAAAGATGGCCTCAACCAAGAATAGCTTTCCTTCTGCTATGTCTTACTACCAGATTTACTAGTAGAAAATTTTAAATCCATTGTTACTGAATAATAAAACAAATGTAGACTCTGGACGAAAATGGCAGAACGAACACACATAATGTTTTCCTTGCAGATATCCCCAAAGCAGATATCCCAGTAAAGAAGTGTTCTGTATTACATAGAAACAAAGGGAAAGAAGTACTTCTAGAATCATGGAAAATTAACCTCTAAAACCCCATTACTCCATAAGAGCAACAAGAACACTGGCCATCATTGTCAAAATTAACATTTTCAAAATGCTAGAAATTAACCAATGGCTTGCAACAATCTAAGAAACACTGATCCAAGGGAAAAAAATAGCTGGATATAAATGAGTAAACTTTGTAGCATTTTAACTTACCCTAACATTATCATCTTCTCCCCAGCTCTGCATTAGCCTTGAAAACCAGCATTCTTGACACAATAATAGTTGTGAAAATGAGCTGCCCCTAGCAGTTGCTAGAGAAAGAAGAAATTGGTGTGAAAGTCCTAGAAAAGCCCCATTCCTAGAGAACTGTCACTATGTGATCTGTCTGGAAGCTCTCTGTCAAAGCCTATTTACTAGACTTTTCTTTATATAATCTGACTCACAGCTACGTAAGTGAGGAAAGCTATATCATCAAGGTATTTGTAAAAAAAAAATCAATGATGATTAACATTGCAGCTGCCTGAGATGGTAATACTAATTGGGCAAAGAAGAAGCTGGCTAATACCCATAGAGGACTTTAGAAAGCTCTGAAATAGTCCTCTGGATCTAGAAGGCTGTATACATACATGTTCAGGGCTGTGTGCATGACCAGAAAAGATCTGAGAACACTCCAATCCCTCACCTCTGGTTGAACTTGAGGCTATGAACAAGCAGGAAGTGAAGACTAAGCTGAGTTGTAAATAGTTGGAACAATGAAGGCATGCTCCAACATATGCACAGACACCATCAGAAAAGGAAGGGAGACTTATTTGTTCAAGGCATTTAAGGAAATATGTGTCCAATCATTAGTTGACCAATAAGCTATCTGAGGCATCAGTCTCAGTATTTAAATTTCAGTGGCTACACATGACAAAGGAAATAGATTTTACAGAATTAATCCAGGAGAGTCAATTTAAAACAAATAAAAAAACAGGAGCAATAACAACAACAAACCACAACAACAAACCCTGGGGGGATATTTAAGTTCAAGAATTGTTCTATTATTTAAAATGTGTAGTTTAAACAAAAAATTATAAGACATGCAAAGAAACCTGGAAGTGTTGTCCATATACATGGAAAAAAAATCAACAAAAAGTAGTTTTGAGGAAATACAGATGTTGGACTCACCAGACAAAAACAATAAATCATTATAAGTATATTTAAAGAATTAAAGGAAATAGTACCTAAAGAATTAAAGTAGTATTAAGAACAATGTCTCATCAAATACAGAACACTAATAAAGATGGAAATTATAAAAAGAACCAAATGAAATTTTGGAGTTGAAAAGTATAATAACTGAAGTGAAAATTACAGTGCAAGGGCTCAACATTAGACTCAAGCAAGCAGAAGGAAAAATCAGCATTTATGAAAATAAGTTGATTCAAATTATCCAAGTTAAAAGAACAGATAGAAAAAAAATGTAAATGAACAGATCCTCAGAGACCTATGCAATACCATCACATGTATCAATATACATAGTGCAAGTCCTAGAAGGAGAAGAGATAAGAAAGAGACACAAAGAATATTTCAAGAAATAGTGGCCCCCAAATCCCCAAATTTGATGAAAAACATTAATCTATACAACTAAAAGCTTAATGAACTCTAGGAAGGATAAACTCAAGAGATTCACATCTAGACAAATGATAGTCAAATAGTCAAAAGATAAAGGAAAGAATCTCAAAAGTAGAAAGAGAAAAATGACTGATCACATACAAAGGAAACTGAATGAGATTAACAGCTAACTTCTCATCAGAAACCATGAAGATCAGAAGGCTATGGGATGACATATTCAAAGCACTGAAAGAAAAGGGAATATTAACTGAGAATTCTATATCCAGCCAAACTATCCTTCAAAAAATAAGAGATAATTCAAGACATTCCAAGATAAACAAAACTGAGAGAATTCATCACTAGCAGACCTGATCTATAAGAAAAACTATTGTAAGTCCTTTAGGCTGAAGTGAAAGAGCATTAGAAGTAACTCAGATCCACATGTACAAATAAACAGCACAAATAAAAGTTACTATGCAGGTAAATATAAAGACAATAAAAACATATTTTTGCTTGTAATTCTTTTATTTTTATCTGATTTAAAAGACATCTTAATAAAGCAATAATTATTAACTGAGTTAAAAAAATATATAATGTATAAAAATGTAATTTGTATGGCAAAAATACCACAAAGGAGAGAGGAAAGAATGCAACTACTTTGGAGCAAAGTTTTTACATACTGTTAAAAACAAGTTGGTGTTAATCCTAGCTAGAATGTTTTAAGATATTGTAATCCCTGTAATCCCCACAGTAACCACTGAGAAAGTAACTTAAAAATACAATGAAAGAGGGGTGGCCAGGTGGCTCAGTTGGTTAGAGCACAAGCTCTGAATAACAGGGTTGCCAGTTCGAACCCCACGTGGGCTGTGAGCGCCCTCCACAAGTAGATCGAAGGCAACAAGCTGCCGCTGAGCTGCCAGAGGGGAGGCTGGATGTCTCAGTTTGTTAGAGTGCAAGCTCTCAACAACAGGTTGCTGGTTCAATTCCCCCATGGGATGGTGGGCAGCTCCCCCTGCAACTAAGATTGAAAATGACAACTGAACTTGGAGCTGAGCTGTGTCCTCCACAACTAGATTGAAGGACAATGATTCGGAGCTGATAGACCCTGGAAAAACATGCTGTTTCCCAATATTCCCCCAAAAAATTAAGGAAAAAAAGTACTTTATTAAAAACATAGACTTTATTTTAAAAAATACAATAAAAGAAACAAGATAATTAAAATGGCACATTAGAAAATACCTATCTAACTAAAAAAAACACAGTAATGGAGGAATAGAGGAATAAAAAAAGATGACATTCACAACATATAGCAAAATGGCTGACATAAATCCTATCTTATTGATGATTATATTAAACTTAACTAGATTAAACACTCCAAACAAAATGGAAAAATGAAGTGGTTAGATCCTAATTTCCCCTCCTCTCAAGCCACAATAATGAGTGTCTATTCACCTCCATCTCAGGAAATAATGGAAGTTTATTCACTGAATCTGGGAACACAGAAGGTCCTTGGATCTCGGATTCAATTACCTCCTGTCAATGGTATGGTGACCACATTACAGACATGTATACATGGAATGTTCAATGCCAAAACCTCTAAGCTCTTCTTGACTAGGTTTCCAGATTGCTGATTGCCTGATTGTTATTCTAGGCAGGAGATTAGAAAACTACTCTCTGAAGACCCTGACCAGCCTGAGAGAAATGATCTAAATATACAGGGGTTCCACCCAAAATTGTTTATCTACATCTACCTACAGTTAAGCTCAAATTCAACAAGCTTTCCCTACATATCCAGAACTTCTAATGAGCTTTTTAAGAATGTCTTTCATTCTTAGTCATAAGCACTCAACCCAAAATTTCCAGGTATCTAATAATAACTTCCAGCATGAGAGACAGAGACCACAATAAACAAAACAAAACAAAACAAAACAAAACAAAACAAAACAAAAAATCAACCTGGATGAAACAGTAACTATATGGTGAGAGGGAAACTTCATAGATACATACATCCCTGCATACACACAAACTATTATTGATATTTTCAAAGAGAGAAGAGAAAGCATTGCAACCATGACACAAGCATAGGATGCTATACGGAAAAAAGCATTGTGACAACATAAACCTCACATAAGTTAAATATGTGAAAACAGAAATGAATTTTATAGAAATGTTAGAAGATGAACTAAGGAAGTCTTCCAGAAATCAGAGCTAAAAAAATAAAGACATGGAAAACAGGAAAGCGAATTTGAGAAAATTAGGGACCAGTTCACTAGTCATAATATGCAAATCATAGAATTTCCACAAACGGAAAAAGTGAAAACTAGTGTTAAAAAATTAACAAATCATTTAAATCTGAAGGGTACGAATTGGTGGTTGCACTGGACCCTGAACACCCAGTCCCATGGATAGAAATAGGCCCACACATAACATTATGAAATTTCAGAACATTAGAGAAAATCTTTAAGCTTCAAAAGGGAGAGAAACATAAAACAGGGTTCACCATAGCTTTAGACTTCTCAACAGTAAAACATTTGAAGCAAGAAGACAATGGAATAAGGCCTTCGGAATTCTCAAGGAAATGAACGTAGAATTTTATGCTGAGCCAACATATTAATCAGCGTGAGAGCAGGATGAAAACATTTTCAGATACACAGGTTAAAAAATTTACCCCTTTTGCACACTTCTTAAGAAGCTACTGGAGATAATCCTCCATCAAAGTGAAGGCATCAATCAAGATAGAGAAATATCAAAAACAGGAGATCCAAAAAAAGATTCACTGCAAGGGGATCTCCACATTGATGATGGTAAGATATCCTAGAATGACAACTGTGCACCAGGCATTAAGAGCCACCATCTATTTGATGGGAAAGGCACACTGAGGGCAGAGCTTTGTTTAGCTAATGAAATCATTGTAGGACATTCTCTAAAAAATAAAAAAGAAGAAGAATCCAAAGAAAGAAGACATGAGCTCTAGGAAAGAGAGGATCTAACTCCAGAAAAAGGTGAAGGAAAATCCCCAAGGATGACTGCCTCATAGCAGGCTTAGAAGTCATCCCATAATGAAAATTACCGTAAGCATAGATGCTCAGTGTAATTTGAAATGATCAGATTCGCTTAGCTTACCTGATATAAAAATTTGCTTTGGGAAAAAAATATATTCTGAAGGTATTGGATACTGTAGAAAGAGGTGACAAAATGCACAAAGGAAAATAAACAAAAAGGAGAAAAATGCCAGAGATATCTTGGTCCGCATCTTTGATTCAGTATCTGTACCTCCATATGAACTTTTAGTTTCTTCTTCAATATCCTTGATGAAATCCCCAGTTGATATAATATTTGATATTAATGTTTGAAAATGATAGTCTAATGGACATAAAAAATATTTTCTTCCTCTAAATTCAAAGCTCTTTCTCCAGATCAACTCAGATCAATAGAAATCTATGACACTGGATTACACTATCTTTGCAAAGTTTTATCTCAGAGACCTTGGTTTCATTTAAGTCTCTGGGGTTTGGCCATCATGAGTTTCTCTCTGTCAGCCTGTCTATCTCTGTCCATATCTCTGTCTGTGTCTCCCTCAGTTGTCTTGTATCAAAGCACGATGTAGACATTTAGGGCGGGGCTTGATTTTATTGTCTTTTGATCATAGGTAGAAATAGAGCCCCTGAGAAATCTTTCGTGATCTGATTCACCCATTGGACAAACACGTTTTGAGCTTTCAATATGTGCCAGTTCCTCTGCTAAGTGGCCAGGATATACATATCAGTGTCTTTGGACAGCTAGCCCATCAAAATGTGTTCACTTGACAGTTAACAATGAGCCAATACTGTTCTTTGAAATAGTCTTATTGCTCAGGAGGCATTTAGAATTTATACTAGTAAGATTATACGTTAATATAATAGGAACAATAATGATACCGCAATAATAAAAACGGAACTCCCCGTCGACCAACTCGAAACATTTTCTAAAGGAAGTCATTTAAAGAAAATAGAACACCTCAAGTTCATATAATGCTACGTTTGATACAATAAAGTTTAAATCTTATTGGTGAATGCGTCAGACCCTGATCAAGGTTAAACCTGTGCGATTGCCATGCAGGTGGGCAAATTGCACATGCTGAAGGAAATGGACCATGTCAGATATCATCATTGATGTCTGTGTGGGCACCAGACGCAGACCAGAGTTGGCAGCAGAAGAAACCAATCAAAATCTCAGCTGCTCTGGCTCTGAGCCCCTCTCTAACCTCTCTTCCCAGGAAGAAGAAACAGCTTCACCTCTGGCTTCAACTTTCCCAGGGAAGGCTAGGAGGGGGAAACGCCAACTCCCCTTCCAAAGTGAGGGGAACGGCCAGAAAAAGGTCAGGGATGGACAGGAGTATCCTAATATTCCAAGCCTCTTCTAACACCGGTTTCCTTTTCATTGGGATACCTTATTTGCTCAACTTTTTCTGGAGACATATGCTCATCACATAGAATGATTTTTTGTTACACAAGAACTGGCAACTTCCTTCTAAGAGATCCTGGAAAAGGAGATGGGAAGCTGCGATTTTCCCCTGGCTTTCGCCCAAGGTATTGAACGTCACATTACTTTCATGCTACCTGGGATTAACTTGAACCCCTTAATTAATGGCCTAGTTTCTTATTGTAATATTCATCCTGAATGGTTTTAGACTAGCACTTAAAGGGACATAGAAAGGAATGAGGGGATGGAAAGTGGTGGGGCTGAGCGGAGGCAAGAAAAGGGGGTAAAATGTGAGATAAAGAACATCTAAAATGCATCCACTTTACCTCCCCTTCCTTCTTTTCGGTGGCTTTTATAAACTACCTTGGCCGCACCCTCTCTTTCCTCCATAATCCCCTGTCCATGCTCAAAAAGGCCTGTGAGAGATTCATTTTCTAATCCCCTTCCAAAACAATCTCTCAGGCTAAAACAAAATAAAGGGATCTTGGTGTCATACTGACATAAAGTATCCTCTCAAAAAACTCTGAAACACGTCTCTTGTTAAACAAAAACAATAATTTTTATAAAGGGCATTTAAAAAGCATTTTCCTGTTTATTTTCATATCTAGCATAGATCTGTGGGGGTTTTAATAACAATAACAATTACAATAATAATAATAAGCCTGAATTTAAATAAACACAACCCCCCTCCCCCAGGTGAAATCATAAACTTTGGTTTGCTCCCTTTTTTGGTGTGGACCATTTCAATCATATTATAATAATATACGCTAATTTTAATATTTCCTTATAAATACAGCAGTATTTCCTCTGTTGAGCTATAAATCTACTTCTATCTACATGTTTATATTAGGGTGGTACCTTGACTATTCTAACATAATAGTGTTAAATTTTTTTCTAGGGCAACAAAAGAGTGTTTTAGCAAGAATAGAAGCTTTGAGATCAGACAGATCTGTGAAACCTAGCTCAGTCACTCAATAGCTGGGTTACTTTGAACTACTTACTTAACCTCTCTGAGCCTCAGTTCCCTCATCTGTAAAATGGGAGTAAAATCCACTTACTCCTATGGTTGTTTTGAGGATGAATTAAGACTGTAAAGTGCCTTGTGTAGGACCTGGAACCCAGAATTCTCAGTAGAGATGTAATCCCATTCCTTAAATCCATACCCCATACTGGCCCCTCTATGGATGTGATGCCGAACCATAGCCAAGAGATACACATACACAAAGAATCCTTAAAAGAAGTAAATACTTAATTAGGGACACATATTTTTTACCAGCTAATTATAATTCAAGGCAAACTGTGGTAAGGCCTATGGTAAATGCATATCAAAATTTACGGGAGCACCACAGAAGGAATTTGGGGAGTAGGGTCCTTGGAGGAGATGACAGAAGAGGTAATGAGTGAACTGAGACCTTGAAGGATGGGTGCGTTTGGGTACGTGGACAGGAGGGGGGAAGTGGTTCCATGAAAAGGGAGGGATGTAATTATCGAGATGTAAAAGTGGGGGTGCTGGGGAACACTGAGCCACCGAATCCTTGCAACATTTAGGCTGTGGGAGAGGAAATGAGATGGTTAGGGTGGACTGAGGCCAGAATGGAGAAGACCTTGAATTCGACCCTCAGGAGATTCACATTCATAGATAGACAATTAAAAGAAATATATATTTTTTAAAAATTATGAACGAACACGACAGCATCCTCATGGAAGTTAAAGCTCCCTAACAAGTGCAAGGCGGTGCAGCGTTAGGCCTTAGCATCATGCACTGCCCTTTTCATTCGATAGTGGGTAAGACCAGGCTTCACGCTATTGGAACGTACTCAGTCAATTAAGAGAAGTACTGACTGCCGGCTGCAGAATATCCCCATGGTGCCAAAATGTCTGTGCAGTGGGTGGGGAGGGGGGGGAAGGTGTGATAATTAAAAGAATTGTTACTTGCAATGTCACAGGAGCCAATGTGTTAACTCTGCATGCTGGGAAGCTAGAGTGCTCCCAGCTGCCACGGGGAGGGAGGCTGTGGTTTGATCCCTGGCACCACTCATTGGGACAAGATGAATCACAAATGTGTTAATAGTGAGGTTCTATGTCATAATGTGCCAGATGGAGGTGGTTACATCTCTGATTGATTGCCTCCTGGCCAAGACCGGGGTTTTCCAGAAGGCGAATGTCTCCAAATTGGCATGGGAGCTCTAAGGATGAGCAGGTCTTTATTTTGGTCAACATGGACCTGACATTCTCGACTTTATGAAGTGTGGCTACCCTCAAGACACAGGCAGCCAGAAAGCATACATGGAGGAGGAAAGATGGGATGGGGGTGTGATATATGGAAGAAATTGTTTTGTGCTGGTCAGAGCCCCTCTGGCAAAGAGAAGCTGTTAACGAACCTGTGAAGGCACTGGAAATAAAGGGGTGGTGGGGAGTTGCAGCAAAGCCCTGCTTTTGAACACATTAAATATAAAAGGAAAGGAAAAATAGAGAAAGAGCAGGAAGGAAAAGCTTCCCAGCCTCAGCCACCAAGTCCCCGAAGCATATGAGTCCCGATGCCAGGCTGAGGCCACCAGGGCAGAGCGACAAAGCCTTGCCAGTGACCTTCCGGCCAGTCCCTTCCACTCACCCCCAGTCGTAACCACCAGCCCTTTGTTGTGGTTGTTTTTTTTCCCCCCAGTGCAAGCTTCCAACTATAAACAGCCAACTACAAGGGCAATAACCGTGGCATCCTACTGGGAACTAACGCAGCCTCTCGTGCAGACGCGGGGTCCTAATACAGGACAGTGAATAAAGCTTCATTACAGAACAATGGAGTTAGCTGCCAGAGCCTACAGATTTGAATAAACAACAAATAAGCAACATCTGCTCCAGCATATGTGTATGGTAAAAAAAAAAAGTCACAAAATAAAAGAATTTGTAAATGCCAAAAGCAACACTAAACTGCCAGTGCTACTGTAGAGTGAATTTTTAATTGCACATGCAAAGAGGCAGGCTGTGGGTATTAGTCTCACATATGTCTTGTTGCTGCCAACCTGGGAGTATAGATGAATTTAATTAAATAAGGATTATCCCTTCTCCCCAGTACAATTACTTATTTATAACAATGATAAAATTGCCTAATAAAAAAATTGTAATATTTCAAAACAAGCCTAGAAAACACCCTGCTTTCTCTGTAAGTCGTTCAGGGCTGTTTGAGTTTGAGTGTGTCTTTTAAAATTAAGTCTTTGCCTACTGCCAAGGAAGAAAAAAACAAACAACAACCCTTATCATAAAGCCTGCCGCAGTTAAACAGCCAGGGACGGCATTATGGAGAAATATAAAGAAGACACAGAGCAGCATGGGAATTGGCTTTCGTGGGGTGTGCAGAAAATTAAGCAATTGGACTCAAATTGAGGCCAGGCAACAGAGCCAAGGGGCAGGGCCACTGAGACGTGTGCTCCACCAGTGTCCTGGTCCTAATGTGTCCTGTGAACAGGCATATAACAGTGAGCCGTTCCTTTCATCTTGGCTATCCTTCCCCGTGTGCTAATTCCCCAGAAACAAATAACACTACTCAAACCAAACAAACAACAAAAGAGATGGCCACTCTGGCCCCTCTTCTCAGTGTCCGTGGAGTCCATTTTTACCTCCCAGTTAGCAACCCACATCACTGGGGAGACCAGTGGTCACAACCCAGGTGTGAAACTGTAGGTGGCAAAGGAATTCACGTGTACAAGGTTACTACAGAAATCAGTATCTTCTGAGTCTCGTGATCTAAGTTTTATATTTGAGCAATTTTATTGCTTTCATAGCTTTTCTGTACTAGAAGTTAAGCAAGCACTAAGAGCTTCTGACCTGGGGCATTCCCTCAAGGTCAATTCAGAAGGCAACCAGATGCAAAAGACAGTTAGGGGCTCTGAGGTTTGTGGCCATGGGCAGTTACACAATTGCTGGACCTCAGTTTCCTCATCTGTGCAATGGGAATGATGATGATAGAATCCACCTCCAAGGGGGGATTCAATGAATTAATACTGTGAAGTGCCTGGAACTGCGGCTGGCACAGAGTAAACACTCAAATGTTGCCAAGAACTTAAAGAGATGCTCTGGCAAGGCACTCAAATCTGTATGTAGCTCTTTCCTAGATGATAGCAGCTTTTTATTCATCTTTTGCCTTTTCTTCATGATACTTATCACGTTTTGCAGCTCCAATAAAACCAATAGTTAATTGCTTTCTCCTAATATTTAAAAGCTCCATGAGGCTCGGTTGTGTTGTGCTTTCATTTGTATTGCCAGCACCTAAAACAGGTTCTTGTTAAGTGCTCATTAAATATTTGTTGAATGAATGAATTCAGTATGGAAGGAAGACTAGATTTGAATTCAAAAGATCCTAGCTTCCTTTTGTCACTTAATTTGTTGATATGCTATCTCTAAAAAGAAAAAAAAATAGTGTGGTGATTACAGTAAGTAATGTGATTGAAACAATTTAGGACACTGCAAATCCATGGATGGATATAAACTGTTAATTAACAGTGAACTGCTCCCTAATAATAAATGTAATTGATTGGAATATACAGTTAAACAACATATTCCATGTATATTCAGGTAAACCAATTTTTCTGAGAATGGTAGAATGTGTGAAAAATGGAAGTAAATGAAGTCTACATTACTTAGGACTAAATGCACCATGCAAAAATAAAGCGCCAATTCATAGGCTTTTGAAAGGAACATACAAATTGCATCCATTCCTAATTTAGAAATATTGAAATCCATACAGATAAAATCATGAAAAACACCATGTACTATATTTTAAGATAGTCATTATACTCTGCCCACAATGCACTTTTGCAGTGGTAAGTCACCATAAGTTAATTTGCATGGGAACTTTTCCTGGATAAGACAAGAGAAGCCCAGATAGTGACATGAGCAATGTGGGGAGGCCACAAGTAAGTGTGGGGTTCTCTGATGGGTCAGGCCCTGCGCTAGGCCTGGGGATGCCGGGGAAATAAGACAAGAGTCCCACCCTCACCCAGAGCACCATTGAACATGAAACAGCATTAGTTACAGTTTTTCCAGATGAGTCCCATAGAAGTGCTGTTTACCAAGCATAGAAACAGCACACGTTTAGAGTTTACAGGTACAGAAAATAACGGTGGGAGAGTAGAGCAGACTGTGGACTATGGCTGCTTAAGACAGGAGAATGGGCCGTTTTTTATGTTATTCTAAATTAGTATGCCAGCCCCTCTGAAATAACACAGAAGGGGGGGGGAGAGAGAGACAGAGAGAGAGACAGAGAGAGAGACAGAGACAGAGAGAGACAGACAGAGAGAGAGAGAGAGAGAGAGAGAGAGAGAGAGAGAGAGAGAGAACAGAGTCTAGTTTAGTGGTAGCTGAGGGGGAAGACCACCAGCTAGGAGACAGGATGGAAAACGTATCCCTTCAAAATTACCTTTTCTAAATCTGCTCTGGAGCAAAAATCCTATTAGTGAAGTCTTCATAATTTAACCCCCACTAAATCCCTAAATATACCCAGATTATAAACATTAACATTTAGGATTCTCTTTGTCAGATGATTATTCTGTTGGACAAATTTGAAAATAGAGATAAGCTAAAGAAGGAAAAGCCGGATGTAAGATTGCCATGTCCTCTCTCTTTCTCTCTCTATCAATTGATCTATTTGTGTGTGTGTGTGTGTGTGTGTGTGTGTGTGTGTGTGTGTGTGTGTGTGTGTAGGGTAAGGGTTGGAAAGCTGTTTTAAAAATTTAAATTTGTGTAATATGAAAAGTAAAAAGAAAGGAAAAAATATTACCTGAAACCTGTCCCCATGAGATGGTCACCAAACTATGAACTATAGTTTATGTCAGATGCAATTTTGTATCTAAGTGAATTATTTTTCTGTAGGAACATACATTTTATTTTATGGCTTGTTTCTGTCTCTTAACTCTGAGTATTTAACCACAGTAGCACGAAATACTAGTTGTGTTCCCATTTTTTTAATGGCCACATGATATCCCATTTTACTATATTTAGCATTATTTATTTAAATACTCCTCTATAAGGGATATTTAGGCTAGTTCTAATTTTTCACACCTCTTTATAAGTTTCTAGAGGGTATACACAGGTCAAAAGGTAAGCACTTATGCAAGGTTTCTGATACACATTGTTATATTGCCTTCAGAAAGCAATATTATCCTTACCAACATTAGGTTGTATCACCTTTTAAACCTTCATCAATTTAATAACTCTTCTATTTTAGTGTAATTTAAATATGTATTTCTTAGATTACTACTGGGCTTGAAAATTGCTTCATTTACATTATCTTATTCAGGAAAATTTTTTACTTACATCTTTGTTTTTGTTAAATTTTCTCGCATTGAGAGATATTTCAAACACATAAAAAGTACAGAAAGGAGCACAAGAAGTATCTATTCCTTATAACTACCCATCAGCTTCATTAAAATGTAACATTTTACCATAGTTCAGATTTTCTTTTAAAAGGCAACATAACAGAATAAAAGCCCTGGGTTTATCCCATCCTGATCCTACTTCCTCCCTCCTTTTCCTTCCTCCCGGAGGTAACCAGGATCCTGAATTTGGTGTTACTATTTTCCCTTGCATATTTTTGTGCTTTTACTTTGTATACGCATTATAAATACACAATAAATGTTGCTAAGGTTACTATGTATTTTATATATCTTATGTACCCAGGTATGATTTGTTTATCCCCACCTTATACTGTGATATAATATTTTACTTCATTTAAATCATTTTTTATTGAAAAAATTTTACATCTGTATTTATAAGTGAAATTTATCAATTTTGTGAGCCATTTTAGTCACATTTGGTATCAAGTTTTTCAAAAATCTAAAAGGAACTGGAAAGATTTACAAATGTTTACATTATCTGAAAGATTTATATAAAAGAGTAGTTCTCTCTTGAAAACTTAAAAGAATCTGGTCACATAATGTTTTTTAGTTGGTGGTGGTGGTCATTGTTGTTCTTAGAGGTAGTTTTTGATAAACTTAATTTTTGTTTGTTTCTTCCCTTATGGTGTTTGTTTCCTTAGCTTTTCTGTTATGCTATTTTGTTAAATTTTTTATTTTAAATATATATGGGTACATACATATTGGTAATATAATATCAATATGAAATTTTATATTATAAATATATATTTTTTCTAAAATATCATCCATATGAATTACCTCTGATTTTAATTGCACTAGTTGAACTGATGTTCCTTATAATTCAAAAATAGATTTTGCATATTATATAATTTTATTTTCCATATCAATAGTTATATGTATTATGTCTTTTCTCTAATGTTATTTTGATGATCTAATTTTGTTAGTATTTATTTTCTCTCTTTTATTGTTTGACAGCTTTATCTTTTTCTCCCCCACAGACAAAAAACCTAGTACTTAGATTTTACTTATCAAATCACTTGTTTTCTCCTTCACACATTATTAATTTCCACTTCTTTATTAATCTCTATCTTCTAAAATTTTTTATTATTTTTATGATCATTTCTTGGGTCAAATACCTAGTTTACTTCGGATTTTTTTCGTTTAATAATAAAAGCAATTAATGCTATGAATTTGCCTCAGATTATTGCTTCTGATCTAATTCTCCAATTTTATATGAAATGATCATTATTATTCAAGTGATTTGCATTTGTAGTTTAACAGCATTTTCTGCACTTTTCTTTAAAATGGATGATTCAGTCCGCAAGTCCTGGATTTGGTATTTTGTTTTGTTCTTTTGGAGGAGGAAAGTGTTGCTTATATTTTTATCATTGAGTTCAAATATTACTGCATTTATACCTATGGCAAACTGATCTATATATTATGAATGAGACTGTGTGTGTGTGTGTGTGTGTGTGTGTGTGTGTATTTAACAAATTGATGAAATAATGATTGCATTTACAAATTATTAGATACTTCAATAAATATTCCAAGAACACTGGCAAAGAATACCTATTTCAATATTTTTCCTATTAAGTGCATGTTATCAATTACTATATTAATATCTTTTCTATCATCTTTTATTATTTCATGTTTGAACTTATAGTCTCCCAATTTGGGGGGAAGATAATTGGTCAAAGGGTATAAAGTTGCATAATATAAGACAAGTAAGTCTAGGGATCTAAGGTACAGCATGATGACAATAGTCACTAATACTGGATTCAATGTTGGAAATTTGCTAAGAGAGATTTCAAGTTCACTCATCATATACACAAAAGTGTAATCGTGAAGAGATGACATGGTAATTAGCTTGGCTACAGTAATTATTTCATTGCATATATACACATTACATCATCATGTTGTACACCTTAAATATATATAATTTTTATGAAATTTTTTTTAAAAATTAAAAGAGCACAAACGTTTTGGACTGGTTGTTATGGGGAATGGAGCAGAGAATTAATGATAACAAAATCTCCCATTTTTATTGTGTCAATGTCCTATAGTATTGCCAGGATTTTTCGCTAAGTAGTCTTATGAAAATAACATATGCACATGGTAACAAAAGAAAAAGATACCAATTAATTTTAAATATGTTAGCTTCCCTTCTGTTAAGACCATTACCAGTTCTTTATACATTCTTCCAAAAGCATTCTGTGTATGCTTCCCCCTTCAACAGAAATAGGTGCAAAGAGGTGTCTGTATGGAATCTTTTGCACATTTCATTTCCCCCCTCATTTAACAATGGTGTACCTTTCCATATCAACACATAAATATCTGCCTCATTTTTCAAAATAATGTCTGAATACAGATTAATATGAGGATATATAACAATTGCTTAGAGCAAAAAACATATTTTTAGGTACTTAGGCTGCCTCTAGTTGTTTGTTTTTATAAACATTCTTGCAGTAAAAATCCTTGCGTGCACATTTGAGTCTGTTGGAAGGCCCAATTCCAGAACTTTAATAGTTGCATCAAAATTGCATACATTTTAAATTGTGAAATAGAGAGATTACACTTCAACTAATTATGACAATTGAACTTCCAATTAACAATGGGTGAGTGTTTGTTTTACATTTTTATTATCACAGGATATTATTAAATCTTTGAATATTTGATCATTTGATAGGTGAAACGTTATTATTATTATTCAAATTTGCATTTCTTTAGTTACAGCAGACACTGATCATGTTTTGTCATTTTTATGGAGCGTGTGTATTTCTTTCTTGGACTGCATAAGTATTTACTTTCCTCATTAATTTAATAAGATCTGTTTTTTTATTATTGATTTCTAGGGGCTTTTCATAAAATCAGGCTTTATATATTGAATGTTAATTACTTGGTATGAAACGATTCATGATTGTTAAACTTTAAATAAGGTTTATAATTTTTGATTAATTTTTAAAAGTCATCTTTATATTTTAATATTTTATTTTACCTTGAAGCATACTAGATTTGAATATTATCAGCCCTGATTAGTTTTCATCTTTATATCTCTTTTATTCTATTTCCAACATTTTACAGTAATTTGTTGTAATAAAATAGAATTTAAGCTGGTCAATATTGCAAATTTTATTTTTTATCCAAAACTATGTTATAATATTTTATTTCTTTCAAAAGTTTTAACAATAATGAACTAAGTTTAACTGTATGTTTTTGGGGGTTTTTACTTGAGCTCACTTTTCTCATACCCTATTTTCATCATTCTAGAGTACTTTATTTTGAGTAACATCTTACTCAATCAGGACACTGTACTGATAGGTGCTGAAGATATACTTCATGGGTCCTTCTTTGAACATGAATTTATGCTGCTCTTACCTATAGAAGAATATGGATGGGCATAAAAATCATTGGTTCCCATTTTTCCACTTCTAAATTATGTGTGTATTAGTTTATTCCCATCTGCAAGTTAGTGTTGCTAATAAGATGTTTGAATTTCTTCACTTTGTAAGTAATCTGTGTTTTTCTGTCTGGAAATTGGTGGATTACTCCCTGCCCCACCTCATCCTTCGACTTCATACATTTACCATGATAGTTAGGTATTCTCCTTTTATTGATGTGCCTGGACTTAATAAAAACTATTTTTGTTGCAATGTTTATTTATTTAATCAAATTATTACATACACATAAAAAATCTGATAGTGCTAAAGACTATGTAATAAAAAGAAATTCCCCAAAGGTAAAATTTTTTTTTAAACCTTTTGATTTATGATTCCTCTGGCTATATAGTTTCTTTCTAACTAACACGCTTTCAGCTCTATTTTTTGACTTATTAACAGCAATATATCATTGAGTGCTTAGCACATTCCAGACACTCTTCCAATCTTTTTACGTGAATTAACTCCTTTGATTGTCGCAGCAACGCTATACATCCTATTGCTATTATGTTACCTATGAGGAAATTGAGGCATAAAGATGGTGACTGAGTTGCTCTAGATTAGCTTTTATAGGTAGTAAAACTAGCCCGAATTTCAATCCAGGTCCATCTGATTCCTTTATAAAAAATAAGATTTAGCTAATTTACACCGCTATTCCATTCTCTTTATCAATGTATGCATCTATCTATCTATCTATCTATCTATCTATCTATCTATCTATCTATCTATCTATCTATCATCATCTATCTATCATCTATCATCTATCTATCTATCTAACCTTTTCTCAGCCCATCAGCTATAATCAGTATTTGCCGGCCTTGTATCTGAGGTGAAGACATTAGCGTCCTGTGCTGAATACTTTCTATTTGCTTCTCCAGATGCGCTCTCCTTTCTTCTCCACCCAGCTCTGTGTTTTTGTCTCCTATGGACCAAATACGAATCTTCCTTGATCTCTGTCTTTAGCTTGGGTTTGACCACTGGAGACTGGAGGAGAGGGAACTTGGGGTGCTGATTTTCCCGCCTGCCTCCACGGCTTGGCTGCCTCGCTCCACAGAAAGCAGCTTTCCGTACAGCAACCCACTCCAGGTTCCAGTCACGTAACTGCAAAAGCTTCATTTCTTCAACATTGCTTTTTCTCTTCTCTTTCTCCCTGATTCAAACTGGCCTTGTGTCGCCTAATAGCACCATAAGTCACTTGCTTCTTTTCTCTCCTTTTCCTTCTATCTCTGCATGTACTACACATCCACTCCCTTAATCCTGAAGGACATCAGGTTCTGGTCAGCACCCAACAGTCTGAGGAACAAAGCCTTAGGTCTACTGACCACGGAAACTGAGTTTTGGTTAAACTAAAGATAACATCTTGACCTCAGTTGTGTGTCAGCTCCAGACCCACAAAGCTGGAACGACCCTACTGGCCACACCCCCTCAAAACCTGACAGAATGATGCCCTGACTGATATAAGGACCTCATGCCACCTACTCCAGCCCTGACCAATCTGTAGAGCCCACGACCCCAGCTCCCTTAGCTACCATGACTGATGATTTCCCCCCATGTAACCTATTCCCTGGAGGCCATCGGGGAGCCAGGTCTCTGAACACTAGCTCATCTTGTCTCCGGGCTTGGCGCCATCTCCTTAAATCTCCTTTCTTTGATGCAAACTCCTGTTCGTGTCTCATTGGGCCTTGATGTGCGCAGGCAAATGAACCCCTTGAGTTTGGTAATAATCAATACTCCCTCTTCTGCCCCTTTTGTCCTGAGAGTGGTCATTTCTCCCTGATGTTTCTAAACCTAGGATTTGGCACTACCCATTCTTGGTCTTTCTAAAGCGTGCTTATACTTTTGGGGAAACCACTCCTCAGTCCCCCAAGTTGGTGCCACCTGTTTTCTCTTTGGAGGAAAGTCCCCATCCTTCCTCCACCTTTTCTTCAAACTTTCCATCCAACACTTCTCAACAGCTATATTTCTGCCTTCAGAAAATCCAGTTTGATAATATTTCTGATTTGCTATATGACCAGAATTAAGTCTCCCTGTTTGTCTCTTTGTTGAAACCCACCAATCACATGTACGTGTTACGGCTGCAGGATCAATGGTTTGGTCAGATGGCACTTCCTTTTTTCTATGTCCTCTGTCATCAAATAGTATTAGGTACCATTAATTTTAAGACTTTCATTATTTATGTACTTCTAAAAAAGAAAAAAGAAAAAAGACCTCTGCTGATTAAAATCTGACCTGCCATCATTTGTAAGATATGTCTTGATTTCAAGGAAACATTGTTATAATTGATGAAATATGGTGGTCAACTCTTCTCTTGCCATCTTGACCTGTTGCTGAGAAGCTTCCAACCTGGAGTCACACTCCATTCCACAGCCTGAATTATTATTCTCCTGCATGAGACATGTGTCTTCCAAATGTGGGGGAGTCCTTTCAAAACTGTGTGGTGCAGCATTTGAGAGTGCAGGCTCTGGGTCGAGATAGCCTGAGTTTGAGACCTGGAACCACTTTTTACTATCTGTGAGATTATGGAGAGTATTCCATCTTTCTGTGCTTCCGTTTGCTCATCTAATAACTAGGGATAATAATAGTGCCAACCTGAAAGGTTCATTTTGAAGATTAAATGATGTAATGCATGTGAAGCGCTTAGAATACATACTTGCCTGTCACATTGTGACTGTTTAATATGAGGAAGTTGCTCTGTGAGTGGTCTCGTTAAGGCCTCTTACGGCTCGGGGTTAAAAGTTAGCACCACGCATCTTACTCCAAATGGTGGAATGGGAACACAGATGGGCGTTAATGAAATAGTGCTCGCTAATGAAATATCTTTTCCAATCTTTCCTTTCTCTACAATGTGTCCCTTCTTTATATACACAATGGGCTGAAAGGTTCAAGACTTGTGGAACTAGATCCTACAATTTCTGTACAAAAGATGCGTATGTTGATTTGTCACACAATGACTTTGTATCTGATACTGATCGTTTTTAGAACCTCAGTCAAAACTAAGATGCAAAGAGTCTAACTCTAACCACCTGTTACAGCTATGTAATGTTCCTTGAATCTGTCTCCCTTGACATTTTGTTTATTATATTCATTTCTTTTTCCACTCAGTTCTTAAATAATTTCTCACATGTCTCATACTTTCATAATCCTGTTATTTTCCTGCAGTATTCAGTCTGTCATTTACTGTCATCATTGTGTTTTTTGAATTATATTTTAATTTTTCTGTCAGCATTTTGCTGTACTGTTGTAATTTTGTTAGGGGTTGCATTAGATCCTTAATTTTTCACAGTCTACTTAAATTTAATATTTTACCACTTCATGCAAAATGTAGAAACCTGGCAGCTATATTGGTCCATTTACCAACCTCCCCTACTCCATTCTATAATTGTCGTATGTATTACATTGACATATGGTAGAAACACCACAACTCACCATCCATATTTAGTTTGAAGAGCTTCCCTTAGCATTGCTTGCACTACAAGTATGCTGATAATGTTAGCTTGTTTCCTTCTACCTAAAAATGTCTGTATTTTATGTTCGCTCTTGAAGAGTATTTTGCTGCATATAGAATCTGGCTTGTAGTTCCTGTCTTCTGGTCTCCGTAGCTTCTAATGAGAAGCCCAGTCATTCACAGTTTTATTCCCTTGCATGCAATATTTAAATTTTCTGTACCTGCTTAGAATATTTTCTCTTTTTATCAGTTTAAACATAACATCATTTAAGTATACTTTTCTGTGTATTTATCCTACTTGGGAATTGCTGAGCTTCTTGAATCTGTAAATCTTTGAGTGAATTTGGGAAACTGTCCACCATTACTTCTTCAAAAAAATTTTTTTTTTCTGCCCAATTCTTTCCAGCCTTTGTTTTTCTGATCACAATGGCATGTATACTCAATGTTTTGATATTGTCTCACAGGCTCCTGAAATTCAGATAATTTTTAAAATATAATTTTTATGTCTTTTTCTCCTGTTTTTCAGATTATTGGATAATTTCTACTGATATACATGAGTGTTAAAGTTCATCAATATTTCTTTTATTATTTTATATCTGCTGTTAGGCCCATCCAATAAAGTTTGTGTTTTGGAAGTTATAGTTTTCACTTACAGCATTTTCGTTTCATTCTTTATTATAATTTCTATTTTGTTCTTGAGATTTTTCTCTTGTTTGTTCATTTTGAGCACAGTTTACATTACATCCTTCATCATGATTATAATAAGCTCTTTAAGATACATGTATGCTGATTCCAACATCTGAGTTTTTTCATGGTATGTCTCCATGAATTGCCTTTTTCTTGACTACGTGTTATATTTTCTTCTTTCTTCATAAATACAAAATTATTGTACCTGGACATTGTGATTGGTGTGTTGTTTTAGCAGGCAGGAAAACTGGCTAGAATCAAACTCCAATTGGAAATATCAGTTCATTTCTTTTAGCCTTAGTAGAGATTCTTGCACTTTTCCCCATGCATGTTTACTTCAAGAATTGGCTAGAGATTTGGATAGATTTCATACCCAGATTCAGAATTTTCCTCCCCGGCTCTCTCTCCTTTCTGAGATTTTTCACCTAACTTTCCAGCTGGTGTCATGGCCCCAAACTGTCTTCTGATTCTTCTAGCTAACAAGACTGTCGATTTCTATAAATTTTTTAGAATGGTGTCAATTAGAGCCTGCCTTCAGGCTAAAAGTCTTTAAAAAACAGAAAACTCATCCAGTGCCATTCTTTTTTTCAAGTGTTGAAGCTTTCTCCAATATCTGCTTGCTTTTGGTCACTCTCCAGTGCCTTTGGGTAGGAATTTTTAAAATGTTTTATACAGAGTTTATAGTTACCTGTGGGAGGGTTGGCCTGTTAGAGGTTACTTCGCCATTATCAGGAGCAAAATCAGACATTGTGTATTTTATATGAAAAGAATGTTTACTCATTGGAGATTATTCTCTTACACAGAAGCAATATCGTCATATATCTCACTGAGAATATTCATTTCTGAGGATTTCTAAGAATTCTTTGTAGACATACTTTTATTGGTAAACATTTCTTCTGAAATAGCCTCTAATTGCAAACTGCTAGGTCTTGAGATGATTTTACTGTGTTTGCTGATTTTATAAGGTGACAAGAAAGGCACATCTTGTCCAATTTCAGAGGTAAATGAGATTCTTTTAGAAATTATGACCTCAATGTGTTAATACAGTACTGAAGTGGACTTGTCTCTTTAATTCTTAAGTGAGCTCTTCCTATAGAACTGTCTACAACTTCATCTACAATATACAGAGGGTGCCAAAAAATGTACACATTGTAAGAAAGGAAAATTGTATTAAAATTGTAATACTCAATATAAACTGAAAACAACAGATGAATACAAGTCACATTTGACTTCTGCAATGACAAGAGGTGCTCAAAGTGGTTACCATCGGTGTCCAGACACTTCTGATTATGGCGAACTACTGCTTGAGTAACACTGACCAAAGTGTCCCCTTGTATACATTTTTTTGGCACCCCCAGTATTCCACACAAATACCTCAAGGCTTCTGGAATATGGATAATTGAGTTCTCCCCCACCACCACCCCCCGCCCTTTAATAGCACTGTTTCTATTTCCTCTTTATATTTAAGTTCCTTTTTCATTTCAGTGATAATTTTTCAGGGCTGAAGGGAGGATGGTATATTTATGGCCGTGTACCCATCTTTTATAAGATTTTACTCAAATTCATTTAGGAAAACGCTTAAATATACTTTTTTTTTCCTGTTAATATTCAGAACACTGTGTATGAGTAGATGAAATACAATCTTTAAAATATCTTTTAACTTAGTTTTAAAGGTATTTGAAGAATTTATCACATGCCTTTATTTATTCGTGTGGCTTATGTACTTAAAACCATAGCTAATTATCTCTCATGGTTCTATGGGTTGACTCAGCTCAGCTATGTGGTTGTCACTTGGATTTTCTCATGCAGTTGAAGTCCGATGGCATCTGGCCTGGCATCATCTGAAAGTTTGACTGCACTGGACACCCAAGATGGCTTATTTATATGGGAGGGAGCTCATTCAAGGCTGTCTACCAGCGTGGCATCCACATGTGGCTGGGCTTTTCACAACATGAGGGCTGGGTTTCTAGAGGGAATGTTGCAAGAGCAGGTATCTCAAGAGCCAGGAAGCAGCCCGGTGGGTTAAAGGCTATGTTCTGGGAGTAGTACAGCCTCACTTCCACCATATCCTATCAGTCAAAATACTCTACTGCCTTCATCTTTTAAATGAAGTCACTTTTTAAATTTTGAGTCAAAAAAGTCATTCATATATATTTGATTATATATGTAATTCATTCATATATATCACAGTAATACTTTCCCACTTTCTCCATTCATTCAACTAGTTTTGTTTTTTATTTGTTTTGTCAGTCCTACTTTTCCTGGGGTTAACAACACTGTTTTTGAAAGTAACAAAATTGCATTTGCTTTAGCTGTGATTCAGATTTTCTCCATTAGGCTAACCTTCACCCATTTTACTTTGCTCTTTAAATTTGAGATTAAATGTAGATTAGTGCTTTCGCCTAACTTCCCAAATCATTTTTTGGAATGAATGGGGTAACTAACATGATATCAGCAGACCTCTTAATTGAATGTCAAGGAAGGCAGCTCCTATTGGCAAGGGGACCTCCAGCTTCATTGAGAAGCATTCAATTAAATGGAAAACAGATGCTTATTTTTGTCTTATAAACCTCAATGCAGGTTATGTGGTAATTACTTCAAAGAGCAGGATAACAATTTATGTAACCAGCAGGACCCTGTAATTACTAATGCATAATTTCTAAACAGCATTTAGCAAAATGAGGCCCATACATACACTTTATAATGAAAAAGATGTGTTTGACACCACACTAAATTAAATTAAAAATTTGCATATTTTCTTCCAGGAAATGCACTAGCTTCATCTGCTTTATTTTGCTTCACTAATTCCTGTCTACTTTTAGCTCTCTTATAGGATTATGGAAATGCTGAATCACAATGATGGCTGAATGGGGGCGTAAGAACCAGAAGTAGAGAAAGACTTCTCTGTTGTCTAGGACAATAAGAGATCATTCTAAGGGATGATTTCGAAAGGTACATCTAGGCAACTTGTTTCCACTGAGAGTTTAATATGAAGGTCATAAATCACTTAATTTAGAATATAAGTGCTGGCAGAGAACATACAAATTATCTCTTTATAACAGATTTCAAAAAAAAAAAAAAAAAGAAAACTGAGACCCAGTAAAATAAAAATGACTTGTGCAACATCAAGCAGTTGGCAAGAGAAGCAAGAAAGGATTCACCCAGTTAGTCCCAGTCCCATGAGAAATCCGTTCCACTCTACTGGTCAGATCGTACAGAGTTAATGTTAGACAAACCACGTACTACATTAGCCCCAGTGATACTGAACATTGCTGCAGTCTTTTGAGATGTGCATGTACATTTATATTGCTAGTAGGTTTTAAATCGTAGCAGGTAGAAAACGGTAGTAGTAGCAGTAGTAGTAGGTGTGACATCACCTGGCAATAACTTGAGTTCCACATATTAAGAAATTTGAGCAGCAGTTATTTACATTCCCTTTCTGAAAGACCATTGGTGGCACTGCACACCTTGGTGAATTCTTACCTATAATTCCTGAAGTCAGGTCAAGAGGATTACCAGTCTCTTCTTCAAAGCTCTGGACCTGAGACACCAAAATGCATCAGTCTTATTAGAAACGCTTTCATAACAAATTCACTTCATTTATTTAGTCAACATATAATGAGTGCCACTGGCTGATGCTATGAGGATTAAACATGAGTTCTGAACTCACATAGCTCACAGGCTGCTGCAGTCAAGGCACTCAGATAAACATTCAAAGAATTAAAGGAGCTCAGGACAGGACAAGGGAAAGATCACTTCTGGTGGGAGGCATAGAGGCCCCACCTGGAACATGTGACATTTGAACTAAACATTGTTATTATTATTTAGTATTATACATTTTTTTTTGCTTCCAAAGAGTGTTAAATATAGCTGGAGCAAGCAAGTTATTTCCCATATTTAATTTTAGCTCCCTAGGGAATGTATTTATGACATTTTTTATAAATTTATGGACAGCAGTTCAGAAAATTCCTAACTTAGTTGCTCTATAAACCTTAGACAGTTCAAAGAAAATTTGATTTCCAAATTGATAGAGCAGAATTTATTTTTAAAATTCTTTTAAGAAATTAATAAATAATATTCTAATAATGAGAATCAAATTATTGTTGAAACTAAATATTTCTTTAAAAATAATATTGCTTATTGTAGAAATGTAATCAATATAAAAAGTTTAAAAGGGTAGGAAAACAGTTACTGGTAATATTTTAGAGTATGTCTTTGCAGGTTTTTTAAAAATACATTTATTCTGGATGTAGTTATGTAGTCAAATATTTTCACTCAAAATTTTGAAGGGGAACTTTTTTTCCCATTTCATAAAATTTCTTTGAAAACACCATCTTTAATGACTGCATAATAGGCCATATTTTAAAAGTACATTAACTTACTTAATGATTTTCCCATGTTGGGATATTTTCTAAATTTTGCAAATAATAATGCTGAGATGTATGCCCTTTTACATAAATCTATTTCTACATGTCCTATTATTTATTTGGGATTAATGTCTCAATATTGAAAGCTGAATCAGAGGACATAAGCATTTTAAACAGTATAATACATATGACTCTAACCCAGGAATAAACAGAGGAATGGAAAGATACAGCTCAGCATTGTAATAAGAAATGTTTATTCCCTCCTTTTAATCTTTTATCTCTTTTCTTCAAAGAAATATTTTATACTTGTAACTGGACTTATGTCTTAAGATAATTTTTGTTTTGTAACTAAAACCAGTGTGTATCATGTAAATTTACAACTATAATAAGAAAAATTTTTGCTGTGACTGTTATCATGGAAAAAAATCCACTTAATGCGATGTAAAGTATGTATTTGTCTATTGAAAAAAGAACAAAAACAAAGTCGAAACAACTTAAAATGGAAACCAGGTGTGTTCCTGTGTTATTCTACTTGAGCCAAACTTAATCAATTAAAAAAAATTAAAGATAAAGAAATAGTTATAACTTTTGAAACATTTCCTATCTAATCAAGATACCAATTGGTATTGTTTAATAATGTGGTAACATTCTTACATATGAGTTCTAGAACAGGATCCCTATAGGCAAGTGAAAGGAAAGGTTAAAGATGTTTTATTGTGGACATAAAGGAGCAGCCTACTTTGAGGTTTACAACTGCAGAAGTTTCTTAAGTATTAAATTCTCTTAATATATTTGGGAATTTAGAAAAAGACTCAATTTTATTAAGTAAAATTAAATACAAAAATATGTTGCTTTTTGTATTAGAAATCTATGCACAATTTCATTGGAACCATAATTTTGAGAACTTAGCCAAATATTGCCCAAATCAGCCTTTTATAGGACTTTGGGGAAAACATCATGGATTGATCTGGAGACAAAATTTGGCCAGTCATAGTTGACATTCTGATAGCTAGATATTTAAGCACATTGGCTTATGTTTAAAATGCCATGATAATCTGCCAATTTCACACATATTTTTCATTTCTTATAGTTGTGTTTTTAAATTTGCCATTGAAAAATGACTATTAAATCTGGCATTCAGTCCTGTTTAAGATGCAACCTACACAAGCTTGCTTCGTTTACCCATCTACTGGTATTGAGTGAAACAAATATTTTTCCCCCAGTCTGTGTGATGAGGATGTAACATTTTAAATACACCTTTTAAGAAAACAAAATCCAAGTACTGAGTTTCTTTTCTATCTGTTTGAGGGCTCTGTCTGCCTTACATACACATACAGCCTCTCACACACAATCTAGCGGTGGGTGGGGGGTGGGGGGGTGTTATCAACACACACACACAGTCTCTATCAAAACAAGGTCCCCATTCCTAAGCTATGACGATATAGAGGAGGAGTTTCACTGAGTGGGAAGGAGGTGAACTGACCCCTTAAAGAAGGTGAAACATGGAAAGCTAGAGGAGATAAAAGCATCCTGAGCGGCATAATAAAACAGTGAGCAAAAGCAAAGTCAGAAATAACCTGTAGATTCAGCTGTGAGCAAGGAATCAGACCACGCAAAGGCTGGTTTCCTACTAGTTTAGCTCTGATCGAAACAGCTAGAATAACCTTAAATGTCCTGACTAAACGTAAGTTTAGAACAATAAGACCTATCACCAAGGGGTTGAAAGATGAAGGGGTGAAATGAGGCCGGGAAGGCAAAAGATGCCTTGGTGAGGGTTATTCCTCTTAAAAGTTGAGCACAGAGGTACATCACTGACCTCTTCCATCTCAAAGGAGTCTGGTGCTTTGCTCTCCAGATGGGACAAGCTCTTGAGCTTGTTAGTCTGAATGGAGTTTTCTTTCGGAGTTTTGTCCTTGACTGACCCCTCAGACACACAGGAAGGAGAAGCCTGCATGGGTGAATAAGGCCACTGCTTCTTCAGAAGAGCTCGGGGAGGATGACAAGGTTTCAAGTCATCAGAGGCTTGGTGAGACCAATGCTCTGTCAAAGGAGACAAATGACGTTGGTCATGGTCGTTTGTCACAGCTGGTAACTCGGCTCCACATTCCCCTGGTTTTGCAGAGGCGATGGAATATTCTTTCCTCATCTCCAATGACTTTGGTGCTTCTCTACTGCAGGTCCTCCTAATGGTCTGCCTTGACGCTCTCCTGAAAAGTTCACCTGCTCCTCTGTGATGCTCTTGGGCTTCACTCACTGAGGTTCTTTGCACACGTTCCCCTCCATCTTTCTCTTCAGCTTTGTTCTGCAGGATGTTAACATCATTCAGCAAAGATGAAAAGGCAGTAGCCACATGGTCCAGGATTTCTATCTGTAGGAAACGGCCTGAATAATATAAGAAACACACGATTTTTAGAATGGGTCTTTTTAGTGAATCTGCACTAAGGTAGTCAAAACTGAACAGGTTGGTTAACACGTGATTTTCAAGGTGGGAAGGACTTTATAACCTCTTGAAACTCAAGTTTTTTTCAGTACATGACAATGATTATCATTGAGGTAATTCCCCTACATAATGAGGTATCACTGTGTTATGGGGAAAGTAAATGCCTTTTATATTTAGTCAAATATGCAGAACTATATAGATTCATATATGCCTATAGTTTTTATGTGTTATTCCATAAAATTGACAGGCAAAGATGAATCTTAAGTTTAATCTTGTAAATTAAACTGAATGTCAAAAGTGAACCCAGCTCTTTCAGATGAGGTGAGATTGAATATTCTTGTACAGCTTCAGGCGATAGATCATGACCTCCATCATCTTCATCTATACTGTCGTCTGAAAGTGTGGAAAAATCATGGCATATGGAGTCAGAAGGCCTGCATCCAAATCCCAGGTCAACCAATCACTGGAAGTGTGACTGCACAGTAAATGAATTAATAGATATGTGGTGCTTAGCCCTGTGCCAGGCACATAGTAAATGGTCAGTCTCTTCATCTGCAGAAGAGGGTAATAATAACTGTCTTAAGCATCTCTCACATCTGTTGTAAAAAGCACAATGTTGTATAAATATCAGTTGTTAAAATTATAAATGGGTAAGACTCAGGAAGGAAAGATATCGTCCTCAGTCTTATAGGAAAAGATGATCGTTAATGGGAAAATCCTTTTGCCTTTCCTAACAAATGTGCTTCTCAACTTGTAAGTCTTTCTGGATCATCCACCCTCAATCATTTAGGCAATATATGCCGATTGACCTAATTAGCGCAAGGGAGAGAACTAACGCAGTAAGGGCTGATTTCAGGACCCATTGCCACTTTGAAAAAAAAAATAGTGAAAAATACTTTTGGTATTTCCAGATTATAAAAACCATGGTAATGGAAACAGAACATTTTGTTTTCATTACACAGCCTTCTCCCAACCCCAGGGGTATCACGTAGGGTCACACAGCTCAGCAATGATAAAGGCCACCTCGGTGGGTAAGCATGCTGTCCTCTGTTCTGTTGTTTGCGTCCCAACAATGCTACTCTTTCCTGAGCATGTTTTTGTGCCTGTTTCCTCCACCTGAAAGGGGAAGATATTGACTATTCACCCTTCTCCAAAAAATGTGATGGGTTTCTCACAGAAGACTATAATATTTGTTCAAGACCTAGAGGAACTCTTCGGTTCTGGATGTTTGCAGAAGCGTTCTGACTGCCCCCCATCACCACCACCAAATTCAGCTTTAGTTGAAACTGAATCTCTTTTGTCAGCCGAAGGGTATGATTGAATCGCAATTCCACTTTTATTATTGTCTTAACATCCATCCTATGGCAGATTTTTATACTTAGACTGAGACGAAAAGCTACCAATTTAATTGGTGCAGTCAATTCAGGGAACACATAGTGTGAAGTGTTGGATGAGTGGGTTTTAGTTTGTTTTGCCTTTGGGTAGACGGAACAATGATTCTCATGCCCTGAAATTTGAACCTCTTATATTGATTTTGAATGAGACAACCTTTTTCATTCTGTCTTTACAACAATCAACTAATTTTATTATTCTTTGTTTTACATTTGACCTTCTCAACTTTCCTGAATCAAAAGCGTACTGGCAAGTGTTGAGTAGGAATAGTGGCCATGCACTGTTAGCACAGTGTTGGAAATAAGGGTAGGCCCGCAACCTTAGGATTAGGGCCGACTCCTGCTTCCTCTACAAGCCACGTGTCAATTTCATCTGTAAAATGTTAACCTCACAGACAGCGCAAATGCTCCTCAGATATTGGTGTTACTATTCTCCCCAAATAAAGAATTGATTAAAGAACTTGCATCTCCACGTGACTTGGAGGAGAAGACAACAGCCGATATAATAGTAATTCCTTCTAAAAGGTAAAGAAATATTACGTTGCAACACCTTCAGGTTTCTATGCCCTTGTTTGAAAATCTCATTGCTGAGATTTTTAAGACCCATTTCACCCACATAAAGACAGGGGAAACAAACTAACATGAAAAATCTGAGAGAAATGTTTGAGAGAAACATTTTATCTCACTTTCTTTCAGTGAATTTATTTACTTAAAGGAACTGATTTCAGAAACAGAATTTTGGTATTTTCTTCCGTCCAGAATTCTACAAACTCTATCCCTTGCAGATGTTTTTGATTGCTCCTCCAAGGGGGAGTTCTGTATTTAAATGACTTTGAAAATGCTGTACTCATCCCCTCTAGGAGCCCAAAAGTGCACCTCAACGTGTTAACAAATCCTGTAGTAAACAAACCTGCTTAACTGCAAGGCATCTTTGCCCAAAATTATTTGAGCATGGTACACATATCCTTAATAATGTCCTAGATAAAAGTATTCCACTGACCACCAGCTGGGGAAAGATAGCAGCAGGCATGATAACTAAGAGGTGTAGGCATCGTTCATCTACAAATCTGGAGATACGGCAGATTCATAACTACCACTTAGAGCTCCTGGTGAAATAAGTAATGTTCTAAGCCTCACAGATGAGGAAATTCAGGTCTCACCTATCACTCATGATAAGCCTTGTCAGATCCTGGGTTTTCTGCTTCCTGAGTGTGTGGCTATGGTATATATGAGTGCTGTTCACCAGTATTGACCATTTTCTTCCTTCTGGGCCTATGGTGAGATTGCTCATTCTCTCCCCTTTGGAGTTAAGTGTGGTCACGTGACTTATTTTGGACAATGAAATCTGAGCATCCCTGACACGTGTAAATTCTGAGCAGAAGGAGGTAAGAGTCAGGATGGTTCTCCACTTCCACGTTTTCTCTGTCATTGCAGCCAGTGATGTTCCAGATGGTGGGGCCACGTTCATGACTGAGGACAGCATGGAACAGAGGTCTCTGCCCCCAAACAGATGCACCGACTGGCAGTGGACATATAGAGTGATCGAGACATAAATGGTTCCGTTTTAAGCCACCGCAACACAGGGGTGGATTGCTACTCCACACATCTCAGACCACCTCTCCTGATACAGTGGCTCACCCCCCGACCCCCACTCATTGCATCACTGCAGAACCAGCTCAAACTGGCCTTCTAACAAGATACTGAGTTGTTTATCAGGGACAAACAGAACAAAATAGCAACTCATGTGGCCAAAGCATGTGCTGAGGAGAGAACTATGACCTCCAGTAACACCTGGAACCAAAGTCTCTCCACCCCATGGAACCAAAGCCTGGGACACAACTGGAACCTGAATGCTGGAACCCTTTCAGAAGCAAAGGGTCCGTTGTCTAGGAAGGTTGGGTGTGAAGCCCCTTACCATTTCTTACCATAAATGGCCAATTTACAAAGCCCCCCAGTTGAAATGCCCCTGCCAATGCTTTCGCACACCAGCCTGTTCCCCTCAAACCCTTATATCTTGCTTCAAAGCCTGGATCAGGAGACAGATTTGAGCTCTACCTCTTGTTTCCTTGCCAGCTGGCCCCGCAATAAGTTTTTTCTTTACTCAAAAGCCAGTGCCATAGTACTGGCTTCTACTGTGTGGGGCAGCAGGTGTAACAATTACCATTGCTAAAATTCATACGTCACGTGGTCCTCACTTACCATACAAGTTACGGTTCTCAATGTCCATACGCTGCTTTTGAGCTTCAAGGAAAACATGGATATTGATTCCTCTGGCTGCTGAGTCACAGCTCAGGAATCTGGCTGGGATTTGTGTGCAGATATCTGGCTCATCAGCACCAAACCCCAGATCCAAGAGAATCTCCACTGGATCTTCTTCCCAAAATTCCAGCCATTCAGGAATGCTGCAGTAAAAATATGTGAATATCATTATCCAGTAACAGTTCACTTAACCAACAGTCATTTTTTTTCTAGTCACCTCAACCACCCAGTGTTCCAGAAATTGAGTGAAAGAGGAATCTGACTACACAAAAGATGTCGTATTTCCTAGAGTTCAGATGCACTTACTTGAAGGACAGTCCATCACCCCCACTCGGGGACTGCTTGCCTTACATGCAATACCAATGACTTTACTTATCTGGCTTGCCATTGCCCAATAGGCAAATGTGAAATTAAGTCGGGAAGGAAGATTGTGGGACAGAAACCAGGGGCAGTGCACTGAAAACCACAATGAAAGGGTAGTTGACAGCAATATAAGACAGGAAAAATCAAAACAAAACAAAACAAAACAACTACAACAACAAAAAACCCTGTAAACATGAGACTCAAAGAAGGATATCTTTAAAGAGTATCAGTCCCGTCCTTTGTTAGTTACACACACTGGTTGAGGATATACAGACTACAAAGTGTGATGTTTACAGACAATGATTTTTAAGTCCTTAGGTAGGGTTAAAGTATGCTCTGTATATTTATGGACTTGGCTGAGAAATAATAAATGCTTTCATCAAATTGTTTTATTCAGCTCTGGCACTTAAAATGATATATTATATCTATGTACACAAGCTCACTTCCCAATTATTGCAGTTCTCCTCGGCGACGGTGCTATTGACCTTGTAGAACTCATGGACTCTACGGGAATCAGAACTTTTGATGAGGTTTTTCTAGGTTTGCTCGGTTCTTTTGTTGAAGTTCATGGGCCCTTACTTCACATGCAACACTAAGGAGCTTATTTGAGATAGTGTGGATAATTTCACTTTTATAACTCCATCATTTAAATTGGATTAATTATAATTTGTTTATTTAGCCATTTACACATTCAACAACAGCCACCAATAGTCTCACTGGGCAGGCCCACTTGCCAGACACCACCCACCATCCCTTTGTCACGTTCTAATGTGACATAGGGATCTGGTGCTTAGCTGACTTGTTCGAGGAAGAAAAGATCAGCCATGAACCTTTACTATGGGCCTTAAATGGCTAGGCTTGAAGGTCTGAATCATTGAAAAGAACTAGAGAACTGCGGGTGCCAATCAATTGATATCTTAATATAAAAGAGGTTCAAGGGAGAAGAAAAATTCTTTCGAGAAATCTAAATTGTGCATGAAAGATTTAATCTGTTGTCTTATTGATCTCATTGTACAAATTTGTATACTATCCATTTATACAATATTTATTGAACATGTATCATGCTAGGTACCCAAAGCACAAAAAGGAATAAAGGTATAGATCTGCCTTCCAAATTATCACAGCCTCACGGCCAAGAATGCAATTATTGATTGATTTGTCATTAAACATATTTTCAGTACCATCAGCTATTTTTCAGTTATATTTAATTTTGGAAGGAAATGTGGATATTTTATCCATTAACAGTTCTCTTAACCAAAAGCCACTTTTTCTAGTCACCACAACATAAAATAAGCTCACCTTGTTAAAAAAATTATATTACACATAGGCTTTCTCTCTGTCTCCTTGGCCATTACCTCCACCAATTCTAACCCCATTCCTGCTAAATTTGTATGTATCTTTACAGACATTTTTCTAGGTAGTTACATACATGCTCTATAGTTTTCACATGTTTGCTTTAAAAATAATAACATAGTCTACGCATCTTTCAGCATCTTGTTTTTTCCCTAAAAATATGACTAGAAGATCATAGTGAGTACATATTTACCTATTCCTTTTTGTCATTGTATATAATTCCATAAAATGAGGAGTCAATCATTTATTGGGCCATTTCCCCACTGACAGATATTGAGCCTGTTTCCAATTTCACTGACTCTTTTCTACTATTCTTGCAAGTTGGAGTTTAGAAATCCTTCATTCTTTCTCTCATCACCCATTCAACACGTATTTCTCAAGTGCCTGCTTGTAATTTCATGAACTCCACTGTTACATGGAATGATTTTCCTGGGTGCAAAGTGCCTGGAAATCACATACCATTGTGGTACACTTGCAGCAGAATAGCAAGAGTTGAAACTGGTCCCTCTGGGTAGGGTATGAGCTTCTGAAAACTGGTGCAGAGACCTGCAGTGGGGGGAGTGGGGGAGAGACCAAGGATGAAAGGTGTTGGTTTAGACAGTCCCCTGGGAGGTCGTTGTGCATCTTGCTTTCCAGAGTAAACATTTGCCTTTCCTCTTCCTTCCTAATCATCCCGTAATGGCCGCCCCTTTGAAGAAGGGAGAGCATACAGCAGAGGGGCTGATCCTCTTTTCAGGAGTGTTGTGTCACAGAAGGTGTGAGAATTTAAGTGTTAGGTGCCTGCTAGAGCTCATTAAGAAGGTGACAGAATGTCTCACTTTTGACAGATGGCGAATCATTGGGGAACCTTTCAGGAACACATCTTTGCTAGGCCTTGACTTTCAGGAAGAAGTTAAATTATGGGATGAAAGAGGGACAGGAGCAGCCCCTGAAGTGACTGACCTAATTCTCATAATGGTGAAGGGTTACAGAGCCTACAGTTAACAACCTCAAAGCGCTGTCTCCAGGCTCCGGTGGCCAACCATACCCAACAGTAGCAAACTCCTTTGTGACCACAAAGACCAGTGTCACTCTAGCCAAAGACGCCTGCTTTGCAAGTCATTTGAAAGCTTTTCCAAACAGAATGGAACCCTGTTATAAAATAGTTCACCTTTATATACTTCAGATATAACATAGCTGCATCTGACCTCATCAAGTATAACAGCCAGTTGGCATAAAATTGGCATTTATCAAAGAATAGAGTGTAGATATCAGTTTTCCCAATGAGACCAAGTTATTCTACATGGGCAGCTGAAGTGACCTTAGTTCTATCCACTACTAGTAAGAATAGCTGGGTTCTGCCTCTTTATTCAATTGCTTTCAGTATTAAGGCCAAGAAAGTGCATGTTTCTGAATAATAAAGACTCTGTTTTAAAATAGATACAGAGAACAAACTGATGGTTGCCAGATGGGTGGGTGGTGGTGGGGGGTTGGGAGGCTAGGTGAAAAGGGAAAGGGATTAAGAAGTACAAACTGGTAGCTACAAAACAGGCATGGGGATGTAAAGTACAGCCTAGGAATATAGCCAACAATATTGTAATAACTACGTATAGTGTCAGATGGGTGCTAGATTTACTGGAGGCAGGGATCACTCTCTAAGTCATATAAATGTCAAACCACCATGCTGTACACTTGAAACTATATGACATTGAATGTCAACTGTAATTGAAAAACAAATAAGTTAGTAAATAAATAAATGACACTTGACTTGCTGGGAGCTTGAAGACAGGCAGAAGATAACTTTTCATTTATTGTCTCCCCCCAGTTTGTAGTAGGCCTGCCATTATTTCTGTTTCACCTAGCGTTTGAGGGTCACACCTTATTTTGTAACGTTCAGCAGAGCTACCCAAAATTGTCCGGTCTGGGATCCAGTAGTCGTGGTTCTGAATAAGCCATGGGAGCACTAGTCAGTGACAAACCTTGGCTCTCATTTTCCTCTTCACCAAAATGAGATAGTTGCCTGAGAGCTTTCCATGGTCCCTTATGGCTCTGTGATTCTGTGAGTAGCAGAAAACAACTACTCCATTAAGAGGGAAAAACTATGACAACGTAGCACTTTTAGTGTGAGTTGGTAGGAGTCGGACGGATACAGTATTGAATGAATATTTGGTTTTCAACTAGTTGGAATTGTCCTAAAAATGCAGGAATGGCTGAAGCAGGGGAAGCAGAGTTCCCAGCCTCAAAAAGCTCACGGTCTACTTCAGCGGTTCTCCAACTAGTGTGTGACTTAGCATCATCTCAAGGCCTTGCAAAAACCACAGACTTCTGAACCCCACCTCCAGAATTTGCTGGAGAGGTGGGGCTCTAAAATCTGCAATTCTATTAAGTTCTCAGGTGTCATGGACACTGCCCTTTGTGGCCACTCTGAGATCTATTCTGTCCTCAAATTAAGAGACGCTCGCTGCTTTCTACCTAACATTGAAAATTACATGTATTATTTTCTAACAAATAGCACGATGGTTAAAATATGGATGTAACTGTTTTATGAACAGTTGAATTATGGTAGAGTGCCATATATGCATAGGTTTTAATTAAATCCCCCCTCCCAAATCAGCATTTATTGATTTAATTTGCTAACTCCTTTACGACATTTAAAGAAACTATTTCTCTCAAGGTTACTGGGCACTGTGGCCTAATCAGTGACAAGATCCCAAGATCCACATTGTTATTAAGAAACTTCCTCGCTTCCATTTCATTTATGGAAGATGTGGCTGTAAAATATCAACGTGAAGTGACACTGATTCTGCCACCTACCTCTTGTAGTCCTGCACAGTCATTTGAACCATTCCTTGCTCATGGAAAAAAACTGCAAGAAAAAAAGGGGGTAGGGGGGAGATGAACTTAATTTCCTTTTATCTCATGAAAGATTTTTGCCTCCTCAAATGAACCAACATGGGATTACATGCCGTATCTGTGATTGTGTAGGCCTGAGATACAAGGCTTCTCTGTGGCGAACAGGACAGAATGTAGTTAATGGCTAAAGTGTGACACAAGCACTTGAAGAAGGGTGGAATTTGCTCAAGTGAAAAGGGAAGCCAGTGGCCAATGAAGCAGTCAGCAAAGGTTTCATGGAGAGAGCAGTACTTGTCTTGGATTTTTAAGAATGAGGAGAACTGGATGGTTGGAAAAGAGATGTTCCCATGATCAAAGAGTATTGATAGCAAGTGCTAAACACAGAGCCAGGGCAGGGCCCATTAGATCAGAGGGCATTTTGGAATTCCCTCTCATGGCACATAAGGATGAGAAGCAAGGGGACATCCAAGAAGAATACAGGAAAGACCCAGTGTTTATCTAACATCTTCTTATGACAACCTTATAATTTAGGACCTATCCTTATTTTTATGATAAGAAAAATGAGACTCAACAGAAGTTGAGTAATGAGCTCATGACCACACAGTCAAAAGTAGCAGATCCATTATGATTACCTTTATTATTGATTATAGCCATAATAATTACTATTTATTGAGCGTTAGTTTTGTGTGAGCCTATGTGCTAAGCCTGTCACGTGCAATCTCTTTTATTTCTCACAACAAATCCGTGAAATGGGTATTGTTAATCCGTACGTAATAGAAAGGAAACTGAGGCTCAGAGAGATTAAATAAATTTCCCATGGCCTGTAGGATGCCACAGCTTATTTTTGTTGGTTGGTGTCGTTTTTTTTCAAAATGCCATAGTGCCAACAGAATGTCTCATAACTTATTTGAAAGCCAGAAAGAGGAGTTGATGGGTATGTGTCAGGACATGGAAAACCGTAAAACGTTTTTGAGCAAACAAGTAAATGCGAGACAGATAATGTTGAAAGTCCATTTGCCTGGTGAGTGGTGCTGAGGCCATAATAGAAGAGCTAAATACTGAATGTCAGAGGCCCGTTCAGGGGCCGTAGCGGTATTCAGAATCTGTCATGACGTATCATTGCGCAGATATCTGCGGAAGCAAATGTCCAGAATATGGGCAAGTTCCTCAGAAGGTTCACCAGTCTTCTCATGTCCTCTCAACTGTGGTTCTCCTAGGTGCAAATGTGTGACATGTATAAAACTGGGAAGTGTCATCTGCACTTCTATGAAAATGTAACTTTTTCACCATAAGAAAGATAATACAGGTTGGGAGAAATTTTGGAAAAACAAGCCTGAATGATTGAAACATACAAAAGAAGGCTGAAAATAATTAAGGCCCCTCAGTCTGGAGCCAAACTTCTTATCTGGGAAGGGGGCTAGATCTCCTCCAAGTATCTGTGAAGTTCTTTCTGAATGCCACATTTTTGGGGTGGAGATAAGAATACCTACTGTTTTCAGCTGTTACTTCAAAGGCTCAGTGTCCTGGCTGAATGGAAAAGGAATGCTAGTGAAGAAAAGTAAAGACCAGAGGTATATTACTGACATATACTACTAAAATTATATTACTGGGCGCTTATCTAAGCCCAGATTACACAACTACAACTTAAAGAGGTAGTCAGAGTACAGATACAATAAATGTCTGCCCTACAAAACAGATGGAACTCTGTCACCACAAGAGTCATATAGGGTAAAGAAACATGAATCTATGATAAAGGTTTAAAAAGAGAGTTGAGGTATAAACGGCCTCTGTGCTACCCCTCCCAATCCCACTCTCAGAGCAGACATCACTAATCAATTACATCACTGTCTCACAGAGCCGAGATAGGCTCTCAGAATCGTCAGGAAAGCCACTCACAACTGATTGAATGAGATGAAGCTTATTTGCCATCCTTTGTTTAGAATAAACTTAATGAGTGTGTTTTTGAGAAAACCATTGATTTCAGGGCACATGTCTAAACTTGACAAAATGCCAACTTGAAGAAAATGCATAACTGCTTCATAAAACACTCTGGGAGCCACCGCCAAGGACGGACAATTAAGGCGAATAATCATTATTATGACGCAAATGTGACATTTCTCAAATGTCCTATGTGACATCTGGTGACAAATATTGTGTGAGCTAAAATATCTGACTCAAACCTGTGTACCAAGTTTGAAATGAACTTAGAACCAAAACTCCAGTCTTTTTTGCCCGTATGTCAGTGGTTTTAAAACGTTGGGTTTTAGCAGAGAAATTCGTTTGCAAAATTCTAATAATTTAAATAGATAAAAAGGGAGCTGTTTTGACAATGTTCTCCCATTTAGCTCTTTTTTCACACTGTGAGGCACCTACAAGATTCAGGAACGACTAAATCTTAAAAAATATTCCAAGTTTGAAAAAATATCATTTGTTCAGGACCAAATCTCTCACCTAGGCAGGCATTACTAATCCATTGCAGCACTCTTACTCACTGAACTTAACTCAGTCTCAGAGCTTCTCAAACCATAAAGCCGCTGCCAATTGATTGAAGTTGTTACATGAGAGAAAGCCTATTTGTCATTTTATTAACCATGTTATAGAGGCAAGCACAATATAATTTTTGACCGTCATATTATAATGGCTTGATGCCATAATAAATTAATAAATTGCCCAAAATGGAAAGTAAAACCAGTATTTATCATTCTAAGCAATTTTTTTTTCCTGTTTCTTACAAAGGCAGGCTCCATTTGTGCCTGGTTAGCTCATCCAGAGAATTCTGGCATTTCTGAGCACCTCTTGTCTTCTACAACATCCTGCGGCTCTGGGACTTTTGGCTGCATGTTCTGCCAGCACTGCCACTCTTGTCACTGCCTCAGTCTTTCCTGGTTATCTGCTGTTGCTCTGGACTTCCTAGAACATGTGAATGAATGCGTAGATTCAGGCCAGGGGTCTGGCACTGTGGCCACAGTAAATTGCTCAAGCTGTCAGAGAGGAAATGATCCATTTTCAGATATTGATGACAAGAGTTAGCTCAGCCTTGCTGCGTTTTCAAAAACCCTAGCCCGGAAGAAAATCTAGTCATCCAGAAAAATTTGTAAGCTTCCACCCAGGGCGTCTTCATGGGATTTTAGTGCCCGTGCAGATCTAGTAGCTTCACTCCATGGACCACAGCCCACAGCCATGCCATCGATATTTAGGAGCAATCTGGTTTCCAGGAAACCAAGGGGAGTCCCAAAGAGGAAAAGAAACCCCTAAGAGCAACATGTTTTGCAGGGAACGTACAAAAGGGACCCCCCCCCCGGGTCACAAAGGGAGCAGTTTTCTGGTTTGATGACACATATGAAAGCCTTATGCAGTTTTCACACCAGCTGAGGAAAGGGCCTTCTTGCCTTCCATCTTTCTCCCCGCCCATAAGGCCCATCACTGACAATTAGGGGACAGTCAGGGTATTTGAATCCCCTTACTTGAATCTCACCATCACTGATGCACTGACAAAGCTTTGATATCCTTTGTTAGACTTCTTATACTCTTTCTTCTCGATCTTGTTTAAAATGACACAAATGTCTGTCTCTATCTAATGCATTCAGACACATAGTCTTCTCTGCTGCCAAGCTTAGATTCTGGAGAAAACCAACCAGGGAAAATCAATATAATGTTTTTCAAATTCACAAGATAAGCCTGGTTTTAAAATTGTAATAAAATTATTAAAAATTAATTCAGCTTGATTTATTTTTGGCATTTGTGGGCTCCCTATGTCCTGGGAGACTAAGGGGGTGTGTTAGTTCAGGGTTACCCTGTGTTCACTTCCTGTTTATTGCAGAAGTAACAATTGGCTTGTCCAACACTTAGACCCTGGCAATTGAGAGTCTTGCACAGGGCAACGTGAAATGACTACTCCTTGCCTGTTGGAGGTTTTTCCTGTTTTTTTTGTTTGTTTGTTTTTGTTTTCCCACTTTGCCAATTTGTAAGGTAAACTTCCTAGAGCCTGAGGATGGCTTGCCAGGGTCAAGTCCTTGCTTCCCTTTGCCTGTTTTCAATAATGAACCTGAACTGAGAGGCCCAAGCTAGTGTTGCAGTTCTCACTGGAACTGGGATTCCTAGAATTTCCTTAAAACCTCAGAAAGTCCAGCAACACTGGTCCAAGCCCGTTCAGGGCAGCAATCTGTCGGAGGCAACACACTCTGCAATACTCTCCTTTCTCTGTCCTGCCTGCTTGGTTCATTAGCAGTTACCTGCAGGGCTCCTGGAAGCACTGGAGTCTGCTTCCTCTGATCGGAGCAAGGATTTGACCCGTAGGGAATGCCGCAATGGGACAGGCAAACTGCTCCTGTTACCCTGGGTTTCTCAAGCTTCTGCAGGTGCCAGGCTTGAGGCTGCCCCAGGTAGAAGTGGGGACCCTTACCGATGTACCTGCCACATAAAGCCCCCTATTTCTTAGGGCCTTCTTAATTCCTCACTCACTCGCTTCTCTGGGTGCTTGGTTTTGATATTTTCTCTACCTTTTTCCCCCTTCCTAGATACGCTTCTTAGGTTTTTAAAACCAGATTTTACTCATGTTCATTGCAGAGTTATTTACAATCATCAAGATATGGAAGCAACCTAAATGTCCATCAATAGACAACTGGATAAAGAAGATGTGGTCCATATATACAATTACTTAGGCATAAAAAACAGTGGAATCTTGCCATTTGCAACAACATGGATGGACCTAGAGGGTAAGTGAAATAAATTAGACAAAGAAAGACAAATACCATATGATTTCACATATACGTGGAATCTGAAAAACAAAATAAATGAACAAATGGAACAGAAACAAACTCATAGACATAGAGAACATTTTGATGGTTGCCAGAGGGAAAGGGGTTGGGGGGCAGGGTGAAAAAGGTGAAGGGATTAAGAAGTACAAATTGGTAGTTACAAAATAGTCACGGGGGTGTAAAGTGCAGCATAGGGAATATAGTCAATAATATTGTAATATCTATGTATAGTGCCAGGTGGTATCAGACTTATTGGAGGGATCACTCCATAAGTTATATAAATGTCTAACCACTCACTATGCCGTGCACTTGAAACTAATATAATATTGAATGTCAACTGTAATTGAAAAAATTAAAATTAAAAAAAAAAAACCCACAGATTTTACTTTCTAAGTTTTGTAAGAGTTGATTTGGAAGAGAATTAAAGCCAGAAAAAAATGTTCTCTGCTCTACTCAGTGTGTCCCATTGCATGGGTTAAAATGCCAGTTCTGATTCCCTTTTAGAGACTTGAGTCTCCAGCCACCCTCCCTACTGTTAGGTGGACTCCTGCCATCTGAAGCAGCAGACACCGCACTTAACCCTGCAAAATGTATTGCTGGAGAAGATGTAGTGAGACATGCAGAAGGCACTAATTAGCACCTTTATTGGCTTAGAAAGCATTTTTTATTTCGGTTTTCCTAAGCATTTCTGACTGATTCATGGAAGACATTTGGTTCTTTGGAATACCGTCCAATAGACTAATCAAATTACATTTTCACAGGGCTCTAAAATAATAGCATTCTGCAGCTTTCTGTGTATTTAACTCCTGCATGACCAAGACATTTAGAAGAGGCAGTTGGCAGGGTTTGTCTCATTTGACAAATTATTAGTCTATATTCTTACAAAAACAGAGACCCTTCATTTTCCCTGACACTCATGCTCAAAACCTGAAAGCCGATTGTAATGCTTTGTTCTTCTTCACGCACATATCTATTTATTTTCCAGATGTGTTGACTCCTCCTCTCCGTTCCACTGCTGGCACCCACCCCAAGCATCCATCACCACAAGCCTGTGGTCACAACAGCTTCTTCCCGAGGTATGCACCTTCCTCCCACGGCCAGGATAAACACTGGAATCTGTCGTTTCTCTGCTCAGAAACCATTCTCAACTCACTACAATAGAGATGGCAAATGTGTAATGGGTCTGCCCCAAATCCACAGCACTGCGCCTATGGCAGCTATCACTTAGCACCTGAGACCCTCTGTTTAGGTGAACCAAGACATGGCTTCAGAACTCTACTCAACACAGATCCTGGCTACAGCTACCTAGCCTTTGACTGGACCCGAGAGGACACTTCTTCGCCACCCCTGTCCTAAGACATCAAGTGTGATTCCCTCTCCCTGGATTCTGGGGCATTTATAACCTGACATCAAACACCCTATTTAACAGAAAAATGTCTACCTCGGCTCTCTCGCATGAAGCCATTTCTCTAGTCTGACCACCTTTTCTGTATGTGTTCCTGCCCACATCATTTCCTTCTCATTCTATGCCTTTGTTCAAACCCCCATGGCTTCCACTAAGTGACAGTGTCTTGCTCTGCTTCTTTGTTTTTTAAAAACCGTATCTGTCTGTGATTGACAAGCTCAAGTCTCACCTCTTCTTTGAAGATTTCCAAATCTGACTACATCCTCTTCATGATAGACCAGTTTTACTAGTCTAGTTTTACTAGATCTGTTTGTTGATTGGCTTTGGGGAAATCGGGTGTGTTAGAGAAGATTCTTGCCTCAGTGGCATTTATAGTTTTGTTGGTGAGGTCAATCAAACCCCTAACAATCTGGGGCAGCACAGACCAAGTGCCACATGGATAGAACCCATAATGGATGCGACTGATGTTTAGAAGAGAGATTGTGTCTCGCAGATGTCAGGAAGGGCCTTATAGAGAATATGGGACTTGAGCCGGGACTCAAAAGAAGGGCAAGAGGTGAATGGAACAGAACAGACTTTAAGACGGGAGGAATTGGATGAAGAAAGAGAAAGAAATAGGGATTGAATGAGAGAGGATAAAACTACAGTGTCTTTTAGAAAATCGGTATAGGATACATTCAGACTGTAATGGTCCTGCAAAGTCAGTACATTCTTGGGAGCAGGGGCCATATATTCCACATCTTTGTTCCCTCCGCCTAACACAGTTCTTTGCTCTGAATATTTTCTTTTGAGAAGCATTAAGGGAACATCTAGTAGGTTTAGTTGGATTTACTTTGACCTTTTCTTATAATAGACACCACAACATTCAGAATTTGATTTCGTAAGTTCTTATTGTTTAATAAATTCTTCCTGGGAAGAGGTAAGTTTACTCGTCAGGGACTTCCTTGGGGATTGAAAAAGAAATAACTAGATATTAAAATGGAAAAATGAATTAACCACCCATCAAGTAATCAGTGGCACCAAGCTGATCTTTAACAGGCACTGTCTTTCTGCTGGAGGGGTCAGTTCTAGTGTTTCCACTCACAGTTATGCTCAGATGTCTTGTCAAACAAGTGCCCATTATATGAACTTGACGTTGATACATGCATTAGGGGGGTATGGCTGTCCTTGCAGCATCATGATGACACACTATCAGAGTCAGACAGTGCTGAGGTTCAATTTATTTTCCAGGGGTGGGAACTGGGTTGCCACAAACCAGCTCTTCTCTCCAGGCTTTTTTATGCACAGCTTTCATATGGAAGCTGAGGTTAAGGATGAGCCAGCAGCTGACCATGGACCATTTAGCACGATTGACCCCAAAGAGGCTCTGAACATCCAATTGTGTTTGTGGTTATAGGTAGCTCTGCAGATCTTCACTGAGTCCAAACCAAGACTCAAGCTCATTTGCTGCTGCAGTTTGGTGACCACTAAGTGCAGCGGTGGTGATTCTTAGAAAGGATAAGAAACTGAAGGCTGCCCATGGAGCTCTTCCCTGTAAGTCATCTATGTACCCCAAACAGATGATGCTCTGGAGATACCTAACAACAAGACTATCAGACCACTCAGCTAAGATGCTCTAATATTTGTCAGAAGACAGGGAAGACTGGTGAAAGACTCACTAAAGTACTTCACAAAGGATGGTCTCTCACTGGTCTGCCCTGTCCTCTGTCAGAAGTTTTGTGTGCTTATGGGCAAGGAAATGGAGTTGATAGCAAGTTTGGTGTCCAGTCTCCAGTCTAAGTCTAAGGCTTACGGAGAGATATGGGCTGCAGGAAGAAGCTAAAAGATGATTTCCGTCATGAGTTTTGTGTGACACAGAACACCAGTAATGCTCCCTAGATTCCTACATGAAGTATAATGGAAATGAGAGTTTCTGAAAATTCTGCAAGAAATATAGCACCTTAAGAACTCAGAGACAATGAGGGCAGTATCCAGAGGAGCAGAAGGACCAATGGTCAGGAAGTGATGAAACACGAACCATCTGTAAGGTGATGCCTGAGGGATGCTATTGGAGGAGCAGCAGTGACAGCGAAAGTTGACTCACTCATGAAAACATGTGAGCATCCCCTGATGACTCCCAAAAATACTTTAGGGGAAAGGGTGCAGTAGACCGTGTCACCAAGGTGGAGGCAATGAGACATCCAAGTTGGGGTACTGACTTATTATAACTTAATTTGTACCCACAGACTGGTGAGACCTGAGGCAAATTTGAGTAACAGGAGTTACTTGGAGGTTAATTTCATAACAGCTTTGTACCTTTTTCTTTAAAATTTGTTTTTAATTAATACTTTTTAAATCTTCTTTATGTACTTCAGGTTTAAATGGAATAGCTTTTGAAGTATGCTTCAATGTCAAAATCTTAAATTTAGAAAGCATCTCTTTCTGTCAACTTTGGCTTCCAGAAAGAAGGAAAAGCTAGTGATAAAATTAATGACAGTGGACTTATACCAGTGTGCAATCATTAGAGGTATATACTAGTTTCTGGTACAAAGAGCCTGAACTTTGAAATCAAATAGACTGCAATTCAAATCATGTCTCCATCTGAGTCTCTGTTTCTTTATTATTTAATGAGCTTAAACTGTCACTGCACTGTTTTGTTTGAGGACTACTTTGCAATAATATTTATATATGCAATAGGCACTTGATATATAATTACTAATTATAATCAGTATTATTACTACTTTTGAGACTGAAATGTATGGAAATCAGAAACCTAGTGAGGCTCAGAATAAAACACAATAACCAGAGAATTTCCCTACTATTAGGCACTCGTTTCTCAGTCACGTCAGCTTTCTAAGAATTTAGTTTCTCAAAGTTTATAATTCCTGGAATTGAGGTACAATGGCTTCTTTGGCTTTCCAAGGAAATTACTTGAGATACAGACATGGCTATTTTGCATTTCTATAGACACTTGCTTGACATAAAAAAGTTAGTGTTATCCCACTTCAAAAAAATTAAATTCAAGAGGACGGTGCCGTAGCTCTGAAGGCTGGTGCACAAGAGTCAGAAGATCTCTAGAGAGAAGTAAATGCCAGTGAACTCTCCCATATTGTCCAGGCTTTCACTTTTCTAGCAGGGATGCTGATGTGGGCTTTCCTCTGAGGGGGTCCCATGAACAACACAGAGAGTACATTAGACTAGTCCTCTAGATTAGCAGACATTTGGTCATGTCCGAAGTTCACAAAGACATTGTGCCACAAGGCCCTTGATATTTGCTTCTGTCCCAAACATGCACAGTTAATGTAAATCCTGCTCTTCTGCAAGGTCCAAACTCTGACCCATCCACCTCACTCCATGTGCCATGACCAGCAAGGCTACCAAAGCAAGAAGTGTTATTATTGGCAATACAGCCTCGACACCATTATTGGACCAATAAGACATGACAATATTTTCTATGTACTAATCCTGGAAGCCAAAAGTATAAAGAAATGTTATGGACTATTTGAACCCAGGGACACTTTTCTAAGTGTGGGCCTTATTGACAGGATCAAATATTTAAGGACCATTTGGTGTGGACAAAACATGCTCATGGACATTTTTGATGAGACTAAATTTCAAGAACCTTTCGATGTGGTCTCTAGAGAGGCCACGTGTCCATAGAGTCAGACAGACGCAAGTTTAAATCTCAACTCCCTTACCTACTAACTGGCTACCTTGGGGAAGTGATTTACCTTTCTTTTTCTTCGTGGTAAAAGTTAATAATGGTAATACCTACCTTAGAAGATGGTTCAGGTAAATGAGACAATACATGGAAAGTACTAGCCTGTGTGCCTTTGATAAACACTAATTTCATTCCCCCCCAGTTCTCCTGAAGTGCTAATAGTTAGGGGCTTTACTTAGCATAACGGTGGGGAACAGCATGGAAAACAGGCCAGTCAGATTCCAGTTTTGGTAAAAATGAGACTTTAGGTAGCCATAGAGCAGCATGAAAGCCAAAGAATCCCCATAAAAGGCCAAGACCCTACCTTGGCCATCTCAGAGCTCAGGAGGAATCAGCAACAGGACCACTGAAGGCTTATTCCACCTCCTCATTTTATTTGGGGCACAGTCCCAGGTCTGGAGGCTCACTAGACTGCTTCCTATGGGACATACTGGGTGACCTGTAAGAGGGATCTTGTTACTACTTCAATGTATAATGTCTCATACGTGATCAATGAGGGCAACCAGCCTCAGAATGGTTTCCACTTAGAGTGGGTTGAATAGTATCACCCCAAAATTTTATTTCTGTGTCTGTAATTTCACTTCAGAATGTCTCCTTTATTTGGAAGTAGGGTCTTAGAAAGATATCATAGGTAAAGGTGAGGTCATACTGGATTAAGTATGGGTCCTAAATCCTAAATCCAATGACTGGTGTCCTTATAAGAAGAAGAGAAGACCCACAAGGGAAAGACAGTCATTTGAAGATGGAGGCAGAGCATAGAACGATGCAGCTACAAGCCTAGGAAGGCCAAGGGTGGATGGGAGCCACACGAAGCCAGAAAGAGGCAAGGAAGGATTCTTGCCTAGAACCTCCAGAGAGAGAATGATCTACTGACACTTTGATTTCAGAACCAGGACAGAATAAATGTCTGTTTTCAGCCACCACATTCGTGGGCATTTGTTACAGCTACCCTATGAAACTAATGCGTCACTATCCTTTATACTATGATTGTATGAGTTTTCACAGGATTTCCCCTTCAGCAGTGATGGCTTTTCTTCCTCCTCTGCAGTTCCTTTTCATTTCACCACAGTTCTTCTCCCTGCCACACTCCCCACGGCCTTCGGGTCCCCAGTTCCTGGTCGTGTTCTAGCTTCCACACGTTCTAGTGTGGCTCTCGGCTCCCCTAAATTCAATCTCGTCATGACAGAGGGGCGAATAGAGTGCCAGGCCTGAAGTTCCTCCACCCACCACTAACCAGCTGTGACCCAAAATCATGGCAATTGACTACTCTGTGCTCAGATTCTTCACCTGCAAAGCACAAATGAACACCAGCCCTGCAACCACACAGGCCACTGAGTTTTACCCTATGATAAATGAGAAAGGGGTTTGTGAAAGTGAAGGCTCAATTAAACCTGTGAGATGCTATTCCATTATTATAAGAACCCTCGCTGAAGACAAAGGACCTGGCAAATTGAAAGCGTGCGTTGCTGATTTCAGAGCCATTCTCAGACCCCTCCTTTCCTCCAGGTGTTCACCTCACGTCTGCCTTTACAGGCCATGGAGTTGATTCAGGGGAGGAAGGGCCATGATTGGTCTTTAACTTCTGGGAAGTGAAGCTTTTAATATCATTCCTGACAACCCCAGAACTCGTGCCAGGACTCCCACCATGACCTGGGCAAGATGAAACGTCAGGGGGATAGAAAATGCTGGCTATGTTTCTTAAGTTCTTGCCTTTCCTTGAGTCTGAACTATTAGGAACAGAGGTACTTCAATTCAATTTATTGGTAAACATGTCCAGAGAGTTGAGCACCGTGGAACTTTTATATGAAAGAAAAAAATAAACAACCTTGACAAATAAGAAAATTTCAGTGATATACCTATACTTTTAAGTTAAAAAAAAATCTGAATTTAAACTGGTCAATCCTAATTTAAAAGGCAGTGGAGAAAGTGAAATATTAATTAAACTGAGCCAAGTAAGTAACAATTACACTAATGATTTTTTTCCCTCTAATCATTAAACTCCTAATTTATGTCATTTTTATCTAGATTATTTGTGGCATTTCATCAATTTTAAAACACACCTTTTTTCACATTTTGACATCTATGAAATTGGGATGCATCCACGTTGCTTCTCATTTATAATTGCCAAGCCTTGTTGTTGTTGTTTTTTCCTTTCTGAGTGGCACTTAAAATGTGAGTGCATTTTATGATGAAGGGGTCTTAGAGTCTAGGAAATACAGTATTTTATTTGATGAAGATGGAAACTGTGACACTTGTAATTATATTTCTTTTTCTTTTTATAACGGTCTTATCAAACCTCAATGTAACAAGTGTGATACATTTTCTGCCTTGGACATACAGACTTGTACTGTTTGCTATAGAATTCAGTCATTTGTTCTTTTTGAGAACAAATGCATAATTAGAAAAAGAGGATATAATTTTGAGAGCAAAGAATAGAAAAAAACTAGATTTAGAAATAAAACTACAATCCAGTGCAAGGAAAAATGAAACAATTCCACTTCCATAATTACAGCCTTGCAGAACGTCTTCATAGAGCCCCGTGAGTTTTCTGCTTGAGTCTGAGCTAAGGATATGGCAAGACTCCTGGTTTCTAGCCCCAGACCTGCTGCTGGATAACACCTTGTCCTTTCTGAGCCTCAGTCTTTCTTGTCAGACAAAGCGACTGAGCTGGATGGTTTTTGAGATTTGATCTATTTCTAGGACTCTCTGATTATGCTCATTGAGGAGATTTATTTGCACAGACATGTTAACGTCTCGGGTCCACAGAGCATAACTGCTCCTGGGTCTTACCTGCGTGGTCGGTAACTTGCTGCAAATCTTCATTTGCAGAGACACTATAAAGAAACCAAAGTATTGTGAATCAGACGATGTGCATAAATAAATTATACTAACTTGCTTTTTAATCAGACAAGAGTAAATGCAGAGTCAAGCTTTATTACAAGAAGACTTTCAGAAACCAATGAACGGCGGGGACTGAAATAGTAATCTATTTTGTACTTTCAAACCAATATATAACTTTTGCAATAATAGAGTAATCTGTCAAGCTCCCAGTTCAAAGGAAAATCTCTAGGTGTCCATGTCACACCTTGCCCCAGCAGGCTCACCCACATTATTTCCATGGATCTTTGTGAGAGAAATGTGGAAGGGCACAAAGAAACACTTACAAGAATCCAGAGTCCAGCCACTGTTGAATACTTTCTTGTTTGAAATCTTCTACAATTGAGAAGAAACAGACCAGTCAGTCAAAGCACAACCAGCTAAAATGACTCCACTTCATTATTCAGCCACAACCCGTTTCCTACATGTTTAGTCACATGTTTCTATAAGGATACTCGTTTCTCTCCCAAAGCAAAACTTCCTGTGTTCCATAATCAGCCTTTCCTGAGAATGAAGTATAACCTTGCCAAAAGACTGTAACTTAAAGAAAATGTAAAGAGGAAGAAAAAGAAATCACCAAAGAGCAGGAGGAATTTTAAATTACCTGGAGTGAATGCGAAGGTTGAACAAGCACATGAGACTTGTGTCTTTCTCTTGTTGAATGTAAATCACCCTGGAGCTTCTCCCTATTAAATCATGACATTTCCCTAAAGCAGCTAGCCAGGGATGTTTATTTGCAAGGAGTTCTCTGCCAGGTTAGAAACCAAATTTGCATTCATTCCAGGGACAAATTGCACTGGACTCGCAGAATTACCAAAGACACCCTGTGTTAAAAATTCCCGTCTTTTAAGGTGGGTCTTTATCACGGACACAAGAAAGAGTCAACAGGTCAAAACAAGAGGCTGTAAAGGTTGCATTTCTTGTTAAATATTTGTTTCCTGTTAAATATTTGTTTCCATTCTGGTTAGCTACAGGAGACCCTGGGCTGATTTTCTTTGATTTTATCTTACCAAAGAATAAGGTACCTGAATTACCCTCTCACAGAGTATCTGGTGAACCAAAAAGGCCAGGTGGACATAAGAGGTATTTATTCTTCAATTGAGGTAATGTGCAGGGATGAAATGAATGGGATGGTGGGCAAAGGAGAAACACCATCAAACAGTTATTATACATGATAGTGGAGGGAGAAGTTTTCTTACTTATTATTCTTTAAACTATTAAAGTATTATTGATGCCTCATGTAAGACGCAGCAAATAAGAGCGTTTTGATAAAATGTTTGAAGTCTGGAAGGAAGTCTCATGTCCCTGGCATGGACTCCGCAAAGCTGTGGTGTCCTGGGAGACTAAGGATGAAGGGATGCTGGAGGGGAAAGGAAGCAGAGCTCATTCTTGAGTTGGTCTGTTTCCATCAAGAAGCTCTGTGTTTCGAGTGTCTGCAGGGGAAGTCAGAAGTGCCATTTGAGCAGAGGACCTGAATAGACATTTCTCCAAAGAGGACATACAGATGGCCAGTAGATAAATGAAAAGATGCTCAATGTCACTAATCATCAGACAAGTGCAAATTAAAACCACAATGAGATATCCCTTCACACCTGTCAGAATGGCTATCATCAATAAATCAACAAACAACAAGTGTTGGTGAGGATGTGGAGAAAAGGGAACCCTCGTGCACTGTTAATGGAATTCCAAATTGGTGCAACCACTATGGAAAGCAACATGGAGTTTCTTCAAAAAATTAAAAATAGAATTACTTTATGACCCAGCAATTCTACTTCTGGGTGTTTAGCCGAAGAAATCCAAAACACTAATTCAAAAAGATGTAGGAACCCCAATGTTCACTGCAGCACTATTTACAATAGCTAAGATATGGAAGCAACCCAAGTGACTATCAGTAGACCACTGGATAAAGAAGAGATGGTACGTATATACAATGGACTATTACTCGGCCATGAAAAAAGAATGATCTTACCACTCAGTGACAATATGGATGGACCTAGAGAGTAAGATGCTGAATGAAGTCAGACAGAGAAAGACAACTACCATGTAATTTCACTTATATGTGGAATCTAAAAAACAAAATAAATGAACACAGACTCATAGATACAGAGAACAAACTGATGGTTGCCAGATGGGAGGGAGGCTGGAGGGCTGGTTGAAAAAGAAGAAGGGATTAAGAAATATAAATTGGTAGTTACAAAATAGTCATGGGGATGTAAAAGACAGCACAGGGGAATGTGATCACGAATATTATAATTATGTATAGTGTCAGGTGGGTATTAGACTTGTTGGGGTGATCACTTTGTAAGTTATATAAATGTTGAAGCCCTATGCTGTTCACCTGAAACTAATATAATATTGAGTGTCAACTGTAATTGCCAAAAATATATACAATAAAAACTATTGGACTTCCAAAAGAATAAAACAAATGCCCATTTCATAGACGTTTCTGGCATCATGCCAGGAGCACTGCTATGTTCAAAGCCAAGTCCTTGTTCCAAAATCATGTGCCCCCAGCCCAAAGCCCCCACATCCCTCAGCACCCGAAGCAGCACAGTTTCAGACAGCCCTGAGGGCCCATTCTCACCCAGCGTGTGGATGGTGAGACTCTGGCTTTCGTCCTCAGAGCCAGGAGGCAACGGCACATCCAAGGGAGCCCATGCCTTCTTGGTGGACCTCAGGATGTCTCTCCTGCTCTTTTCCTGGCTTCCTTGAGGGTTGTCAGATCCATGTGACTTCTCCGCCATCGTAAGAGAATAATTCAGCACACTAATTTAAAACACACACAAATCAGACACAGTGAGCTCAGCTTCCGTGCATGGCTCAGTGAGAGAGAGAAGGCCAGAATGCTCACAGCGTAATGAGCAGATCCAGGCTCACAATCTTTGGGAGCCTGGCTCACCCACCCAAGCCGAGTTCCCTGTTTCAATGCAGTGAAATGGAGAGGCAGCTGGAGACCAGGGACTAATGTGGCCTCACCCGTCACCAGGCCACATCTGCACTACAGTGGTCTGGGATGTGAACAGAGAGTAAAGAAATTAGACTACTGGATACACCCAGACAAGGAGGAAGTTTAAAAGCACTGATTAACGTAATAGGTACCCTTCAAATTTATCCAACAGTCTCTATAAAAATATTTTTAGAGACGCAGAATACATTTAAAAAATGAGGGCTTTGGCAATAGATCAAACTGGCTGAGTCTCACCTCTGCAACTTACTGTGTGGCCTTGTGTGAATTAATATAACCTCTTTGCATTCGCTTAATTTTTTACAGGTGGGATGAATTGTACTGAATTTTAATAGCTGTCAGCCTTAGTGGAGTACATATTATGAGCTCGATTCCATGCTGAATTCTATACAGCCTTATTTATCTAATTGTCAATAAAGGAAGTAAATCTAAATGTCACAATTTTGCAGTAAATTGAAGAACAAAGGGGTTAAGCTGCAACCCCAAGGCTGCATAGCAACGAGGATTTAAACCCTGGCTCTGTTCCCATGACTATGAAGCTGTACCATCTACCCTATAGGGTGGTTTGGGACTATTAGAATATTGATAACTATATTTTGCAAGTGGCACAAGAAATAAAGGCTGCCCTCATTATCTCATTTGACATTTATTAACATCCTTATGAGGCTCAAAGAATAAGGGAAGGAGACAGACACTTAGAGCAGCTGCGTAAATCGTGTAAACTCCCCAGACTATCAGCACGTTGAGAACAAGGGCCTCCCTCTTACTCATCGATATGTCTCCAGTATATGACTGAATTCTCAGCACATAGTAGGTGCTCAATAAGTGTGTACAAAACCAAAGTAGCAAAGCTAGGGTTCAAAATCACACTTTCTAACTAAATTCTTTCTATGTCATCTACTTAAATTGACATTACCCCGTTTCCCTGAAAATAAGACCTAGCCAGATAATCAGCTCTAATGTGTCTTTTGGAGCAAAAATTAGTATCAAACACGGTATTCTACTATAGTATAGTATGGTATGGTATAGTAGAGTATATAAGACCCAGTTTTATATTATATTAAAATAAGACCAGCTCTTATATTACCTTATATTATATTAAAATATATTAATTTTTGCTCCAAAAGACACAGAGCTGATGGGCCGGCTAGGTCTTACTTTTGAGGCAACACGGTAGTTTATCCTTCAAGCTTAGAGAGATGACAAAATAGTCAAACACCCCCTTTAGCAGCATGTCTCGCATCCCTAAACTTATGCATAACCCCTGATCACAGGACACATGGACCATCATTTCTAACCAGCATTTCAACAGGTCGAGTTATTCAAATTCATTGTAAACATCTGAATATTCTAAGTATAGGTGAACATTCTAGGGGCAACTGGCAGGAAGAGTCTCCATATATACTTTATCTAGTAAAATTCCATCATTCGTGGGAAATGTAAATACATGTTTATTGTAATAGTAAATTACTGCAAAAATTGATGACAATTGTGATGACTATTAATATTATATTAAAAAGAAAGGAATTACTAAGACATTTCAATTAATTATACACTTGGGCAAAAGGGAAACATTTAATACCTACATTAACAGTGAGCATTCTAGCCAGCAAATTTCAGAAAGTCAACTTTAGGAATATCCTCTGGGAATAAATAAATGTTTGTAAAAATTTCAATGATAATCCAAGAAAAAAATAATATAGATCAGATTATATTTCTAACCTTTATAGAATTGTTTGGTAGACTAGAATTCGTAACAGTAGAAAAAATAACCTTTAGACACTGCATTTAATTTTTAGTTATTTAATTTTACATAAGCTTTGGGTCTTTTGAGTAAAACAGAGTTCTCTTCGGCAATGTCTTGCATCTCGTGCGTGCAGATTATAATCAAAGCACCAACTCTGACAGTGCAAAATTTCACAGGGCAGAAAAACTCCAAAATCATGCTTAACGATGTTCATGAAATATCAGACTCAATAAAGGATCGGGGTTTGAAGAAAGGAATAACATATTATGAAAAAATAAAATCCCCTAAATATTCTTGCTCCTTTACTGACCTTGCCTGGAAGTCAGTTTCTATTTAGCAAGAGAGATTTTGCTCTGTAATGAGAGCAGGAGGTATCAAGCAACTGACAAATTGCTGAATTTGTTGAATTTTAACCTAGCCACCACTTTTTCAACACGAGTATAACACTAAAAATGATCAAAGTTCTAGATAAAAGTGTTGCTTTATCGGTACGTCCCCAGATGTCTGTTCTACGATGAATGGCATGTTTGACCTCACCCTCCAGCCTTGAACAACCAGTGAGGACGTGCTCCCTGCCAGCACAGTGGTGCCTGGCTTTCGAGCAGGAAAAAGTGTGCCAAGGAAAGTGGGAACCTTTGCTAAATGCAAGGGTCAGGGGCCAGTCTGTAAAGAAAAACTCTTCTGTCCTCCTCTGCTTTAATAGATGCCTTCCCAGTCAGTAAACACATCTGCTTCTGGAAATGGATTCTCTGATGCTTAGATGACCTTCCTTTGGCATCCACTGGCTTGACCCCCAGAGCAGCCCTCTGGAAAGGGACACAGATCAGGTGGCAGCCCTGAATTGCCCAGCGGACTGACAGGGCAGAAGTTATGGCATGTGGCCTCTGCCGTTCCTTCTAGTTAACTCATCTGTCCCCAGGACATTTGGAACCAAATTCTTGCCAGCGCTGACTTAGCCCAAGGTGAACCTTCATCCTGGACTGCGTTGTCCCCTGTGCAGTCAGAGCCTTCTCTCTTTTCAGATTATTTCTATTCTGAGTACTATGTCATTAATCCTTATGTGTATGAAGAATGTCTGTTGATGTGGGAAATGTCTTATATTATCATGATTAATTTTAAAAAAGAGGATGCAAAACTATGTATACGAGTATACCAAGAACTCAATTTTATATTAAAAAAAAAACACAATGTATTGAAAAGACAAAAAAGAAATGCACTGAAATGTTATCAAGTGTTCATAATTTTAAAAATTATTAAGATGAGGAAAAAAATTGGTTTTTGTTTCATTAATCTTACATCACATTTTCTTTCAAGCCATCATAAGATCTCAAAAAGGGTCCAGACTTGCCTTGTTCCCCTCCAGCCTCCATATACGGTGACGTCCCCAGTAGCAGGAGTATGCAGAAAGAGGCACCTGCCCCAGGATCCTGCCCCTTTCCCAGAGGTACCTCCACTTACCGAAGTTTAAAAGGAAGCCTCCAGAACCCCCCAGGCTCTTGAACAGATGATGACCAGAGCCCGACACCGTTCACCTCCCTACACACACTATGTAAGGGAACAGTCCTGCGAGGCTGACACGCTGAGAGCACTGATTCGTGCTTCTTACCCTCAGAGACCACAGGACTGTGCCCATCACATCTTAGAGCCATGTCCATTCAGCAGGGAATGCTGCCTCACCTGGCCCAATTTACCACCCTCCCCACACTGTTCCAACCCCTGTGCCCTCTGCAATTCATGGACTGTTACCCACTAAATCCCCTTTACTCTAAGCTCTTCACTGAATGTCTCTTCACCTCCTTTCTTTAATTGAAACCTGGACATAACTTCCTTGGCCACGCTCTCAAGATGTGGCTTTTTTTTTTTTTTTTTTTTTTTTTTGCCTATTGAAATGGGACCATAGTCTTAGAGATGGTACACATTTCCTCCATGTGCTTCATTGCTGCTTGACGACTTTCTTTCCTCTGTTCTTTAAAGAATATACTACCAGACTCTGTGGGCATCCACACCTAGGACATTTGCCTTCATTTACTGAACATGATAAAATAGTATTTCTGTTATCTTTCTAGAAGATTTCATTATCAATCTACATGACCCATCAATACCTGACCGACCACTCAGTTCAATAATCTGCTCACTTGTAACACTATCCATATCCCCCATTCTCTTTATAACCCACTCAAATCAGTACGCTAATGGTCGACTATCAGTTCTTACCATTTTAGATTTTTCAGCAGCATTTGATGGAGTTGACCACTTCCTCTTAATGGAAATAATTTTTTCATTTGTTTTTTTTAATACCACACTCTTCGAGATACCCTCCTATTTCACTCAAAGCTTGTTTCCTCAAGCTCTTTTCCCAGTTTTCTCCTTTCTAGCTTCTAAACTTTGAGTGTTCTATATTTCAATCCTCTTATCCTCTCTATCTACATGCTCTCCTTATATGAGTGTGGCTTTAATTTTTCTTCTGTAATCCCATTGTTCAATGCAAATCACATTGTTTTGTTAAGTCTGTGTTTGCACTTCTGTTGAACCACCCTGAGATTTTTTTTTGGGACCGAGATCCTAGCTCTCATATCATAATTGTATGGAAGAGGTACTCAGTGTACATTTGTTGAATGAATTGAGAAATTGAGGAATTGGAAGTTGAGGAATTGAGAAATACCAAAGCAAATTTGGTTATAAAATCATTAAGGATTTCATACATATGCATACATGCACACGTGTGTATGTGTGTATATTTTCTACCTCCATTTTGAAGCAGAGTTTTCTGAGTAATTACCTGATGCCCACTTCTGCCATTTCAACCAAAACTATCTGAGTAAATACTTTCTTTCACCTTCTCTTATGTGTCTAACCAACAGCTAGCAAGCAGATAAAGATCTTAATTCATCACCAGGGAAACAAAACAAGTAACTTATTTTAATGAATCACCAAATAGTCAAGTGGTGGAATGACATTGGGCATGTAGTTTTCAGTTGTCTTGGATTGTAATTTCCTCTTGCATAACATGAGAGAATCGGATGAGATGACATAACTCCATAAGTTGATTATCCTATTTCTAGCCTCCACATAGACTATTTAATACTTCACTAATGGAGCTCCCATTTAAAAAACATTTTAAAGTTATGTCCATCAAAACTATACAAGCGAGAAAAATAAAACATTGCTCCGATTACTCATAGGTTAGGGAGACCACGCAGAACCGCCAGCAGCAAAGCCAAGCCAGGAATGCCCTTTTGCTCTTCTTTCCTATCCAAGTATCAAAGTCCCACAAACACTTGTCAAGATTCCCAAGTGATTCAGTGAAGTAAAGGCAGATCCTGGGGAAGAGAGTGTTCTGTCAACACTCTGCCGGGAGGAACAAGCAGTCTGTGATGACTTTTTCTGTGGGTGGCTTCCTCCCACCAGGAAATATGTGAAGGGTGCTCGCTCCTGTCATTTCGGAGCAAGCTGGATTTAAAGACAAGGCAGTTATGCCCAAGTTGGGAACCCAAAGTCAGTTCTCTTGGGCGTGGAGTTTTCATCTTTTGCTCGTGAAATAAGCAAATGATTAGTAATTCACGAACCGTCATACAGCTTCCTGGAAACTTGAAATGCTTGCAAGTCTGGTAAAGTTGGATCTCCTGATTTATCTACTGCTAGCCCTGTTCCAACTCCTTCCCCATTTTAAAGTGACTTTTCTCAATGAGTCCCACTTTTCTCAACATTTCTACTTTTGTCTTCTCAACATCTGCCTTGCCTCCTCCTGAGGAGGGACAATGAAAGGGTGTGGGAGCATCTACGATCTACTGCTCGTCTCCATTCTCACATCCTTGCAGTCCAGGTTCCTTCACGCACACCATATTCTGGATGCACAGAATTCCTGTTGTTCTCAAACTTGCCCTCCTCTCTGATCTGACTGGGGGAAGATCCCTCTACTAGCACCACCCTTCTCTTTACTGGGTACCATTTCATGAATTCAAACAGAACTTATTCTACAGAACTTTTTCACCTTATCACTCCCGCCCTAGCCTGCTTAGGCCACAGCAACCTGTGCAACCGCTACTGTAGCACTATTCACACTCAAATCAAGTAGTTTATGTACACTCCTGCCTTTCCCACACAACTAAATGGACTCCTTGGGGGCAAGAACCATGACTGACACATTTTTGTATCCATGGTACTTAGTGTATGACATGGATAATAATAGGTGATCGGCAATAACCCTTTAATGAATGAATGATTACTTCTGACCTTGGACTCTGTCTTTGCTCAAGGGGAGGGGGGAATTGTGACTTACTCATCTTTGTAGTTTCTAGCATGTCAGGCATATTACCATGCACTAATTGTTACCAAAGCACATTATACAAATGAACTGATAGATAAAGAAATTCAATCATGAATTCTACTAAGTCCATTCAATTAAATATTTTACTGTCTGCTGTGTACAAAGAAACTTTGAAGAGCTTACAGTTGACTACAAGAAATAGTATTTATTAACTACATATTGTGAAGCAGACTATAATATGCATTTTAAGAGAAGTACAAAGCAACTGTTCTCAAATAGTAAAGGAGGAAAATGTTTACTCAGGGGCATAAAAACAGGCTTCTTGGAAGGGGAAGTATTGGCCCCGGCTCTTGAAGATGGGATAATGGATAGGCAAATGTTCCAGACAAGGGAATTAAAATGCATGTGTGCAGAAATTTCACCAAAGGGCTATTAAGCAGTGGCTTTGCAACAATTAAACAGATGTTCTTCAATGTTAGCGTACTGAAATCACAAGTCATCTTAACTGATGGTGTGATGATTAATTTTATGTACCACTTGACTGGGCCATGGGGTGCCCAGATATCTGGCTAATCATTATTTCTGGGTGCAAACGTGAGGGTGTTTCCAGAACAGATTAGGATTTGGCTCAGTAGACTGAGTAACGCAGATTGCTCGCCCCAATGTGGATGGGCACCATTCAATCTGCTGAGGGCCTGAATAGAAGGAAAAGGTGAAGGGAAATTTCTCTTTTTCTCTGCTTCACGGAGTGAGCTGGGACGTCCGTCTCTCCCTGCTCTGGAAGTGGGATTTGCACTATTGATATTCCTGGTCCTTGGACCTGGGAATCAAAATGGAACACCACCACCAGCTTTCCTGGGTCTCCAGCTTGCAGATGGCAGATCATGGAACTTCTCAGACCTTATAATTGTGTGAGCCAATTCCTTACACTAAATCTCTCTATAGATAGATAAATAGATGTTGCCATAGATATTTCTCTCTAGATATCTATACGTACAGATATATCTATATCTATATATCTATATATAGATATAGATATATGACCTATTTCATTTCTCTGGAGAACCCTGACCATTGTAGATAGTTATTTCTCTTAATACCTTTAGTTGAGCTTTATTACACCTTTCTTCCATATACCTTTCCTAATACCTTTAAAAAATGACTGGTCAAGCAATTCACTTTAAGATCTTCAGGGGTAAACATCTCAAGTTTAAAAATATATTGTTATACAATAAAAATTGCATCACAGTTCAGTCTAATAGGGAACCATCATCATGGTAAAATTCTTAATTACGTAAGTGAGAAAGTGTTTTGTCCAAGAACACAAATAACTGGTAGTGAGGAGAAGAGATCAAGATTTAAGCTCCTGTGTCTAATTTCCTTTCCCACCTGGACTGTTTTAATCCTCTGATGTCTGAGCTGTCTTCATCCCTCCTTCTCCTGCATGGCCATAACCATAAAATCTCAGGGAATGTAGAGAAGGGAATAGGTTTATTCCTTATGAATGATTATAAGAAACTGTCATGATATTACAACTTTGTACCCATTTATTATATTGGGAAGACAAAGTCTATCCTAGATAAAAATCCAAATATACAGAAATAGGTTACTTATGCATTACTGAAAAGAACCCTCCATTAAGGCAGGTAGATTTTTTATTATTTCCTATAACTGTATATGAGTCTATAATTATTTATAAATTTAAAAAAATCATTTAAACAACAAAATACAAAACAAAAATAGAGTCCCAAATAATTCATCAAAATAAATTTCCATAGTGTTGAGGATTTAATGTGAAAAATGAAGTGAAAATAGTCCTAGAATAAAATATCGGTGAACATTTTTCTAATCTTGAGGTGGTAAATGCCTGTGGAGAAATGACACGGAAGGTAATGAAGAAATATCATAATGGATTTAACCAGATAAAAATTTATAATTTACTGTGGTGAAAATAATAAACATGTCAAATGGAAAAAAACAAAATAAGTGTAAAAATATTTGCAGTATATGTGACATTAGAAGTTTTCATGTCCTTAACGTATGACATGAAATTACAAATCAAAAAGAAAAAGCTACGTAGAAGTAGAAGCAATGTAATGAACAGGCAATTCAAAAATAGAAAATCGATGACTGAATGATTAAAAAATATAAAGTAATGAACCTTATTACTATTCAAGGAATGAAAACTAAAAAGAGAAGAGTTTACCATATTAAATTCTCAGCTATAACTTCGTTAGAGACAGAACACCTCGAAGGTGGGGAAATTGACACTACTCAATGTTTGTGGAAAGATTAATTACCTAACTGGAAAGCAGCGAGGTGATATGTACCAATGTATAAAAGGTGCAGACGATGGGAAGAAGAAAAAGTGATTTTTAGAGTAGAATGCCAATAAATAGCGGTAGAAGGAGTGATGGAGTTAGAAAATCATCAACTGAAGGACATGGTAGTAATAAACCATTTCAGTAATTAGGTGTCAAACTGAGCCAGTGAAAGTGTATGAGACATAAGATATCTAAATTTTCTCAAAATATCTCCTCAAGAAATACACAGGGAAACACAATACGTTTGCAGTGAAGAAACTTAGCAGATACCATCTTCACCAAGTGCTCCTTATTCACGTCTCAGGTAATGGGACGGAGTAAATCACGTCCCTCCTGATATGACGCACTGAGGACATCTTGTTTCGGTGGCATTCCCACCAAAAATGCATAAACTGAATCTAATATGAAGAACTATGCCATACGTCCAACTTGAGGGACATTTTACAAAGTGATGAGCCTGTTCTATTTTAAAACTGCCAATGTCATGAAAGACAAATGTGTCCTTTAAGATAGTTTCTTTTGTACTCTGCAGTACAATCACAAGTATTATAGAAATGCTTGTTTTCTCTAGATCCACTTTCTTCTTCCCGAAACCTTCAATAACTTGTTGGATTTGCCTCTGTAGCCCACAGAGGTCACCCTGTGACTGTGCAGACCGCAGGCTTCCCACCACGCCTGGACCACGACACGAGCAGATGACTGTGTTTTCCAGGTTTCGAACATTCAGAGCACCTGTGCACCCAGCTCCCCCTGGGCTCCCTCTAGAGTCCCAGAGGAGCTTGCTCTGGGAGATGACCAGCCCTGAGGACAACCCCAAGTGACAAGGGGATCAATAGCTCCCAGCACACTGGACACCCACTTGGGCACACTGGTGGAGAATCTCTGAGCAAGGCCATTTAGGCAGCATTCTGGTGTCAACTATGACATAAAAACATGATCATAATTTATTTCAATAGTGCGTAACAACATCTCATGTGTTAACATTATGAGACAAGTTTCACTGAACTCTGAACTCATTTGAGTATTTTGATGACTGCTTCCTCCTTTTAAGGTTTTAGCCCCAGGATTAACTCATTTCCTAATATGGTATACTAAAATAATGATAATTAGGTAATCTTTCAATGGGAAATTACAGTGAAAGGTTAACAGTGAGAAAAGTAGCTGCTCTTTTCTTTTCTTACAACCTTCTTCAATCTGTAGCCCTAAATCAAGTTGCCTGGTTTAGCAACTAAAAACACAAGACGTTGAGTTATATTTGAATTTCAGATTAAAAAAATTTTTTTTTAAGGAGAACTGGCTCTGGGTGGTGAACACACAATGGGATTTATAGATGATATAATACAGAATTGTACACCCGAAATCTATGTAACTTTACTAACAATTGTCACCCCAATAAACTTTAATTAAAAAAAAAATTTAGCATAAGTATGGCCCATGCATTATTTGGGATACATTTATACCCCCAAAATTGCTGTTTATCTAAAATCCAAATGTAACTGGTGTCTTTTATTTACCTCACAAGCCTTTCCCTGAACCAGTTTTCTCCAGGCTTTCAAAAGGAGAAGTTTTTACTTCAATAGCAGGTTCCACCTGTACCAAAAAATTCCACATGGTCCCAGCATCTCAAGCTCAGTTTTCATATTTAGTGAATTCACTGGTTAATTTAAAACCAGAGTTTAACTGTTTTGCTTCATCTTAATGAGCTAGACCTCCCTCCGGTAGTAAGGAAAAAAATAATCAGTGAACATGACACAAAAGTCCCAAGATACAAAGAATAGCTACAAAAAGAAGGAAAATATAATTTCTGCATCTCACCTCAGAAATATTGCTTGAAACAGTACTCACAATACAGGGGAACTAAGCTAACAATTTTGATCCTAGAGCATTCCAGTCCCCTGTGTTTTAGACTTTTCCATGTTAATGGAAGCCACGCAGGGAGTCCTGGGTGCTGAAATCATCCAGGCCTGAATCCATGACAATTAGATCACTTATCTTATTGCTAATAGCCGGTCACACAGCTGCAGGTAGAAAAGATTCAGAACGTGCCATCACTGCCCTTTTAGTCCAACTGAGAGGAAATGAGAAGAACTAACATCCCCTTCCCCACGGATGGAAACGTAAGAGTTGCTATACTAGAAGAAAGGTGTCTTAGCAGAGAAATGACCCTTGAAGTTCGCTGCACTTGTTTACAAAAAGTGTCTGTAGAGGTCTTAGATGCCTTCCTGTCTCCTTCAGCACTACAGCTGCTACCACTCAAAAGTCTTTATGACCACAGAACTGTGACCCAAGTTTCCATCTGCTCTTAGTTAAAAGTTAGTCATAGAAAGCCAGGACAGTCTGCTTACCAAAATCCATGGTCAAGTTGAGGATCAAGGTATATATATATATATATTGATTCTCTCTACCCTGCCCTCTAAAGAAAGAATGTAAGAAAGCAGTTAGAAATGGCGGGAGTTCTAAGGAACCAGTACTGGACTCAGAGGAAGAGCATATGCGGAATGAATATAATGGTTCCAGTTGTGTTTTTATTTCTATGAACCCTTCTGCTTTTCCATTAACGCCCTTTGACCTGTTGGCAGTGAGTGGCATCAGCTCTGAATGCAGGACTGAAAAGTACTTTGCTGAGGCAGTAAAGCAAACTTGTCTTAATTTGGTTACCATGGTTATGGTGCTGTGTGTTACCACCCCCGATGATTTGCATTGCAAACCATCACTGGAAATGAGGACAGCAGAATTTGATATTCTGGATGGAGAGAACGAATTCCCAGGAACTTCTTGAAAGTTCAGAGGGAACAAAACATAAATACTCAGACATTCTCCCAAACCCATAAAGAAGGGAAGGGAACAAACTGTATGGCTAATATCAGTCCTCTCCTCCATGAACTTTCCAGATCCATAATGTATTTCTGTTGAAAGATTCAGGTAGTTTCACTTTAGAAAGATTAATAAGCACATCATCAACCTCATTTTTTTAAATTAAGTTTCACAATCACATTCAGCATGCATCCTTGTAAAGAACATAATACTAAATCACTACCTAATGATTATTACATTCTTGATCCATGCATGCCAACAATACTCTTCATTTTAATAAGCTGTATTATTAGAGTTTGAAATGATGGAAAAGACCAAGTGCATTTCAAGTTATATTTCACGTCAAACAAACAGGAACCCCAATACATAAAAAGGACGTGCTGAGGTTGCCTTCAAGGGCAATGAGGGGAAAGAAAGGGCCTCACCACATCTTCCCTCCCCCTCTATGACAGCTGTGAGTTTCCTCTGCAGAGCCCCTAGCTTCGGTGAGCAGGATTTGACAAAGCTTATAAGCTGGCCTCAAACATGTCCTGGAAGATTTCCCTTGTCTTTGAGGCTTTCTCCCACCTCCACCAGCAGTACATGAGACCTTTACTCTCAGAAGCCCAGGAATGTCTCGAGGCCTGAGAAAACACTAGCATTCTCTTTCTCCTGTGGCATCCACTACTCTCTTGGTCCTGAGGAGACCAGAAAGTGTACACCACCTGTCGGGATGTGGTGGTCTTAGACAAAGGCTAACTGACAAAGCAGATATTAATTGAAGTAACATATCCAGAAATACACTTGGAAAACGAAGTTTCTATGTTAACACTTTTCATTTCAGAGGATTTCAATAAAAAGTGATTTTTAAATAAAAATTGGAACGCAATTGCATCCACAAAGAAACTCTTAATTACCCATGTTTTAGTTACCCATTAGTTACATCTGTGTTTATTTATTAGTTCATTTATTGGGAGGTTGTAGAACACAATGCATTGGAATCTGCATTCGTAATTAGGAGAATGGGACCCTATCTAAACCCGGTTTCTACTAGAATGGTTTTGAGAAAATCAATTCCTCTTAAGAGGCATAGTTGATTTAGAAAAATAATGTGTACATCATTGAAGAAACAAAAAAGCTTTCTGCATGAAAAGTATAGAAGGTATATATCAAATACCAAAGTGTGTGAAATGATGAGCAATTGATAACCAATGCCTCGTTATTCTAAGGGATCTCACAGGTAGAGCTCTCAGCCTAGTTTTGAGGATCTGGAATAAACATCCTGGAAAATACACAGGCTAAGCTTGGTCCTGAAGGAGAATAGCAATTAGTCAAGGAGGTTAGGGAGAAGGGAATAAACTGAAAAGGAGAGGTGGTCCAGTTAGTAAAGATGTGAGGGTAGGGCAAAAGTGAGATTGGGAACGTGATGCCATTCGTTTTCCATATTTTCAATAAGTAAATCATTCTTATTACCTTGATTTCTTTAGACCTACATAGAGTTCTTGTAAAAGGATGGCAGGGATAAAGAAAGTGAGACACAAGAAAACTAAGTGATTTCACAGTGTCACAAAATGAATTTTTGACATATTAGCCACTAGAACTAAGGTCTCAGGAATCCCTTACACAACGCTTCTACCATTAATACGTCATCCTGGGAAAACAGGCTAAAAGAAGAGGCAGAGTTTTAACGTATTCCCAATTAACTGATTTCACTTGTAATCCTTTTTGTCTGAAATAGCCTTCTAAAGGGTGCCGGTAAGTAAATGTAAGCCCTTATTCTCTGCTTGGGGTGCGGAGAAGAAGGTTGATGCAGGCAGAGGGACAGCATATGCATAAGTCTAAGGGCAAGAGAGAGAACGGTCCACTTGAAGAACTGCAGGAATCTAAGTATGGCTACTTGATAATATATGAAGAGCCAATGTCAAGAGATGGGTGGAGAGGGAACGAGTAACCAGGACATGAAGGGTTCACATGACATTAAGAGGTTTGAGCTTTATTCTGAGGGGTAGTGGGAAGTGACATGCTCAGATTTCCATTCTAAAAAGTTCCTCTTGCTTCAATATGGAAAATGGAATGAATGGAAGAAACAAGACTGAAGACAGGAGACTGGGAACCAGGTGAGATGTTATATAACGGTGACTGCAACCGTGGCCTCAAGATGAGAGACAAAGATATGAGTTACTTTTGAACTAAAATCAGTAGGTGTTATTGACTGATCCACTATGTGGGGGAGACAGTGGTCAAGATTATTCTCAGGTTTCCCACTTGGTAAGTAATGAATACCATTTCATTTATTGAGCAGGAATTACAGAAGGAGCTGTAAATTTATGGAGGGACATAGTGTGTTTTGTTTTGCAAATGTAGAGTTTGGGGTTCCCATGGAAACAGAAAGGGGAAGCTTGGTATGCAGTTTGGATACGTGAGTCTATAGAGTTCAGCAATGAGGTCTGGGCTAACATGCATATCCATCCACAAAACAGATCTTAAATGAAGCTCTGGTGACAGATGAGTTCACTACTACAGGAAGGAGCCTGGAGTGCGAGTAGGGTCTAGACCAAGAAGGAGAGCAAGGTGAGAGGAGAGATTAAGAGTGCCTGAGCAGAAGCAGGCATGTGAGCTCTGGAGAAGTGACACCTTTGATCTACATGAGATGCCAAATTATAATCATCACATTGCTTGAGAAGTCTCGAATAGAATCAGTCGTATTGTTGGAATGTCTAATGGGTTCAAACTATCATGGGGAGAGAGAGAGAGAGAGAGAGAGAGAGAGAGAGAGAGAGAGAGAGAGAGAGAGAGAGAGAGAAGACAGTTGACACTTTTGGTTCAAGGGTTTCCAAACCTGAGTGTGCATGGGAGTGCCTAATCTTAGAGGTTTTAGTTGACAGGTCTGGGGTGCGATGAGAAAATCTGCATGGTTATCAAGTTCTCCAAGACAACTCTGATGCAGTGAGTCATAAGAGCAACATTTCGGAATCATTGTTACCGGTTAGTGCACCCTTTCTCTTGCTTGAACTCTGACCAATTTTGTTTCTTGACATTGTTCTTCTACGCATATGCCCACTTCCTATTATTAAACATTTAAAAGCCTATTAATTAGGCTAGAAGAGTTGTGCTACTCTTCCCACTTTCATCGTGGGCAAACCTCTCCTACAGAGAAGATGTGAATGATGATAGTGGTGATGGTTTTAATGCTCCGAGGCAGAGCCTTGGGTGGGAAGAGAGAGCTTCAGGCTTCCTAGAATCTCCATCAGACCCACACTTGTTACTAAGACTAATTGAAGCATTTCCTATTTTTAAAAAGAATTATGTCCACACAGCTTCAAAGGTATACCCACTCTCATTTCAACCAAGTTCTTCCCATAAAAGACTTTTATGCTTAACAGTGGTGACGAAAATAAGATGAGATGATGATAATGCTAGCCATCATTTATTATTGTCTTGTGCCAAACCCCATACTAAAAGTTTTACAACATTTTCTTACTTGAGTCGACCAAGAAACTTAGGTGGAAGTTATTTCATCCCCATTTTATAGATGAGGAAACTGAGTTACACAGATATTAAACAACTCACGCCTAGTGACACAAATCATAATGAATAGAGCCAGGAATCAGGCAAAACTAGGCCTATCCAATTCCCAAATCCATATTCTTAACAATTATAATATATATACATAATATATATATTATATGTAATATATACGTAATAATATGCAATATATATATTCATTCTCAGAGTTCATAGAAGAGAGTACCAGAAGCTCCTGTATGCTTTCTAAATGCTCAGTTTGGGGAAGGAGAGCATAATTTTTCAGAGATGTCAGAATCTTTCTCAGATTTCCCATGATTCTGAACAGAGGAGAAATAGATTTAGCCCAGTTTTTCTGGTTCCACCAAGTTGAGTCAGAGAATTGGTTGTCATATTTGTTGAGAGAGTTTCTAATCAGGCCCAGGAGCCCTGACTAAACGGAGACAAGGGCTAAAGCTTAAGCTTTCCTTCCTTCTACATTCATGCAAAATCAATCAAGCTCAATATTTTTTGAACATTTCCAATGAGCCAGAAACTTACTAGAAAACACCATCCCCATGTACAATACAATTAAATGATGATTGGGCTGATTTATAGGTTAGTAAGCTACAAAAATAAATGGGAGGCTATTCTTTCCTAAGGAATCTTTAGCAGATAATATGATGCTAAATGCTTAACATGAGACTCAGTGACCCCAAATAGCTCTGTGTTCCACTTGGTGGACATTAAGATGGTGTTACATTTTAGGAAAACATTTCACAATGCTTGTTATATTTTATCCCTAGAGTTAAATTTGGCACATCGAGGTCAACAAATGCTTGGTATTCCTTCTCATCACCATAGTTCCTGCTCAGCCAATTCAGTCTTTCCGCAGGAAAGATCTAAATCCAGTTCTGCCCTCGCTATGAAGAGGTCTTCCTCTTTCACCCTTATTTTCCTGTGCTTGGCCCTGAGCACTTACCACGTTGTGCCTGCTAATAGACCACTGATTCTCTACCGGAACTGATTCTACCCCCAAGGGAACCTTGGGCAACGTCTGGTGACATTTGTTGTTGTCACAGTGGGGTGGAAGATGCTGCCAGTGTTTATTGGTTAGCAGTCAAGGACACAGTGCAACACGCCCTAATGCACAGAGCAGCCACCTTCCCTACAAACAAAGAACTTTTCAGTCTTAAATGTCAAAAATGTTGATATTGAAAAACCCTGTTTTTCAGTAAATTGCTTAAGACTTAGTGCCACAAGTGCTTAGTTCCAGCTCTGGCTCCAACACTTAACTACCTGAGAGACACTGGGCAGGTCTCAGTTTCTGAGACTCAATATTGTCACCATTAAAATGAAAATACTTATTTTACGGATGGTCTCCTCCCAGAATTATTGATTGCACTCATGCATTAGAACAATAACCATTAGATGTATTGGGGCTGTATATATGATGTTGACAATAATAATAATAATTGTGCAGGCAGTTTGTATGCGTAGCTCTAGAGCTCAGTAATGAAACGTAGGCTGGATTTTAAATCTGAACTCAAATCATATTCATTTAAATTTCATCTCAACAAGTATTTACGGAGCAGCCTCTCCGGGGTAGCATACTACTAGGTACTATAGATATAAAAATAAAATAGTCTCCCTGAATTAAGGAGCTCTTTTATTAGGATGGAGATAGAGTCGTAAACAGAGTTGTAATACTATGTAAAATAACTCAGATAACAGACGATAGGTAAATAAAGATTGTTAGAAGCAGAGCAATTCAAGATATATTTTAGAAGTTTATGGGTTGCATTATTACTGGCAACAAAAACATCCCCACTTTCTTTACTACTTCACTTCCCTGATCCCCATGGAGGCAAATGTACAGTCTTATGGCTTAGATTACCCATACTCGACAGAATAGATCAAAGATGGTGGGAAAACTGAAATTGCTTTTTAACAGTGAATGTGTTAAATCTGACTATATAGAAAATAACAAAATGGAGGCAGCTCTGTAATCTTTAATTCTGAAATGGATTAAAGAGCCATAACTCAAAACAACTGCACATGCCGTGACTTGCTCAGTGCTGTAACTGAGGTATAATATGGTTTCAGAACGCAAATGAATGAATGGTATTTGGGGGAAATTTTCTAGGACGCTCCAGGCAGCTGGACTGTATTCCTATGTACTTTGCTCATAGGAAATAAATGGCTGCTCAATAAATACCTGATAAACTGAATTGACTTGACACAGTAATGTAGGAAGTGGGCACTGTTTTTGCCCCTTTCTCCTTAACACACAGACACACACACACACACACACACACACACACACACACACACTCCCACTCCCACCTGCAAGATATAAAAGGCAGCTGAAAAAGCTCCTGATGGCCAAAGCTGGTACGATTTGAACACACAATAAGTAAATCAGTATTGGATTATAATCCAAAGCTTAAAATAAATATCCATGAGTCCATCCTGATATAAATAAATGATTGAATAAATGAATAGTTGTGAAAGAATAGACAACTATCCTGGGCACAAGAATTCCAAATAATGTATGTAGAGACTCCCCACCTTCACAGTTCCCATTCGTTGGGTATGGGCTATGCACTTTATTCTTTATTCCAAAGAATAAAGTATGAAAAGAGGCGGGGTGGGGAGAGAGTAACTATGGTGGAGAAACCTGACGTACGCGGCCTGAGCTAGATTGTCAAGGTTAACATCAACCGTGACGTCATGTACATCCCCCCCATACGATATGATGACAGTGCTGCTTTATCTCTGTGATCTTCCTCCCTCACACCCACATCCTCAGTCTAATCATGAGAAAACACCAGACAAACCTCAACTGAAGGACAGTCTACAAAACACGTGATCAGTTATTCTTTAAAACCAACCAAGTCATCAAAGACAAGGGAAGTCTCAGAAACTGACAGTCAAGAGGAAACTAACAAGGCGTGACAACTAAATGGAATGTGGTATCCTGGATGGGCTCATGGAACAGAAGAACATTAGGTGAAAACTAAGGAAATGTAAATAAAGTATGGACTTGAGTAAATAATGATGTATCAATATTGGTTCATTAGTTTTAATAAGCATACCATGCTAAAGTAAGATAACAGGAAAAAGTGGGTATGGGGAACTCCCTGGACTATCTTTGCAGGTTTTCTGTGCATCTAGAACTATTCAAAAATAAAAAACTTGCTTGTTTTTGTGGTGGGCCTAGATGGTATTTAGTATATTGAATCCAATTCTGAGATTCAGTGATTTTAAAATAAGATATTTGTGATAGTGCACTAAGTGACAAATAGCAGCAGGATATATATACAACCATTAAAATTACACATATATTGAGAGAGACTGGAAATGTATACATGTATGCACGATTGTGTGCACATATCTATGTAGAATCTACAATCATGATATGAGTATATATATAATACAGTGTTAAGAGTAGTTATCTCTTGATTGTATGATTGTGAACAATTTTTATTTTACTTTTTTCATTTTATTTGGCAGCATTTTAAGAACAATTGACCTAGGACAGATTGTTTTTGTAAAAGAAAAAAGTTAATAAAAATTTTAGTTTTTAACATGATGAATGGTGCCGCCTGGGCTGTGTGCCCCTCCTCCAAGCCCACCCAATACCTTGTGTTTACTTCTGTCATTGTATTTACAAGAAATCATTTCATATATTTATGTTGTTGGTCTATCTTCCTTCCTAGATCATCAAATTCTTAAGAACAACAACAAAAATCTCTCACTTCTGCATCTCTACTATCTTGGGCAGAGCCTGCTATATCGTGCATTTTCGGGTACAGGCAGAGGGCAATGCAGTATAAAATCTTGGACAAGCAACATTTTACATATGTAAATATTTTACATACGTAAAATGAGAGAGTTGGGTTACTGCCATATCTGAGGTTCTTTCTAGATCTAAGATCCAAGATTCTCTGCCTGTCTCAATGAATTAGACATAATTTTACAAACTAGGAACACCAGAGAGAGTCTGGGACTTGCCCACATTCAAAGTGACACTGGTGTTGAGTCTGAGGATGACACATTGTGATGTGGAGGGAAGAGTCCTGAGGTGGACACAAGCCCTGAGGCTCTAATTACGGCTATGTGAGAAATTGGGACTTGCCCAATTTCTTCTTTTGCATCTACTGAAAGGTGATGGAAGATTGAGATTTAGGAAATATTTGCTCTGTGGGGTTTGGTTCGCAAAACCTTTTTCTGTAGGTTTTAAATACTTTAGTATTTGCAGTTACATCTGTCCTTGAAAATTTACAAAGTCCTGAAAAAATCAGACTGCTTACAATACAAGATTAAATATAAGAATAATTATTTCATAAGACCTTAGTGGCATTGATTTTTTTAAAATTTTCTACAATATGCAGAAAATAACCTGTGTGATGAAGAGAGCATATTGCTGT